>NW_026293421.1:300000-581077 GCF_026419915.1 Harpia harpyja
GCCGAGCGCCATGAGATGTTGTGTCACTGGGAAAGCACAGATCCCCAGTGCTGCTGTGCCTGTAGGTAGGGCGCCAAGGCACCGTGAAGAGCAGCAAGAGCTTTGAGGGCTGGGCCCTTCCTTGTGGGAGAAGGAGCCGGACGTTTGCCTTTTCGGCAAGAGGTGCTGCCGCGGCCGAGCGCCATGAGATGTTGGGTCACTGGGAAAGCACAGATCCCCACTGCTGTTGTGCCTGTACGTAGGGCGCCAAGGCACCGTGAAGAGCAGCAACAGCTTTCAGGGCTGGGCCCTTCCTTGTGGGAGAAGGAGCCGGACGTTTGCCTTTTCGGCAAGAGGCTCTGCCGCGGCCGAGCGCCATGAGATGTTGTGTCACTGGGAAAGCACAGATCCCCAGTGCTGCTGTGCCTGTAGGTAGGGCGCCAAGGCACCGTGAAGAGCAGCAAGAGCTTTCAGGGCTGGGCCCTTCCTTGTGGGAGAAGGAGCCGGACGTTTGCCTTTTCGGCAAGAGGCGCTGCCACGGCCGAGCGCCATGAGATGTTGCGTCTCTGGGGAAGCACAGATCCCCACTGCTGTTGTACCTCTAGATAGGGCACCAAGGCACCGTGAAGTGCAGCAACAGCTGTGAGGGCTGGGCCCTTCCTTGTGGGAGAAGGAGCCGGACGTTTGCCTTTTCAGCAAGAGGTTCTGCCGCGGCAGAGCAGCATGAGATGTTGTGTCACTGGGAAAGCACAGATCCCCACTGCTGTTGTGCCTGTAGGTAGGGCGCCAAGGCACCGTGAAGAGCAGCAAGAGCTTTGAGGGCTGGGCCCTTCCTTGTGGGAGAAATATCCGGACGTTTGCCTTTTCGGCAAGAGGCGCTGCCACGGCCGAGCGCCATGAGATGTTGCGTCTCTGGGAAAGCACAGATCCCCACTGCTGCTGTGCCTGTAGGTAGGGCGCCAAGGCACCGTGAAGAGCAGCAAGAGCTTTCAGGGCTGGGCCCTTCCTTGTGGGAAAAGGAGCCGGACGTTTGCCTTTCCGGCAAGAGGTGCTGCCGCGGCCGAGCACCATGAGATGTTGCGTCACTGGGAAAGCACAGATCCCCACTGCTGTTGTGCCTGTAGGTAGGGCGCCAAGGCACCGTGAAGAGCAGCAAGAGCTTTCAGGGCTGTGCCATTCCTTGTGGGAGAAGGAGCCGGACGTTTGCCTTTTCGGCAAGAGGCGCTGCCGCGGCCGAGCGGCATGAGATGTTGCGTCTCTGGGAAAGCACAGATCCCCACTGCTGTTGTGCCTGTAGGTAGGGCGCCAAGGCACCGTGAAGAGCAGCAAGAGCTTTCAGGGCTGGGCCCTTCCTTGTGGGAGAAGGAGCCGGACGTTTGCCTTTTTGGCAAGAGGCTGTGCCACGGCCGAGCGCCATGAGATGTTGCGTATATGGGAAAGCACAGATCCCCACTACTGTTGTGCCTGTACGTAGGGCACCAAGGCACCGTGAAGAGCAGCAAGAGCTTTCAGGGCTGGGCCCTTCCTTGTGGGAGAAGGAGCCGGACGTTTGCCTTTTCGGCAAGAGGCGCTGCCGCGGCCAAGCGCCATGAGATGTTGCGTCTCTGGGAAAGCACAGATCCCTACTGCTCTTCTGCCTGTAGGTAGGGCGCCAAGGCACCATGAAGAGCAGCAAGAGCTTTCAGGGCTGGGCCCTTCCTTGTGGGAGAAGGAGCCGGACGTTTGCCTTTTCGGCAAGAGGCTGTGACGCGGCCGAGCGCCATGAGCTGTTGCGTCTCTGGGAAAGCACAGATCGCCCGTGCTGTTGTGCCTGTAGATAGGGCGCCAAGGCACCGTGAAGAGCAGCAAGAGCTTTCAGGGCTGGGCCCTTCCTTGTGGGAGAAGGAGCCGGACGTTTGCCTTTTCGGCAAGAGGCTGTGCCGCGGCCGAGCGCCATGAGATGTTGCGTCACTGGGAAAGCACAGATCTCCACTGCTGTTGTGCCTGTAGGTAGGGCACCAAGGCACCGTGAAGAGCAGCAAGAGCTTTCAGGGCTGGGCCCTTCCTTGTGGGAGAAGGAGCCGGACGTTTGCCTTTTCGGCAAGAGGCTCTGCCGCGGCCGAGCGCCATGAGATGTTGCGTCTCTGGGAAAGCACAGATCCCCACTGCTGTTGTGCCTGTAGATAGGGCGCCAAGGCACCGTGAAGAGCAGCAAGAGCTTTCAGGGCTGGGCCCTTCCTTGTGGGAGAAGGAGCCGGACGTTTGCCTATTCGGCAAGAGGCTGTGCCACGGCCGAGCGCCATGAGACGTTGCGTCTCTGGGAAAGCACAGATCCCCACTGCTGTTGTGCCTGTAGATAGGGCACCAAGGCACCGTGAAGAGCAGCAAGAGCTTTCAGGGCTGGGCCCTTCCTTGTGGGAGAAGGAGCCGGACGTTTGCCTTTTCGGCAAGAGGCTGTGCCACGGCCGAGCGCCATGAGATGTTGCGTCTCTGGGAAAGCACAGATCCCCACTGCTGCTGTGCCTGTAGGTAGGGCGCCAAGGCACCGTGAAGAGCAGCAAGAGCTTTCAGGGCTGGGCCCTTCCTTGTGGGAGAAGGAGCCGGACGTTTGCCTTTTTGGCAAGAGGCTGTGCCACGGCCGAGCGCCATGAGATGTTGCGTATATGGGAAAGCACAGATCCCCACTACTGTTGTGCCTGTAGGTAGGGCGCCAAGGCACCGTGAAGAGCAGCAAGAGCTTTCAGGGCTGGACCCTTCCTTGTGGGAGAAGGAGCCGGACGTTTGCCTTTTCGGCAAGAGGCTCTGCCGCGGACGAGCGCCATGAGATGTTGCGTCTCTGGGAAAGCACAGATCCCCACTGCTGTTGTGCCTGTAGGTAGGGTGCCAAGGCACCGTGAAGAGCAGCAAGAGCTTTCAGGGCTGAGCCCTTCCTTGTGGGAGAAAGAGCCGGACGTTTGCCTTTTCGGCGAGAGGCTCTGCCGCGGCCGAGCGCCATGAGATCTTGCGTATCTGGGAAAGCACAGATCCCCACTGCTGCTGTGCCTGTAGGTAGGGCGCCAAGGCACCGTGAAGAGCAGCAAGAGCTTTCAGGGCTGGGCCCTTCCTTGTGGGAGAAGGAGCCGGACGTTTGCCTTTTCGGCAAGAGGCTCTGCCGCGGCCGAGCGCCATGAGATGTTGCGTCTCTGGGAAAGCACAGATCCCCACTGCTGTTGTGCCTGTAGGTACGGCGCCAAGGCAACGTGAAGAGCAGCAAGAGCTTTCAGGGCTGGGCCCTTCCTTGTGGGAGAAGGAGCCGGACGTTTGCCTTTTCGGCAAGAGGTTCTGCCGCGGCCGAGCGCCATGAGATGTTGCGTCACTGGGAAGGACAGATCCCCACTGCTGTTGTGCCTGTAGGTAGGGCGCCAAGGCACCGTGAAGAGCAGCAAGAGCTTTCAGGGCTGGGCCCTTCGTTGTGGGAGAAGGAGCCGGACGTTTGCCTTTTCGGCAAGAGGCGCTGCCGCGGCCGAGCGCCATGAGATGCTGCGTCACTGGGAAAGCACAGATCCCCACTGCTGTTGTGCCTGTAGGTAGGGCACCAAGGCACCGTGAAGAGCAGCAAGAGCTTTCAGGGCTGGGCCCTTCCTTGTGGGAGAAGGAGCCGGACGTTTGCCTTTTCGGCAAGAGGCTCTGCCGCGGCCGAGCGCCATGAGCTGTTGCGTCTCTGGGAAAGCACAGATCCCCAGTGCTGTTGTGCCTGTAGATAGGGCGCCAAGGCACCGTGAAGAGCAGCAAGAGCTTTGAGGGCTGGGCCCTTCCTTGTGGGAGAAGGAGCCGGACGTTTGCCTTTTCGGCAAGAGGCGCTGCCGCGGCCGAGCGCCATGAGATGTTGCGTCTCTGGGAAAGCACAGATCCCCACTGCTGTTGTGCCTGTAGGTAGGGCACCAAGGCACCGTGAAGAGCAGCAAGAGCTTTCAGGGCTGGGCCCTTCCTTGTGGGAGAAGGAGCCGGACGTTTGCCTTTTCGGCAAGAGGCGCTGCCGCGGCCGAGCGCCATGAGATGTTGGGTCACTGGGAAAGCACAGATCCCCACTGCTGTTGTGCCTGTAGATAGGGCGCCAAGGCACCGTGAAGAGCCACAGCAGCTTTGATTGCTGGGCCCTTCCTTGTGGGAGAAGGAGCCGGACGTTTCCCTTTTTGGCAAGAGGCTGTGCCACAGCCGAGCGCCATGAGATGTTGCGTCTCTGGGAAAGCACAGATCCCCACTGCTGCTGTGCCTGTAGGTAGGGCCCCAAGGCACCGTGAAGAGCAGCAAGAGCTTTCAGGGCTGGGCCCTTCCTTGTGGGAGAAGGAGCCGGACGTTTGCCTTTTCGGCAAGAGGCTCTGCCGCGGCCGAGCGCCATGAGCTCTTGCGTCTCTGGGAAAGCACAGATCCCCAGTGCTGTTGTGCCTGTAGATAGGGCGCCAAGGCACCGTGAAGAGCAGCAAGAGCTTTCAGGGCTGGGCCCTTCCTTGTGGGAGAAGGAGCCGGACGTTTGCCTTTTTGGCAAGAGGCGCTGCCGCGGCCGAGCGCCATGAGATGTTGCGTCTCTGGGAAAGCACAGATCCCCACTGCTGTTGTGCCTGTAGGTAGGACACCAAGGCACCGTGAAGAGCAGCAAGAGCTTTCAGGGCTGGGCCCTTCCTTGTGGGAGAAGGAGCCGGACGTTTGCCTTTTCGGCAAGAGGCGCTGCCGCGGCCGAGCGCCATGAGATGTTGCGTCTCTGGGAAAGCACAGATCCCCACTGCTGTTGTTCCTGTAGGTAGGGCGCCAAGGCACCGTGAAGAGCAGCAAGAGCTTTCAGGGCTGGGCCCTTCCTTGTGGGAGAAGGAGCCGGACGTTTGCCTTTTTGGCAAGAGGCTGTGCCACGGCCGAGCGCCATGAGATGTTGCGTATATGGGAAAGCACAGATCCCCACTACTGTTGTGCCTGTAGGTAGGGCACCAAGGCACCGTGAAGAGCAGCAAGAGCTTTCAGGGCTGGGCCCTTCCTTGTGGGAGAAGGAGCCGGACGTTTGCCTTTTCGGCAAGAGGCTCTGCCGCGGACGAGCGCCATGAGATGTTGCGTCTCTGGGAAAGCACAGATCCCCACTACTGTTGTGCCTGTAGGTAGGGTGCCAAGGCACCGTGAAGAGCAGCAAGAGCTTTCAGGGCTGGGCCCTTCCTTGTGGGAGAAAGAGCCGGACGTTTGCCTTTTCGGCGAGAGGCTCTGCCGCGGCCGAGCGCCATGAGATCTTGCGTATCTGGGAAAGCACAGATCCCCACTGCTGCTGTGCCTGTAGGTAGGGCGCCAAGGCACCGTGAAGAGCAGCAAGAGCTTTCAGGGCTGGGCCCTTCCTTGTGGGAGAAGGAGCCGGACGTTTGCTTTTCGGCAAGAGGCTCTGCCGCGGCCGAGCGCCATGAGATGTTGCGTCTCTGGGAAAGCACAGATCCCCACTGCTGTTGTGCCTGTAGGTAGGGCGCCAAGGCACCGTAAAGAGCAGCAAGAGCTTTCAGGGCTGGGCCCTTCCTTGTGGGAGAAGGAGCCGGACGTTTGCCTTTTCGGCAAGAGGTTCTGCCGCGGCCGAGCGCCATGAGATGTTGCGTCACTGGGAAGGACAGATCCCCACTGCTGTTGTGCCTGTAGGTAGGGCACCAAGGCACCGTGAAGAGCAGCAAGAGCTTTCAGGGCTGGGCCCTTCGTTGTGGGAGAAGGAGCCGGACGTTTGCCTTTTCGGCAAGAGGCGCTGCCGCGGCCGAGCGCCATGAGATGCTGCGTCACTGGGAAAGCACAGATCCCCACTGCTGTTGTGCCTGTAGGTAGGGCACCAAGGCACCGTGAAGAGCAGCAAGAGCTTTCAGGGCTGGGCCCTTCCTTGTGGGAGAAGGAGCCGGACGTTTGCCTTTTCGGCAAGAGGCTCTGCCGCGGCCGAGCGCCATGAGATGTTGCGTCTCTGGGAAAGCACAGATCCCCAGTGCTGTTGTGCCTGTAGATAGGGCGCCAAGGCACCGTGAAGAGCAGCAAGAGCTTTCAGGGCTGGGCCCTTCCTTGTGGGAGAAGGAGCCGGACGTTTGCCTTTTCGGCAAGAGGCGCTGCCGCGGCCGAGCGCCATGAGATGTTGCGTCTCTGGGAAAGCACAGATCCCCACTGCTGTTGTGCCTGTAGGTAGGGCACCAAGGCACCGTGAAGAGCAGCAAGAGCTTTCAGGGCTGGGCCCTTCCTTGTGGGAGAAGGAGCCGGACGTTTGCCTTTTCGGCAAGAGGCGCTGCCGCGGCCGAGCGCCATGAGATGTTGGGTCACTGGGAAAGCACAGATCCCCACTGCTGTTGTGCCTGTAGATAGGGCGCCAAGGCACCGTGAAGAGCCACAGCAGCTTTGATTGCTGGGCCCTTCCTTGTGGGAGAAGGAGCTGGACGTTTGCCTTTTCGGCAAGAGGCTGTGCCACGGCCGAGCGCCATGAGATGTTGCGTCTCTGGGAAAGCACAGATCCCCACTGCTGCTGTGCCTGTAGGTAGGGCGCCAAGGCACCGTGAAGAGCAGCAACAGCTTTGAGGGCTGGGCCCTTCCTTGTGGGAGAAGGAGCCGGACGTTTGCCTTTTCGGCAAGAGGTGCTGCCGCGGCCGAGCGCCATGAGATGTTGGGTCACTGGGAAAGCACAGATCCCCACTGCTGTTGTGCCTGTAGGTAGGGCGCCAAGGCACCGTGAAGAGCAGCAAGAGCTTTCAGGGCTGGGCCCTTCCTTGTGGGAGAAGGAGCCGGACGTTTGCCTTTTCGGCAAGAGGCTGTGCCGCGGCCGAGCGCCATGAGATGTTGCGTCACTGGGAAATCACAGATCCCCACTGCTGTTGTGCCTGTAGGTAGGGCGCCAAGGCACCGTGAAGAGCAGCAAGAGCTTTCAGGGCTGGGCCCTTCCTTGTGGGAGAAGGAGCCGGACGTTTGCCTTTTCGGCAAGAGGCGCTGCCGCGGCCGAGCGCCATGAGATGTTGCGTCTCTGGGAAAGCACAGATCCCCACTGCTGTTGTGCCTGTAGGTAGGGCGCCAAGGCACCGTGAAGAGCAGCAAGAGCTTTCAGGGCTGGGCCCTTCCTTGTGGGAGAAGGAGCCGGACGTTTGCCTTTTCGGCAAGAGGCTCTGCCGCGGCCGAGCGCCATGAGATGTTGTGTCTCTGGGAAAGCACAGATCCCCACTGCTGTTGTGCCTGTAGGTAGGGCACCAAGGCACCGTGAAGAGCAGCAAGAGCTTTCAGGGCTGGGCCCTTCCTTGTGGGAGAAGGAGCCGGACGTTTGCCTTTTTGGCAAGAGGCTGTGCCACGGCCGAGCGCCATGAGATGTTGTGTCACTGGGAAAGCACAGATCCCCAGTGCTGCTGTGCCTGTAGGTAGGGCGCCAAGGCACCGTGAAGAGCAGCAAGAGCTTTGAGGGCTGGGCCCTTCCTTGTGGGAGAAGGAGCCGGACGTTTGCCTTTTCGGCAAGAGGTGCTGCCGCGGCCGAGCGCCATGAGATGTTGGGTCACTGGGAAAGCACAGATCCCCACTGCTGTTGTGCCTGTAGGTAGGGCGCCAACGCACCGTGAACAGCAGCAACAGCTTTCAGGGCTGGGCCCTTCCTTGTGGGAGAAGGAGCCGGACGTTTGCCTTTTCGGCAAGAGGCTCTGCCGCGGCCGAGCGCCATGAGATGTTGTGTCACTGGGAAAGCACAGATCCCCAGTGCTGCTGTGCCTGTAGGTAGGGCGCCAAGGCACCGTGAAGAGCAGCAAGAGCTTTCAGGGCTGGGCCCTTCCTTGTGGGAGAAGGAGCCGGACGTTTGCCTTTTCGGCAAGAGGCGCTGCCACGGCCGAGCGCCATGAGATGTTGCGTCTCTGGGGAAGCACAGATCCCCACTGCTGTTGTACCTCTAGATAGGGCACCAAGGCACCGTGAAGTGCAGCAACAGCTGTGAGGGCTGGGCCCTTCCTTGTGGGAGAAGGAGCCGGACGTTTGCCTTTTCAGCAAGAGGTTCTGCCGCGGCCGAGCAGCATGAGATGTTGTGTCACTGGGAAAGCACAGATCCCCACTGCTGTTGTGCCTGTAGGTAGGGCGCCAAGGCACCGTGAAGAGCAGCAAGAGCTTTGAGGGCTGGGCCCTTCCTTGTGGGAGAAATATCCGGACGTTTGCCTTTTCGGCAAGAGGCGCTGCCACGGCCGAGCGCCATGAGATGTTGCGTCTCTGGGAAAGCACAGATCCCCACTGCTGCTGTGCCTGTAGGTAGGGCGCCAAGGCACCGTGAAGAGCAGCAAGAGCTTTCAGGGCTGGGCCCGTCCTTGTGGGAGAAGGAGCCGGACGTTTGCCTTTCCGGCAAGAGGTGCTGCCGCGGCCGAGCACCATGAGATGTTGCGTCTCTGGGAAAGCACAGATCCCCACTGCTGTTGTGCCTGTAGGTAGGGCGCCAAGGCACCGTGAAGAGCAGCAAGAGCTTTCAGGGCTGGGCCCTTCCTTGTGGGAGAAGGAGCCGGACGTTTGCCTTTTCGGCAAGAGGCGCTGCCGCGACCGAGCGCCATGAGATGTTGCGTCTCTGGGAAAGCACAGATCCCCACTGCTGTTGTGCCTGTAGGTAGGGCGCCAAGGCACCGTGAAGAGCAGCAAGAGCTTTCAGGGCTGGGCCCTTCCTTGTGGGAGAAGGAGCCGGACGTTTGCCTTTTCGGCAAGAGGCTGTGCCACGGCCGAGCGCCATGAGATGTTGCGTCTCTGGGAAAGCACAGATCCCCAGTGCTGCTGTGCCTGTAGGTAGGGCGCCAAGGCACCGTGAAGAGCAGCAAGAGCTTTCAGGGCTGGGCCCTTCCTTGTGGGAGAAGGAGCCGGTCGTTTGCCTTTTCGGCAAGAGGCGCTGCCACGGCCGAGCGCCATGAGATGTTGCGTCTCTGAGGAAGCACAGATCCCCACTGCTGTTGTACCTCTAGATAGGGCACCAAGGCACCGTGAAGTGCAGCAACAGCTGTGAGGGCTGGGCCCTTCCTTGTGGGAGAAGGAGCCGGACGTTTGGCTTTTCGGCAAGAGGCGCTGCCGCGGCCGAGCGCCATGAGATGTTGCGTCTCTGGGAAAGCACAGATCCCCACTGCTGCTGTGCCTGTAGGTAGGGCGCCAAGGCACCGTGAAGAGCAGCAACAGCTTTGAGGGCTGGGCCCTTCCTTGTGGGAGAAGGAGCCGGACGTTTGCCTTTTCGACAAGAGGATCTGCCGCGGCCGAGCACCATGAGATGTTGGGTCACTGGTAAAGCACAGATCCCCACTGCTGTTGTGCCTGTAGGTAGGGCGCCAAGGCACCGTGAAGAGCAGCAAGAGCTTTCAGGGCTGGGCCCTTCCTTGTGGGAGAAGGAGCCGGACGTTTGCCTTTTTGGCAAGTGGCTGTGCCACGGCCGAGCGCCATGCGATGTTGCGTATCTGGGAAAGCACAGATCCCCACTGCTGCTGTGCCTGTAGGTAGGGCGCCAAGGCACCGTGAAGAGCAGCAAGAGCTTTCAGGGCTGGGCCCTTCCTTGTGGGAGAAGGAGCCGGACGTTTGACTTTTCGGCAAGAGGCGCTGCCACGGCCGAGCGCCATGAGATGTTGCGTCTCTGGGAAAGCACAGATCCCCACTGCTGTTGTACCTCTACATAGGGCACCAAGGCACCGTGAAGTGCAGCAAGAGCTTTCAGGGCTGGGCCCTTCCTTGTGGGAGAAGGAGCCGGACGTTTGCCTTTTCGGCAAGAGGCGCTGCCGCGGCGAGCGCCATGAGATGTTGCGTCTCTGGGAAAGCACAGATCCCCACTGCTGTTGTGCCTGTAGATAGGGCGCCAAGGCACCGTGAAGAGCAGCAAGAGCTTTCAGGGCTGGGCCCTTCCTTGTGGCAGAAGGAGCCGGACGTTTGCCTTTCCGGCAAGAGGTGCTGCCGCGGCCGAGCACCATGAGATGTTGCGTCACTGGGAAAGCACAGATCCCCACTGCTGTTGTGCCTGTAGATAGGGCGCCAAGGCACCGTGAAGAGCAGCAAGAGCTTTCAGGGCTGGGCCCTTCCTTGTGGGAGAAGGAGCCGGACGTTTGCCTTTCCGGCAAGAGGTGCTGCCGCGGCCGAGCACCATGAGATGTTGCGTCTCTGGGAAAGCACAGATCCCCACTGCTGTTGTGCCTGTAGATAGGGCGCCAAGGCACCGTGAAGAGCAGCAAGAGCTTTCAGGGCTGGGCCCTTCCTTGTGGGAGAAGGAGCCGGACGTTTGCCTTTTTGGCAAGAGGCTGTGCCACGGCCGAGCGCCATGAGATGTTGCGTCTCTGGGAAAGCACAGATCCCCACTGCTGCTGTGCCTGTAGGTAGGGCGCCAAGGCACCGTGAAGAGCAGCAAGAGCTTTCAGGGCTGGGCCCTTCCTTGTGGGAGAAGGAGCCGGACGTTTGCCTTTCCGGCAAGAGGTGCTGCCGCGGCCGAGCACCATGAGATGTTGCGTCTCTGGGAAAGCACAGATCCCCACTGCTGTTGTGCCTGTAGGTAGGGCGCCAAGGCACCGTGAAGAGCAGCAAGAGCTTTCAGGGCTGGGCCCTTCCTTGTGGGAGAAGGAGCCGGACGTTTGCCTTTTCGGCAAGAGGCGCTGCCGCGACCGAGCGCCATGAGATGTTGCGTCTCTGGGAAAGCACAGATCCCCACTGCTGTTGTGCCTGTAGGTAGGGCGCCAAGGCACCGTGAAGAGCAGCAAGAGCTTTCAGGGCTGGGCCCTTCCTTGTGGGAGAAGGAGCCGGACGTTTGCCTTTTCGGCAAGAGGCTGTGCCACGGCCGAGCGCCATGAGATGTTGCGTCTCTGGGAAAGCACAGATCCCCAGTGCTGCTGTGCCTGTAGGTAGGGCGCCAAGGCACCGTGAAGAGCAGCAAGAGCTTTCAGGGCTGGGCCCTTCCTTGTGGGAGAAGGAGCCGGTCGTTTGCCTTTTCGGCAAGAGGCGCTGCCACGGCCGAGCGCCATGAGATGTTGCGTCTCTGAGGAAGCACAGATCCCCACTGCTGTTGTACCTCTAGATAGGGCACCAAGGCACCGTGAAGTGCAGCAACAGCTGTGAGGGCTGGGCCCTTCCTTGTGGGAGAAGGAGCCGGACGTTTGGCTTTTCGGCAAGAGGCGCTGCCGCGGCCGAGCGCCATGAGATGTTGCGTCTCTGGGAAAGCACAGATCCCCACTGCTGCTGTGCCTGTAGGTAGGGCGCCAAGGCACCGTGAAGAGCAGCAACAGCTTTGAGGGCTGGGCCCTTCCTTGTGGGAGAAGGAGCCGGACGTTTGCCTTTTCGACAAGAGGATCTGCCGCGGCCGAGCACCATGAGATGTTGGGTCACTGGTAAAGCACAGATCCCCACTGCTGTTGTGCCTGTAGGTAGGGCGCCAAGGCACCGTGAAGAGCAGCAAGAGCTTTCAGGGCTGGGCCCTTCCTTGTGGGAGAAGGAGCCGGACGTTTGCCTTTTTGGCAAGAGGCTCTGCCACTGCCGAGCGCCATGAGATGTTGCGTCTCTGGGAAAGCACAGATCCCCACTGCTGTTGTGCCTGTAGGTAGGGCGCCAAGGCACCGTGAAGAGCAGCAAGAGCTTTCAGGGCTGGGCCCTTCCTTGTGGGAGAAGGAGCCGGACGTTTGCCTTTTTGGCAAGTGGCTGTGCCACGGCCGAGCGCCATGCGATGTTGCGTATCTGGGAAAGCACAGATCCCCACTGCTGCTGTGCCTGTAGGTAGGGCGCCAAGGCACCGTGAAGAGCAGCAAGAGCTTTCAGGGCTGGGCCCTTCCTTGTGGGAGAAGGAGCCGGACGTTTGACTTTTCGGCAAGAGGCGCTGCCACGGCCGAGCGCCATGAGATGTTGCGTCTCTGGGAAAGCACAGATCCCCACTGCTGTTGTACCTCTACATAGGGCACCAAGGCACCGTGAAGTGCAGCAAGAGCTTTCAGGGCTGGGCCCTTCCTTGTGGGAGAAGGAGCCGGACGTTTGCCTTTTCGGCAAGAGGCGCTGCCGCGGCGAGCGCCATGAGATGTTGCGTCTCTGGGAAAGCACAGATCCCCACTGCTGTTGTGCCTGTAGATAGGGCGCCAAGGCACCGTGAAGAGCAGCAAGAGCTTTCAGGGCTGGGCCCTTCCTTGTGGCAGAAGGAGCCGGACGTTTGCCTTTCCGGCAAGAGGTGCTGCCGCGGCCGAGCACCATGAGATGTTGCGTCACTGGGAAAGCACAGATCCCCACTGCTGTTGTGCCTGTAGATAGGGCGCCAAGGCACCGTGAAGAGCAGCAAGAGCTTTCAGGGCTGGGCCCTTCCTTGTGGGAGAAGGAGCCGGACGTTTGCCTTTCCGGCAAGAGGTGCTGCCGCGGCCGAGCACCATGAGATGTTGCGTCTCTGGGAAAGCACAGATCCCCACTGCTGTTGTGCCTGTAGATAGGGCGCCAAGGCACCGTGAAGAGCAGCAAGAGCTTTCAGGGCTGGGCCCTTCCTTGTGGGAGAAGGAGCCGGACGTTTGCCTTTTTGGCAAGAGGCTGTGCCACGGCCGAGCGCCATGAGATGTTGCGTCTCTGGGAAAGCACAGATCCCCACTGCTGCTGTGCCTGTAGGTAGGGCGCCAAGGCACCGTGAAGAGCAGCAAGAGCTTTCAGGGCTGGGCCCTTCCTTGTGGGAGAAGGAGCCGGACGTTTGCCTTTTCGGCAAGAGGTGCTGCCGCGGCCGAGCGCCATGAGATGTTGGGTCACTGGGAAAGCACAGATCCCCACTGCTGTTGTGCCTGTAGGTAGGGCGCCAAGGCACCGTGAAGAGCAGCAAGAGCTTTCAGGGCTGGGCCCTTCCTTGTGGGAGAAGGAGCCGGACGTTTGCCTTTTCGGCAAGAGGCTGTGCCACGGCCGAGCGCCATGAGATGTTGCGTCTCTGGGAAAGCACAGATCCCCAGTGCTGCTGTGCCTGTAGGTAGGGCGCCAAGGCACCGTGAAGAGCAGCAAGAGCTTTGAGGGCTGGGCCCTTCCTTGTGGGAGAAGGAGCCGGACGTTTGCCTTTTCGGCAAGAGGCGCTGCCACGGCCGAGCGCCATGAGATGTTGCGTCTCTGGGGAAGCACAGATCCCCACTGCTGTTGTACCTCTAGATAGGGCACCAAGGCACCGTGAAGTGCAGCAACAGCTGTGAGGGCTGGGCCCTTCCTTGTGGGAGAAGGAGCCGGACGTTTGGCTTTTCGGCAAGAGGCGCTGCCGCGGCCGAGCGCCATGAGATGTTGCGTCTCTGGGAAAGCACAGATCCCCACTGCTGCTGTGCCTGTAGGTAGGGCGCCAAGGCACCGTGAAGAGCAGCAAGAGCTTTCAGGGCTGGGCCCTTCCTTGTGGGAGAAGGAGCCGGACGTTTGCCTTTTCGGCAAGAGGTTCTGCCGCGGCCGAGCACCATGAGATGTTGGGTCACTGGGAAAGCACAGATCCCCACTGCTGTTGTGCCTGTAGGTAGGGCACCAAGGCACCGTGAAGAGCAGCAAGAACTTTCAGGGCTGGGCCCTTCCTTGTGGGAGAAGGAGCCGGACGTTTGCCTTTTCGGCAAGAGGCGCTGCCGTGGCCGAGCGCCATGAGATGTTGCGTCTCTGGGAAAGCACAGATCCCCACTGCTGCTGTGCCTGTAGGTAGGGCGCCAAGGCACCGTGAAGAGCAGCAAGAGCTTTGAGGGCTGGGCCCTTCCTTGTGGGAGAAGGAGCCGGACGTTTGCCTTTTCGGCAAGAGGCTCTGCCGCGGCCAAGCACCATGAGATGTTGTGTCACTGGGAAAGCACAGATCCCCACTGCTGTTGTGCCTGTAGGTAGGGCGCCAAGGCACCGTGAAGAGCAGCAAGAGCTTTCAGGGCTGGGCCCTTCCTTGTGGGAGAAGGAGCCGGACGTTTGCCTTTTTGGCAAGAGGCTCTGCCACGGCCGAGCGCCATGAGATGTTGCGTCACTGGGAAAGCACAGATCCCCAGTGCTGCTGTGCCTGTAGGTAGGGCGCCAAGGCACCGTGAAGAGCAGCAAGAGCTTTCAGGGCTGGGCCCTTCCTTGTGGGAGAAGGAGCCGGACGTTTGCCTTTTCGGCAAGAGGCGCTGCCACGGCCGAGCGCCATGAGATGTTGCATCTCTGGGGAAGCACAGATCCCCACTGCTGTTGTACCTCTAGATAGGGCACCAAGGCACCGTGAAGTGCAGCAACAGCTTTGAGGGCTGGGCCCTTCCTTGTGGGAGAAGGAACCGGACGTTTGCCTTTTCGGCAAGAGGCGCTGCCGCGTCGGAGCGCCATGAGATGTTGCGTCTCTGGGAAAGCACAGATCCCCAGTGCTGCTGTGCCTGTATGTAGGGCGCCAAGGCACCGTGAAGAGCAGCAAGAGCTTTCAGGGCTGGGCCCTTCCTTGTGGGAGAAGGAGCCGGACGTTTGCCTTTTCGGCAAGAGGTTCTGCCGCGGCCGAGCACCATGAGATGTTGGGTCACTGGGAAAGCACAGATCCCCACGGCTGTTGTGCCTGTAGGTAGGGCACCAAGGCACCGTGAAGAGCAGCAAGAGCTTTGAGGGCTGGGCCCTTCCTTGTGGGAGAAGGAGCCGGACGTTTGCCTTTTCGGCAAGAGGCGCTGCCGCGGCCGAGCGCCATGAGATGTTGCGTCTCTGGGAAAGCACAGATCCCCACTGCTGTTGTGCCTGTAGGTAGGGCGCCAAGGCACCGTGAAGAGCAGCAGCAGCTTTGAGGGCTGGGCCCTTCCTTGTGGGAGAAGGAGCCGGACGTTTGCCTTTTCGGCAAGAGGCTGTGCCACGGCCGAGCACCATGAGATGTTGCGTCTCTGGGAAAGCACAGATCCCCACTGCTGCTGTGCCTGTAGGTAGGGCGCAAAGGCACCGTGAAGAGCAGCAAGAGCTTTGAGGGCTGGGCCCTTCCTTGTGGGAGAAGGAGCCGGACGTTTGCCTTTTCGGCAAGAGGCTCTGCCGCGGCCAAGCACCATGAGATGTTGTGTCACTGGGAAAGCACAGATCCCCACTGCTGTTGTGCCTGTAGGTAGGGCGCCAAGGCACCGTGAAGAGCAGCAAGAGCTTTCAGGGCTGGGCCCTTCCTTGTGGGAGAAGGAGCCGGACGTTTGCCTTTTCGGCAAGAGGCGCTGCCACGGCCGAGCGCCATGAGATGTTGCATCTCTGGGGAAGCACAGATCCCCACTGCTGTTGTACCTCTAGATAGGGCACCAAGGCACCGTGAAGTGCAGCAACAGCTTTGAGGGCTGGGCCCTTCCTTGTGGGAGAAGGAGCCGGACGTTTGCCTTTTCGGCAAGAGGCGCTGCCGCGGCCGAGCGCCATGAGATGTTGCGTCTCTGGGAAAGCACAGATCCCCACTGCTGTTGTGCCTGTAGGTAGGGCGCCAAGGCACCGTGAAGAGCAGCAGCAGCTTTGAGGGCTGGGCCCTTCCTTGTGGGAGAAGGAGCCGGACGTTTGCCTTTTCGGCAAGAGGCTGTGCCACGGCCGAGCACCATGAGATGTTGCGTCTCTGGGAAAGCACAGAACCCCACTGATGCTGTGCCTGTAGGTAGGGCGCCAAGGCACCGTGAAGTGCAGCAACAGCTTTGAGGGCTGGGCCCTTCCTTGTGGGAGAAGGAGCCGGACGTTTGCCTTTTCGGCAAGAGGTGCTGCCGCGGCCGAGCGCCATGAGATGTTGGGTCACTGGGAAAGCACAGATCCCCACTGCTGTTGTGCCTGTAGGTAGGGCGCCAAGGCACCGTGAATAGCAGCAAGAGCTTTCAGGGCTGGGCCCTTCCTTGTGGGAGAAGGAGCCGGACGTTTGCCTTTTCGACAAGAGGCTGTGCCACGGCCGAGCGCCCTGAGATGTTTCGCCACTGGGAAAGCACAGATCCCCAGTGCTGCTGTGCCTGTAGGTAGGGCGCCAAGGCACCGTGAAGAGCAGCAAGAGCTTTCAGGGCTGGGCCCTTCCTTGTGGGAGAAGGAGCCGGACGTTTGACTTCTCGGCAAGAGGTTCTGCCGCGGCCGAGCGCCATGAGATGCTGGGTCACTGGGAAAGCACAGATCCCCAGGGCTGTTGTGCCTGTAGGTAGGGCGCCAAGACACCGTGAAGAGCAGCAAGAGCTTTCAGGGCTGGGCCCTTCCTTGTGGGAGAAAGATCCGGACGTTTGCCTTTTCGGCAAGAGGTGCTGCCGCGGCCGAGCACCATGAGATGTTGCGTCTCTGGGAAAGCACAGATCCCCACTGCTTCTGTGCCTGTAGGTAGGGCGCCAAGGCACCGTGAAGAGCAGCAAGAGCTTTCAGGGCTGGGCCCTTCCTTGTGGGAGAAGGAGCCGGACGTTTGCCTTTTTGGCAAGTGGCTGTGCCGCGGCCGAGCGCCATGAGATGTTGGGTCACTGGGAAAGCACAGATCCCCACTGCTGCTGTGCCTGTAGGTAGGGCGCCAAGGTACCGTGAAGAGCAGCAAGAGCTTTCAGGGCTGGGCCCTTCCTTGTGGGAGAAGGAGCCGGACGTTTGACTTTTCGGCAAGAGGCTGTGCCACGGCCGAGCGCCATGAGATGTTGCGTCTCTGGGAAAGCACAGATCCCCACTGCTGTTGTACCTCTACTTAGGGCACCAAGGCACCGTGAAGTGCAGCAACAGCTTTGAGGGCTGGGCCCTTCCTTGTGGGAGAAGGAGCCGGACGTTTGCCTTTTCGGCAAGAGGCGCTGCCGCGGCCGAGCGCCATGAGATGTTGCGTCTCTGGGAAAGCACAGATCCCCACTGCTGTTGTGCCTGTAGGTAGGGCGCCAAGGCACCGTGAAGAGCAGCAAGAGCTTTCAGGGCTGGGCCCTTCCTTGTGGGAGAAGGAGCCGGACGTTTGCCTTCCCGGCAAGAGGTGCTGCCGCGGCCGAGCACCATGAGATGTTGCGTCACTGGGAAAGCACAGATCCCCACTGCTGTTGTGCCTGTAGGTAGGGCGCCAAGGCACCGTGAAGAGCAGCAAGAGCTTTCAGGGCTGGGCCCTTCCTTGTGGGAGAAGGAGCCGGACGTTTGCCTTTTCGGCAAGAGGCTGTGCCACGGCCGAGCGCCATGAGATGTTGCGTCTCTGGGAAAGCACATATCCCCAGTGCTGCTGTGCCTGTAGGTAGGGCGCCAAGGCACCGTGAAGAGCAGCAAGAGCTTTCAGGGCTGGGCCCTTCCTTGTGGGAGAAAGATCCGGACTTTTGCCTTTTCGGCAAGAGGCGCTGCCACGGCCGAGCGCCATGAGATGTTGCATCTCTGGGGAAGCACAGATCCCCACTGCTGTTGTACCTCTAGATAGGGCACCAAGGCACCGTGAAGTGCAGCAACAGCTGTGAGGGCTGGGCCCTTCCTTGTGGGAGAAGGAGCCGGACGTTTGGCTTTTCGGCAAGAGGCGCTGCCGCGGCCGAGCGCCATGAGATGTTGCGTCTCTGGGAAAGCACAGATCCCCACTGCTGCTGTGCCTGTAGGTAGGGCGCCAAGGCACCGTGAAGAGCAGCAAGAGCTTTCAGGGCTGGGCCCTTCCTTGTGGGAGAAGGAGCCGGACGTTTGCCTTTTCGGCAAGAGGCGCTGCCGCGGCCGAGCGCCATGAGATGTTGCGTGTCTGGGAAAGCACAGATCCCCACTGCTGTTGTGCCTGTAGGTAGGGCGCCAAGGCACCGTGAAGAGCAGCAGCAGCTTTGAGGGCTGGGCCCTTCCTTGTGGGAGAAGGAGCCGGACGTTTGCCTTTTTGGCAAGAGGCTGTGCCGCGGCCGAGCGCCATGAGATGTTGCGTCTCTGGGAAAGCACAGATCCCCACTGCTGCTGTGCCTGTAGGTAGGGCGCCAAGGCACCGTGAAGAGCAGCAACAGCTTTGAGGGCTGGGCCCTTCCTTGTGGGAGAAGGAGCCGGACGTTTGCCTTTTCGGCAAGAGGCTGTGCCACGGCCGAGCGCCATGAGATGTTGGGTCACTGGGAAAGCACAGATCCCCACTGCTGTTGTGCCTGTAGGTAGGGCGCCAAGGCACCGTGAAGAGCAGCAAGAGCTTTCAGGGCTGGGCCCTTCCTTGTGGGAGAAGGAGCCGGACGTTTGCCTTTTCGGCAAGAGGCGCTGCCGCGGCCGAGCGCCATGAGATGTTGCGTATATGGGAAAGCACAGATCCCCACTGCTGTTGTGCCTGTAGGTAGGGCGCCAAGGCACCGTGAAGAGCAGCAAGAGCTTTCAGGGCTGGGCCCTTCCTTGTGGGAGAAGGAGCCGGACGTTCGCCTTTTTGGCAAGAGGCTCTGCAACGGCCGAGCGCCATGAGATGTTGTGTCACTGGGAAAGCACAGATCCCCACTGCTGCTGTGCCTGTAGGTAGGGCACCAAGGCACCGTGAAGAGCAGCAAGAGCTTTCAGGGCTGGGCCCTTCCTTGTGGGAGAAGGAGCCGGACGTTTGACTTTTCGGCAAGAGGCTCTGCCGCGGCCGAGTGCCATGAGATGTTTTGTCACTGGGAAAGCACAGATCCCCACTGCTGCTGTGCCTGTAGGTAGGGCGCCAAGGCACCGTGAAGAGCAGCAAGAGCTTTGAGGGCTGGGCCCTTCCTTGTGGGAGAAGGAGCCGCACGTTTGCCTTTTCGGCAAGAGGCTCTGCCACGGCCGAGCGCCATGAGATGTTGCGTCTCTGGGAAAGCACAGATCCCCACTGCTGTTGTGCCTGTAGATAGGGAGCCAAGGCACCGTGAAGTGCAGCAACAGCTTTCAGGGCTGGGCCCTTCCTTGTGGGAGAAGGAGCCGGACGTTTGCCTTTTCGGCAAGAGGCGTTGCCGCGGCCGAGCGCCATGAGATGTTGCGTCTCTGGGAAAGCACAGATCCCCACTGCTGCTGTGCCTGTAGGTAGGGCGCCAAGGCACCGTGAAGAGCAGCAAGAGCTTTCAGGGCTGGGCCCTTCCTTGTGGGAGAAGGAGCCGGACGTTTGCCTTTTCGGCAAGAGGTTCTGCCGCGGCCGAGCACCATGAGATGTTGCGTCACTGGGAAAGCACAGATCCCCACTGCTGTTTTGCCTGTAGGTAGGGAACCAAGGCACCGTGAAGAGCAGCAAGAGCTTTCAGGGCTGGGCCCTTCCTTGTGGGAGAAGGAGCCGGACGTTTGCCTTTTCGGCAAGAGGCGCTGCCGCGGCCGAGCGCCATGACATGTTGCGTCTCTGGGAAAGCACAGATCCCCACTGCTGTTGTGCCTGTAGGTAGGGCGCCAAGGCACCGTGAAGAGCAGCAGCAGCTTTGAGGGCTGGGCCCTTCCTTGTGGGAGAAGGAGCCGGACGTTTGCCTTTTCGGCAAGAGGCTCTGCCACGGCCGAGCGCCATGAGATGTTGCGTCTCTGGGAAAGCACAGATCCCCAGTGCTGCTGTGCCTGTAGGTAGGGCGCCAAGGCACCGTGAAGAGCAGCAAGAGCTTTCAGGGCTGGGCCCTTCCTTGTGGGAGAAGGAGCCGGACGTTTGCCTTTTCGGCAAGAGGCGCTGCCGCGGCCGAGCGCCATGAGATGTTGCGTCTCTGGGGAAGCACAGATCCCCACTGCTGTTGTACCTCTAGATAGGGCACCAAGGCACCGTGAAGTGCAGCAACAGCTGTGAGGGCTGGGCCCTTCCTTGTGGGAGAAGGAGCCGGACGTTTGCCTTTTCGGCAAGAGGCGCTGCCGCGGCCGAGCGCCATGAGATGTTGCGTCTCTGGGAAAGCACAGATCCCCACTGCTGCTGTGCCTGTAGGTAGGGCGCCAAGGCACCGTGAAGAGCAGCAAGAGCTTTCAGGGCTGGGCCCTTCCTTGTGGGAGAAGGAGCCGGACGTTTGCCTTTTCGGCAAGAGGTTCTGCCGCGGCCGAGCACCATGAGATGTTGGGTCACTGGGAAAGCACAGATCCCCACTGCTGTTGTGCCTGTAGGTAGGGCACCAAGGCACCGTGAAGAGCAGCAAGAACTTTCAGGGCTGGGCCCTTCCTTGTGGGAGAAGGAGCCGGACATTTGCCTTTTCGGCAAGAGGCGCTGCCGCGGCCGAGCGCCATGAGATGTTGCGTCTCTGGGAAAGCACAGATCCCCACTGCTGCTGTGCCTGTAGGTAGGGCGCCAAGGCACCGTGAAGAGCAGCAACAGCTTTGAGGGCTGGGCCCTTCCTTGTGGGAGAAGGAGCCGGACGTTTGCCTTTTCGGCAAGAGGCTCTGCCGCGGCCAAGCACCATGAGATGTTGTGTCACTGGGAAAGCACAGATCCCCACTGCTGTTGTGCCTGTAGGTAGGGCGCCAAGGCACCGTGAATAGCAGCAAGAGCTTTCAGGGCTGGGCCCTTCCTTGTGGGAGAAGGAGCCGGACGTTTGCCTTTTTGGCAAGAGGCTCTGCCACGGCCGAGCGCCATGAGATGTTGCGTCACTGGGAAAGCACAGATCCCCAGTGCTGCTGTGCCTGTAGGTAGGGCGCCAAGGCACCATGAAGAGCAGCAAGAGCTTTCAGGGCTGGGCCCTTCCTTGTGGGAGAAGGAGCCGGACGTTTGCCTTTTCGGCAAGAGGCGCTGCCACGGCCGAGCGCCATGAGATGTTGCATCTCTGGGGAAGCACAGATCCCCACTGCTGTTGTACCTCTAGATAGGGCACCAAGGCACCGTGAAGTGCAGCAACAGCTTTGAGGGCTGGGCCCTTCCTTGTGGGAGAAGGAGCCGGACGTTTGCCTTTTCGGCAAGAGGCGCTGCCGCGTCTGAGCGCCATGAGATGTTTCGTCACTGGGAAAGCACAGATCCCCAGTGCTGCTGTGCCTGTAGGTAGGGCGCCAAGGCACCGTGAAGAGCAGCAAGAGCTTTGAGGGCTGGGCCCTTCCTTGTGGGAGAAGGAGCCGGACGTTTGCCTTTTCGGCAAGAGGTTCTGCCGCGGCCGAGCGCCATGAGATGCTGGGTCACTGGGAAAGCACAGATCCCCAGGGCTGTTGTGCCTGTAGGTAGGGCGCCAAGACACCGTGAAGAGCAGCAAGAGCTTTCAGGGCTGGGCCCTTCCTTGTGGGAGAAGGAGCCGGACGTTTGCCTTTTCGGCAAGAGGCGCTGCCGCGGCCGAGCGCCATGAGATGTTGCGTCACTGGGAAAGCACAGATCCCCACTGCTGTTGTGCCTGTAGGTAGGGCACCAAGGCACCGTGAAGAGCAGCAAGAGCTTTCAGGGCTGGGCCCTTCCTTGTGGGAGAAGGAGCCGGACGTTTGCCTTTTCGGCAAGAGGCGCTGCCACGGCCGAGCGCCATGAGATGTTGCATCTCTGGGGAAGCACAGATCCCCACTGCTGTTGTACCTCTAGATAGGGCACCAAGGCACCGTGAAGTGCAGCAACAGCTTTGAGGGCTGGGCCCTTCCTTGTGGGAGAAGGAGCCGGACGTTTGCCTTTTCGGCAAGAGGCGCTGCCGCGTCTGAGCGCCATGAGATGTTGCGTCTCTGGGAAAGCACAGATCCCCAGTGCTGCTGTGCCTGTATGTAGGGCGCCAAGGCACCGTGAAGAGCAGCAAGAGCTTTCAGGGCTGGGCCCTTCCTTGTGGGAGAAGGAGCCGGACGTTTGCCTTTTCGGCAAGAGGTTCTGCCGCGGCCGAGCACCATGAGATGTTGGGTCACTGGGAAAGCACAGATCCCCACTGCTGTTGTGCCTGTAGGTAGGGCACCAAGGCACCGTGAAGAGCAGCAAGAGCTTTCAGGGCTGGGCCCTTCCTTGTGGGAGAAGGAGCCGGACGTTTGCCTTTTCGGCAAGAGGCGCTGCCGCGGCCGAGCGCCATGAGATGTTGCGTCTCTGGGAAAGCACAGATCCCCACTGCTGTTGTGCCTGTAGGTAGGGCGCCAAGGCACCGTGAAGAGCAGCAGCAGCTTTGAGGGCTGGGCCCTTCCTTGTGGGAGAAGGAGCCGGACGTTTGCCTTTTCGGCAAGAGGCTGTGCCACGGCCGAGCACCATGAGATGTTGCGTCTCTGGGAAAGCACAGAACCCCACTGATGCTGTGCCTGTAGGTAGGGCGCCAAGGCACCGTGAAGTGCAGCAACAGCTTTGAGGGCTGGGCCCTTCCTTGTGGGAGAAGGAGCCGGACGTTTGCCTTTTCGGCAAGAGGTGCTGCCGCGGCCGAGCGCCATGAGATGTTGGGTCACTGGGAAAGCACAGATCCCCACTGCTGTTGTGCCTGTAGGTAGGGCGCCAAGGCACCGTGAATAGCAGCAAGAGCTTTCAGGGCTGGGCCCTTCCTTGTGGGAGAAGGAGCCGGACGTTTGCCTTTTCGACAAGAGGCTGTGCCACGGCCGAGCGCCCTGAGATGTTTCGCCACTGGGAAAGCACAGATCCCCAGTGCTGTTGTGCCTGTAGGTAGGGCGCCAAGGCACCGTGAAGAGCAGCAAGAGCTTTGAGGGCTGGGCCCTTCCTTGTGGGAGAAGGAGCCGGACGTTTGCCTTTTCGGCAAGAGGTTCTGCCGCGGCCGAGCGCCATGAGATGCTGGGTCACTGGGAAAGCACAGATCCCCAGGGCTGTTGTGCCTGTAGGTAGGGCGCCAAGACACCGTGAAGAGCAGCAAGAGCTTTCAGGGCTGGGCCCTTCCTTGTGGGAGAAGGAGCCGGACGTTTGCCTTTTCGGCAAGAGGCGCTGCCGCGGCCGAGCGCCATGAGATGTTGCGTCACTGGGAAAGCACAGATCCCCACTGCTGTTGTGCCTGTAGGTAGGGCACCAAGGCACCGTGAAGAGCAGCAAGAGCTTTCAGGGCTGGGCCCTTCCTTGTGGGAGAAGGAGCCGGACGTTTGCCTTTTCGGCAAGAGGCGCTGCCACGGCCGAGCGCCATGAGATGTTGCATCTCTGGGGAAACACAGATCCCCACTGCTGTTGTACCTCTAGATAGGGCACCAAGGCACCGTGAAGTGCAGCAACAGCTTTGAGGGCTGGGCCCTTCCTTGTGGGAGAAGGAACCGGACGTTTGCCTTTTCGGCAAGAGGCGCTGCCGCGTCTGAGCGCCATGAGATGTTGCGTCTCTGGGAAAGCACAGATCCCCAGTGCTGCTGTGCCTGTATCTAGGGCGCCAAGGCACCGTGAAGAGCAGCAAGAGCTTTCAGGGCTGGGCCCTTCCTTGTGGGAGAAGGAGCCGGACGTTTGCCTTTTCGGCAAGAGGTTCTGCCGCGGCCGAGCACCATGAGATGTTGGGTCACTGGGAAAGCACAGATCCCCACTGCTGTTGTGCCTGTAGGTAGGGCACCAAGGCACCGTGAAGAGCAGCAAGAGCTTTCAGGGCTGGGCCCTTCCTTGTGGGAGAAGGAGCCGGACGTTTGCCTTTTCGGCAAGAGGCGCTGCCGCGGCCGAGCGCCATGAGATGTTGCGTCTCTGGGAAAGCACAGATCCCCACTGCTGTTGTGCCTGTAGGTAGGGCGCCAAGGCACCGTGAAGAGCAGCAGCAGCTTTGAGGGCTGGGCCCTTCCTTGTGGGAGAAGGAGCCGGACGTTTGCCTTTTCGGCAAGAGGCTGTGCCACGGCCGAGCACCATGAGATGTTGCGTCTCTGGGAAAGCACAGAACCCCACTGATGCTGTGCCTGTAGGTAGGGCGCCAAGGCACCGTGAAGTGCAGCAACAGCTTTGAGGGCTGGGCCCTTCCTTGTGGGAGAAGGAGCCGGACGTTTGCCTTTTCGGCAAGAGGTTCTGCCGCGGCCGAGCGCCATGAGATGCTGGGTCACTGGGAAAGCACAGATCCCCAGGGCTGTTGTACCTCTAGATAGGGCACCAAGGCACCGTGAAGTGCAGCAACAGCTTTGAGGGCTGGGCCCTTCCTTGTGGGAGAAGGAGCCGGACGTTTGCCTTTTCGGCAAGAGGTTCTGCCGCGGCCGAGCGCCATGAGATGCTGGGTCACTGGGAAAGCACAGATCCCCAGGGCTGTTGTGCCTGTAGGTAGGGCGCCAAGACACCGTGAAGAGCAGCAAGAGCTTTCAGGGCTGGGCCCTTCCTTGTGGGAGAAGGAGCCGGACGTTTGCCTTTTCGGCAAGAGGCGCTGCCGCGGCCGAGCGCCATGAGATGTTGCGTCACTGGGAAAGCACAGATCCCCACTGCTGTTGTGCCTGTAGGTAGGGCACCAAGGCACCGTGAAGAGCAGCAAGAGCTTTCAGGGCTGGGCCCTTCCTTGTGGGAGAAGGAGCCGGACGTTTGCCTTTTCGGCAAGAGGCGCTGCCACGGCCGAGCGCCATGAGATGTTGCATCTCTGGGGAAGCACAGATCCCCACTGCTGTTGTACCTCTAGATAGGGCACCAAGGCACCGTGAAGTGCAGCAACAGCTTTGAGGGCTGGGCCCTTCCTTGTGGGAGAAGGAGCCGGACGTTTGCCTTTTCGGCAAGAGGCGCTGCCGCGTCTGAGCGCCATGAGATGTTGCGTCTCTGGGAAAGCACAGATCCCCAGTGCTGCTGTGCCTGTATGTAGGGCGCCAAGGCACCGTGAAGAGCAGCAAGAGCTTTCAGGGCTGGGCCCTTCCTTGTGGGAGAAGGAGCCGGACGTTTGCCTTTTCGGCAAGAGGTTCTGCCGCGGCCGAGCACCATGAGATGTTGGGTCACTGGGAAAGCACAGATCCCCACTGCTGTTGTGCCTGTAGGTAGGGCACCAAGGCACCGTGAAGAGCAGCAAGAGCTTTCAGGGCTGGGCCCTTCCTTGTGGGAGAAGGAGCCGGACGTTTGCCTTTTCGGCAAGAGGCGCTGCCGCGGCCGAGCGCCATGAGATGTTGCGTCTCTGGGAAAGCACAGATCCCCACTGCTGTTGTGCCTGTAGGTAGGGCGCCAAGGCACCGTGAAGAGCAGCAGCAGCTTTGAGGGCTGGGCCCTTCCTTGTGGGAGAAGGAGCCGGACGTTTGCCTTTTCGGCAAGAGGCTGTGCCACGGCCGAGCACCATGAGATGTTGCGTCTCTGGGAAAGCACAGAACCCCACTGATGCTGTGCCTGTAGGTAGGGCGCCAAGGCACCGTGAAGTGCAGCAACAGCTTTGAGGGCTGGGCCCTTCCTTGTGGGAGAAGGAGCCGGACGTTTGCCTTTTCGGCAAGAGGTGCTGCCGCGGCCGAGCGCCATGAGATGTTGGGTCACTGGGAAAGCACAGATCCCCACTGCTGTTGTGCCTGTAGGTAGGGCGCCAAGGCACCGTGAATAGCAGCAAGAGCTTTCAGGGCTGGGCCCTTCCTTGTGGGAGAAGGAGCCGGACGTTTGCCTTTTCGACAAGAGGCTGTGCCACGGCCGAGCGCCCTGAGATGTTTCGCCACTGGGAAAGCACAGATCCCCAGTGCTGCTGTGCCTGTAGGTAGGGCGCCAAGGCACCGTGAAGAGCAGCAAGAGCTTTGAGGGCTGGGCCCTTCCTTGTGGGAGAAGGAGCCGGACGTTTGCCTTTTCGGCAAGAGGTTCTGCCGCGGCCGAGCGCCATGAGATGCTGGGTCACTGGGAAAGCACAGATCCCCAGGGCTGTTGTGCCTGTAGGTAGGGCGCCAAGACACCGTGAAGAGCAGCAAGAGCTTTCAGGGCTGGGCCCTTCCTTGTGGGAGAAGGAGCCGGACGTTTGCCTTTTCGGCAAGAGGCGCTGCCGCGGCCGAGCGCCATGAGATGTTGCGTCACTGGGAAAGCACAGATCCCCACTGCTGTTGTGCCTGTAGGTAGGGCACCAAGGCACCGTGAAGAGCAGCAAGAGCTTTCAGGGCTGGGCCCTTCCTTGTGGGAGAAGGAGCCGGACGTTTGCCTTTTCGGCAAGAGGCGCTGCCACGGCCGAGCGCCATGAGATGTTGCATCTCTGGGGAAACACAGATCCCCACTGCTGTTGTACCTCTAGATAGGGCACCAAGGCACCGTGAAGTGCAGCAACAGCTTTGAGGGCTGGGCCCTTCCTTGTGGGAGAAGGAACCGGACGTTTGCCTTTTCGGCAAGAGGCGCTGCCGCGTCTGAGCGCCATGAGATGTTGCGTCTCTGGGAAAGCACAGATCCCCAGTGCTGCTGTGCCTGTATCTAGGGCGCCAAGGCACCGTGAAGAGCAGCAAGAGCTTTCAGGGCTGGGCCCTTCCTTGTGGGAGAAGGAGCCGGACGTTTGCCTTTTCGGCAAGAGGTTCTGCCGCGGCCGAGCACCATGAGATGTTGGGTCACTGGGAAAGCACAGATCCCCACTGCTGTTGTGCCTGTAGGTAGGGCACCAAGGCACCGTGAAGAGCAGCAAGAGCTTTCAGGGCTGGGCCCTTCCTTGTGGGAGAAGGAGCCGGACGTTTGCCTTTTCGGCAAGAGGCGCTGCCGCGGCCGAGCGCCATGAGATGTTGCGTCTCTGGGAAAGCACAGATCCCCACTGCTGTTGTGCCTGTAGGTAGGGCGCCAAGGCACCGTGAAGAGCAGCAGCAGCTTTGAGGGCTGGGCCCTTCCTTGTGGGAGAAGGAGCCGGACGTTTGCCTTTTCGGCAAGAGGCTGTGCCACGGCCGAGCACCATGAGATGTTGCGTCTCTGGGAAAGCACAGAACCCCACTGATGCTGTGCCTGTAGGTAGGGCGCCAAGGCACCGTGAAGTGCAGCAACAGCTTTGAGGGCTGGGCCCTTCCTTGTGGGAGAAGGAGCCGGACGTTTGCCTTTTCGGCAAGAGGTGCTGCCGCGGCCGAGCGCCATGAGATGTTGGGTCACTGGGAAAGCACAGATCCCCACTGCTGTTGTGCCTGTAGGTAGGGCGCCAAGGCACCGTGAACAGCAGCAAGAGCTTTCAGGGCTGGGCCCTTCCTTGTGGGAGAAGGAGCCGGACGTTTGCCTTTTCGACAAGAGGCTGTGCCACGGCCGAGCGCCCTGAGATGTTTCGCCACTGGGAAAGCACAGATCCCCACTGCTGCTGTGCCTGTAGGTAGGGCGCCAAGGCACCGTGAAGAGCAGCAAGAGCTTTCAGGGCTGGGCCCTTCCTTGTGGGAGGAGCCGGACGTTTGCCTTTTCGGCAAGAGGTTCTGCCGCGGCCGAGCGCCATGAGATGCTGGGTCACTGGGAAAGCACAGATCCCCAGGGCTGTTGTGCCTGTAGGTAGGGCGCCAAGACACCGTGAAGAGCAGCAAGAGCTTTCAGGGCTGGGCCCTTCCTTGTGGGAGAAGGAGCCGGACGTTTGCCTTTTCGGCAAGAGGCGCTGCCGCGGCCGAGCGCCATGAGATGTTGCGTCACTGGGAAAGCACAGATCCCCACTGCTGTTGTGCCTGTAGGTAGGGCACCAAGGCACCGTGAAGAGCAGCAAGAGCTTTCAGGGCTGGGCCCTTCCTTGTGGGAGAAGGAGCCGGACGTTTGACTTTTCGGCAAGAGACTGTGCCACGGCCGAGCGCCATGAGATGTTGCGTCTCTGGGAAAGCACAGATCCCCAGTGCTGTTGTACCTCTAGATAGGACACCAAGGCACCGTGAAGTGCAGCAACAGCTTTGAGGGCTGGGCCCTTCCTTGTGGGAGAAGGAGCCGGACGTTTGCCTTTTCGGCAAGAGGCTGTGCCGCTGCCGAGTGCCATGAGATGTTGCGTCTCTGGGAAAGCACAGATCCCCACTGCTGCTGTGCCTGTAGGTAGGGCGCCAAGGCACCGTGAAGAGCAGCAAGAGCTTTCAGGGCTGGGCCCTTCCTTGTGGGAGAAGGAGCCGGACGTTTGCCTTTTTGGCAAGAGGTTCTGCCGCGGCCGAGCACCATGAGATGTTGGGTCACTGGGAAAGCACAGATCCCCACTGCTGTTGTGCCTGTAGGTAGGGCTCCAAGGCACCGTGAAGAGCAGCAAGAGCTTTCAGGGCTGGGCCCTTCCTTGTGGGAGAAGGAGCCGGACTTTTTCCTTTTCGGCAAGAGGTGCTGCCGCGGCCGAGCGCCATGAGCTGTTGCGTCTCTGGGAAAGCACAGATCCCCATTGCTGTTGTGCCTGTAGTTAGGGCGCCAAGGCACCGTGAAGAGCAGCAAGAGCTTTCAGGGCTGGGCCCTTCCTTGTGGGAGAAGGAGCCGCACGTTTGCCTCTTCGGCAAGAGGCTCTGCCGCGGCCGAGCGCCATGAGATGTTGCGTCTCTGGGAAAGCACAGATCCCCACTGCTGTTGTGCCTGTAGGTAGGGCGCCAAGGCACCGTGAAGAGCAGCAAGAGCTTTGAGGGCTGGGCACTTCCTTGTGGGTGAATGATCCGGACGTTTGCCTTTTCGGCAAGAGGCTCTGCCGCGGCCGAGCGCCATGAGACATTGCGTCTCTGGGAAAGCACAGATCCCCACTGCTGTTGTGCCTGTAGATAGGGCTCCAAGGCACCGTGAAGAGCAGCAAGAGCTTTGAGGGCTGGGCCCTTCCTTGTGGGAGAAGGAGCCGGACGTTTGCCTTTTCGGCAAGAGGCGCTGCCGCGGCCGAGCGCCATGAGATGTTGCATCTCTGGGAAAGCACAGATCCCCAGTGCTGCTGTGCCTGTAGGTAGGGCGCCAAGGCACCGTGAAGAGCAGCAAGAGCTTTCAGGGCTGGGCCCTTCCTTGTGGGAGAAGGAGCCGGACGTTTGCCTTTTCGGCAAGAGGCGCTGCCACGGCCGAGCGCCATGAGATGTTGCGTCTCTGGGAAAGCACAGATCCCCACTGCTGTTGTACGTGTAGATAGGGCACCAAGGCACCGTGAAATGCAGCAACAGCTTTGAGGGCTGGGCCCTTCCTTGTGGGAGAAGGAGCCGGACGTTTGCCTTTTCGGCAAGAGGCGCTGCCAGCGGCCGAGCGCCATGAGATGCTGCATCTCTGGGAAAGCACAGATCCCCAGTGCTGTTGTGCCTGTAGGTAGGGCGCCAAGGCACCGTGAAGAGCAGCAAGAGCTTTCAGGGCTGGGCCCTTCCTTGTGGGAGAAGGAGCCGGACGTTTGCCTTTTCGGCAAGAGGCTCTGCCGCGGCCGAGCGCCATGAGATGTTGCGTCTCTGGGAAAGCACAGATCCCCAGTGCTGCTGTGCCTGTATGTAGGGCGCCAAGGCACCGTGAAGAGCAGCAAGATCTTTCAGGGCTGGGCCCTTCCTTGTGAGAGAAGGAGCCGGACGTTTGCCTTTTCGGCAAGAGGTTCTGCCGCGGCCGGAGCACCATGAGATGTTGGGTCACTGGGAAAGCACAGATCCCCACTGCTGTTGTGCACTGTAGGTAGGGCACCAAGGCACCGTGAAGAGCAGCAAGAGCTTTCAGGGCTGGGCCCTTCCTTGTGGGAGAAGGAGCCAGACGTTTGCCTTTTCGGCAAGAGGCGCTGCCGCGGCCGAGCGCCATGAGATGTTGCGTCTCTGGGAAAGCACAGATCCCCACTGCTGTTGTGCCTGTAGGTAGGGCGCCAAGGCACCGTGAAGAGCAGCAGCAGCTTTGAGGGCTGGGCCCTTCCTTGTGGGAGAAGGAGCCGGACGTTTGCCTTTTTGGCAAGAGGCTGTGCCACGGCCGAGCGCCATGAGATGTTGCGTCTCTGGGAAAGCACAGATCCCCACTGCTGCTGTGCCTCTAGATAGGGCACCAAGGCACCGTGAAGTGCAGCAACAGCTTTCAGGGCTGGGCCCTTCCTTGTGGGAGAAGGAGCCGGACGTTTGCCTTTTCGGCAAGAGGCGCTGCCACGGCCGAGCGCCATGAGATGTTGCGTCTCTGGGAAAGCACAGATGCCCACTGCTGTTGTACCTCTAGATAGGGCACCAAGGCACCGTGAAGTGCAGAAACAGCTTTGAGGGCTGGGCCCTTCCTTGTGGGAGAAGGAGCCGGACGTTTGCCTTTTCGGCAAGAGGTTCTGCCGCGGCCGAGAACCATGAGATGTTGCATCTCTGGGAAAGCACAGATCCCCACTGCTCTTGTGCCTGTAGGTAGGGTGCCAAGGCACCGTGAAGAGCAGCAAGAGCTTTCAGGGCTGGGCCCTTCCTTGTGGGAGAAGGAGCCGGACGTTTGCCTTTTCGGCAAGAGGTGCTGCCGCGGCCGAGCGCCATGAGATCTTGCGTCTCTGGGAAAGCACAGATCCCCACTGCTGTTGTGCCTGTAGGTAGGGCGCCAAGGCACCGTGAAGAGCAGCAAGAGCTTTGAGGGCTGGGCCCTTCCTTGTGGTGAATGATCCGGACGTTTGCCTTTTCGGCAAGAGGCTCTGCCGCGGCCGAGCGCCATGAGATGTTGCGTCTCAGGGAAAGCACAGATCCCCTGTGCTGCTGTGCCTGTATGTAGGGCGCCAAGGCACCGTGAAGAGCAGCAAGAGCTTTCAGGGCTGGGCCCTTCCTTGTGGGAGAAGGAGCCGGACGTTTGCCTTTTTGGCAAGAGGCTGTGCCACGGTCGAGCGCCATGAGATGTTGCGTCTCTGGGAAAACACAGATCCCCACTGATGCTGTGCCTGTAGGTAGGGCGCCAAGGCACCGTGAAGAGCAGCAACAGCTTTGAGGGCTGGGCCCTTCCTTGTGGGAGAAGGAGCCGGACGTTTGCCTTTTCGGCAAGAGGTGCTGCCGCGGCCGAGCGCCATGAGATGTTGGGTCACTGGGAAAGCACAGATCCCCACTGCTGTTGTGCCTGTAGGTAGGGCACCAAGGCACCGTGAAAAGCATTAAGAGCTTTCAGGGCTGGGCCCTTCCTTGTGGGAGAAGGAGCCGGACATTTGCCTGTTCGGCAAGAGGCTGTGCCACGGCCGAGCGCCCTGAGATGTTTCGTCACTGGGAAAGCACAGATCCCCAGTGCTGCTGTGCCTGTAGGTAGGGCGCCAAGGCACCGTGAAGAGCAGCAAGAGCTTTCAGGGCTGGGCCCTTCCTTGTGGGAGAAGGAGCCGGACGTTTGCCTTTTCGGCAAGACGTTCTGCCGCGGCCGAGCGCCATGAGATGTTGGGTCACTGGGAAAGCACAGATCCCCAGGGCTGTTGTGCCTGTAGGTAGGGCGCCAAGACACCGTGAAGAGCAGCAAGAGCTTTCAGGGCTGGGCCCTTCCTTGTGGGAGAAGGAGCCGGACGTTTGCCTTTTCGGCAAGAGGCACTGCCGCGGCCGAGCGCCATGAGATGTTGCGTCACTGGGAAAGCACAGATCCCCACTGCTGTTGTGCCTGTAGGTAGGGCGCCAAGGCACCGTGAAGAGCAGCAAGAGCTTTCAGGGCTGGGCCCTTCCTTGTGGGAGAAGGAGCCGGAAGTTTGCCTTTTGGCAAGAGGCTGTGCCACGGCCGAGCGCCATGAGATGTTGCGTCTCTGGGAAAGCACAGATCCCCACTGCTGCTGTGCCTGTAGGTAGGGCGCCTAGGCACCGTGAAGAGCAGCAAGAGCTTTCAGGGCTGGGCCCTTCCTTGTGGGAGAAGGAGCCGGACGTTTGCCTTTTCGGCAAGAGGTTCTGCCGCGGCCGAGCACCATGAGATGTTGGGTCACTGGGAAAGCACAGATCCCCACTGCTGTTGTGCCTGTAGGTAGGGCGCCAAGGCACCGTGAAGAGCAGCAAGAGCTTTGAGGGCTGGGCCCTTCCTTGTGGGAGAAGGAGCCGGACGTTTGCCTCTTCGGCAAGAGGCTCTGCCGCGGCCGAGCGCCATGAGATCTTGCGTCTCTGGGAAAGCACAGATGCCCACTGCTGTTGTACCTCTAGATAGGGCACCAAGGCACCGTGAAGTGCAGAAACAGCTTTGAGGGCTGGGCCCTTCCTTGTGGGAGAAGGAGCCGGACGTTTGCCTTTTCGGCAAGAGGCTGTGCCACGGCCGAGCGCCATGAGATGTTGCGTCTCTGGGAAAGCACAGATCCCCACTGCTGCTGTGCCTGTAGGTAGGGCGCCAAGGCACCGTGAAGAGCAGCAAGAGCTTTCAGGGCTGGGCCCTTCCTTGTGGCAGAAGGAGCCGGACGTTTGCCTTTTCGGCAAGAGGTTCTGCCGCGGCCGAGAACCATGAGATGTTGGGTCACTGGGAAAGCACAGATCCCCACTGCTCTTGTGCCTGTAGGTAGGGTGCCAAGGCACCGTGAAGAGCAGCAAGAGCTTTCAGGGCTGGGCCCTTCCTTGTGGGAGAAGGAGCCGGACGTTTGCCTTTTCGGCAAGAGGCGCTGCCACGGCCGAGCGCCATGAGATGTTGCATCTCTGGGGAAGCACAGATCCCCACTGCTGTTGTACCTCTAGATAGGGCACCAAGGCACCGTGAAGTGCAGCAACAGCTTTGAGGGCTGGGCCCTTCCTTGTGGGAGAAGGAGCCGGACGTTTGCCTTTTCGGCAAGAGGCGCTGCCGCGTCTGAGCGCCATGAGATGTTGCGTCTCTGGGAAAGCACAGATCCCCAGTGCTGCTGTGCCTGTATGTAGGGCGCCAAGGCACTGTGAAGAGCAGCAAGAGCTTTCAGGGCTGGGCCCTTCCTTGTGGGAGAAGGAGCCGGACGTTTGCCTTTTCGGCAAGAGGTTCTGCCGCGGCCGAGCACCATGAGATGTTGGGTCACTGGGAAAGCACAGATCCCCACTGCTGTTGTGCCTGTAGGTAGGGCACCAAGGCACCGTGAAGAGCAGCAAGAGCTTTCAGGGCTGGGCCCTTCCTTGTGGGAGAAGGAGCCGGACGTTTGCCTTTTCGGCAAGAGGCGCTGCCGCGGCCGAGCGCCATGAGATGTTGCGTCTCTGGGAAAGCACAGATCCCCACTGCTGTTGTGCCTGTAGGTAGGGCGCCAAGGCACCGTGAAGAGCAGCAGCAGCTTTGAGGGCTGGGCCCTTCCTTGTGGGAGAAGGAGCCGGACGTTTGCCTTTTCGGCAAGAGGCTGTGCCACGGCCGAGCACCATGAGATGTTGCGTCTCTGGGAAAGCACAGAACCCCACTGATGCTGTGCCTGTAGGTAGGGGCGCCAAGGCACCGTGAAGTGCAGCAACAGCTTTGAGGGCTGGGCCCTTCCTTGTGGGAGAAGGAGCCGGACGTTTGCCTTTTCGGCAAGAGGTGCTGCCGCGGCCGAGCGCCATGAGATGTTGGGTCACTGGGAAAGCACAGATCCCCACTGCTGTTGTGCCTGTAGGTAGGGCGCCAAGGCACCGTGAATAGCAGCAAGAGCTTTCAGGGCTGGGCCCTTCCTTGTGGGAGAAGGAGCCGGACGTTTGCCTTTTCGACAAGAGGCTGTGCCACGGCCGAGCGCCCTGAGATGTTTCGCCACTGGGAAAAGCACAGATCCCCAGTGCTGCTGTGCCTGTAGGTAGGGCGCCAAGGCACCGTGAAGAGCAGCAAGAGCTTTGAGGGCTGGGCCCTTCCTTGTGGGAGAAGGAGCCGGACGTTTGCCTTTTCGGCAAGAGGTTCTGCCGCGGGCCGAGCGCCATGAGATGCTGGGTCACTGGGAAAGCACAGATCCCCAGGGCTGTTGTGCCTGTAGGTAGGGCGCCAAGACACCGTGAAGAGCAGCAAGAGCTTTCAGGGCTGGGCCCTTCCTTGTGGGAGAAGGAGCCGGACGTTTGCCTTTTCGGCAAGAGGCGCTGCCGCGGCCGAGCGCCATGAGATGTTGCGTCACTGGGAAAGCACAGATCCCCACTGCTGTTGTGCCTGTAGGTAGGGCACCAAGGCACCGTGAAGAGCAGCAAGAGCTTTCAGGGCTGGGCCCTTCCTTGTGGGAGAAGGAGCCGGACGTTTGCCTTTTCGGCAAGAGGCGCTGCCACGGCCGAGCGCCATGAGATGTTGCATCTCTGGGGAAGCACAGATCCCCACTGCTGTTGTGCCTGTAGATAGGGCAACCAAGGCACCGTGAAGTGCAGCAACAGCTTTGAGGGCTGGGCCCTTCCTTGTGGGAGAAGGAACCGGACGTTTGCCTTTTCGGCAAGAGGCGCTGCCCGCGTCTGAGCGCCATGAGATGTTGCGTCTCTGGGAAAGCACAGATCCCCAGTGCTGCTGTGCCTGTAGGTAGGGCGCCAAGGCACCGTGAAGAGCAGCAAGAGCTTTCAGGGCTGGGCCCTTCCTTGTGGGAGAAGGAGCCGGACGTTTGCCTTTTCGGCAAGAGGCGCTGCCGCGGCCGAGCGCCATGAGATGTTGCGTCTCTGGGAAAGCACAGATCCCCACTGCTGTTGTGCCTGTAGGTAGGGCGCCAAGGCACCGTGAAGAGCAGCAGCAGCTTTGAGGGCTGGGCCCTTCCTTGTGGGAGAAGGAGCCGGACGTTTGCCTTTTCGGCAAGAGGCTGTGCCACGGCCGAGCACCATGAGATGTTGCGTCTCTGGGAAAGCACAGAACCCCACTGATGCTGTGCCTGTAGGTAGGGCGCCAAGGCACCGTGAAGTGCAGCAACAGCTTTGAGGGCTGGGCCCTTCCTTGTGGGAGAAGGAGCCGGACGTTTGCCTTTTCGGCAAGAGGTGCTGCCGCGGGCCCGAGCGCCATGAGATGTTGGGTCACTGGGAAAGCACAGATCCCCAGTGCTGTTGTGCCAGTAGATAGGGCGCCAAGGCACCGTGAACAGCAGCAAGAGCTTTCAGGGCTGGGCCCTTCCTTGTGGGAGAAGGAGCCGGACGTTTGCCTTTTCGACAAGAGGCTGTGCCACGGCCGAGCGCCCTGAGATGTTTCGCCACTGGGAAAGCACAGATCCCCACTGCTGCTGTGCCTGTAGGTAGGGCGCCAAGGCACCGTGAAGAGCAGCAAGAGCTTTCAGGGCTGGGCCCTTCCTTGTGGGAGGAGCCGGACGTTTGCCTTTTCGGCAAGAGGTTCTGCCGCGGCCGAGCGCCATGAGATGCTGGGTCACTGGGAAAGCACAGATCCCCAGGGCTGTTGTGCCTGTAGGTAGGGCGCCAAGACACCGTGAAGAGCAGCAAGAGCTTTCAGGGCTGGGCCCTTCCTTGTGGGAGAAGGAGCCGGACGTTTGCCTTTTCGGCAAGAGGCGCTGCCGCGGCCGAGCGCCATGAGATGTTGCGTCACTGGGAAAGCACAGATCCCCACTGCTGTTGTGCCTGTAGGTAGGGCACCAAGGCACCGTGAAGAGCAGCAAGAGCTTTCAGGGCTGGGCCCTTCCTTGTGGGAGAAGGAGCCGGACGTTTGACTTTTCGGCAAGAGACTGTGCCACGGCCGAGCGCCATGAGATGTTGCGTCTCTGGGAAAGCACAGATCCCCACTGCTGTTGTACCTCTAGATAGGACACCAAGGCACCGTGAAGTGCAGCAACAGCTTTGAGGGCTGGGCCCTTCCTTGTGGGAGAAGGAGCCGGACGTTTGCCTTTTCGGCAAGAGGCTCTGCCGCTGCCGAGTGCCATGAGATGTTGCGTCTCTGGGAAAGCACAGATCCCCACTGCTGTTGTGCCTGTAGATAGGGCGCCAAGGCACCGTGAAGAGCAGCAAGAGCTTTCAGGGCTGGGCCCTTCCTTGTGGGAGAAGGAGCCGGACGTTTGCCTTTTTGGCAAGAGGCTGTGCCACGGCCGAGCGCCATGAGATGTTGCGTCTCTGGGAAAGCACAGATCCCCACTGCTGCTGTGCCTGTAGGTAGGGCGCCAAGGCACCGTGAAGAGCAGCAAGAGCTTTCAGGGCTGGGCCCTTCCTTGTGGGAGAAGGAGCCGGACGTTTGCCTTTTTGGCAAGAGGCTGTGCCACGGCCGAGCGCCATGAGATGTTGCGTCTCTGGGAAAGCACAGATCCCCACTGCTGCTGTGCCTGTAGGTAGGGCGCCAAGGCACCGTGAAGAGCAGCAAGAGCTTTCAGGGCTGGGCCCTTCCTTGTGGGAGAAGGAGCCGCACGTTTGCCTCTTCGGCAAGAGGCTCTGCCGCGGCCGAGCGCCATGAGATGTTGCGTCTCTGGGAAAGCACAGATCCCCAGTGCTGTTGTGCCTGTAGGTAGGGCGCCAAGGCACCGTGAAGAGCAGCAAGAGCTTTGAGGGCTGGGCACTTCCTTGTGGGTGAATGATCCGGACGTTTGCCTTTTCGGCAAGAGGCTCTGCCGCGGCCGAGCGCCATGAGACATTGCGTCTCTGGGAAAGCACAGATCCCCACTGCTGTTGTGCCTGTAGATAGGGCTCCAAGGCACCGTGAAGAGCAGCAAGAGCTTTGAGGGCTGGGCCCTTCCTTGTGGGAGAAGGAGCCGGACGTTTGCCTTTTCGGCAAGAGGCGCTGCCGCGGCCGAGCGCCATGAGATGTTGCATCTCTGGGAAAGCACAGATCCCCAGTGCTGCTGTGCCTGTAGGTAGGGCGCCAAGGCACCGTGAAGAGCAGCAAGAGCTTTCAGGGCTGGGCCCTTCCTTGTGGGAGAAGGAGCCGGACGTTTGCCTTTTCGGCAAGAGGTTCTGCCGCGGCCGAGCACCATGAGATGTTGGGTCACTGGGAAAGCACAGATCCCCACTGCTGTTGTGCCTGTAGGTAGGGCACCAAGGCACCGTGAAGAGCAGCAAGAGCTTTCAGGGCTGGGCCCTTCCTTGTGGGAGAAGGAGCCAGACGTTTGCCTTTTCGGCAAGAGGCGCTGCCGCGGCCGAGCGCCATGAGATGTTGCGTCTCTGGGAAAGCACAGATCCCCACTGCTGTTGTGCCTGTAGGTAGGGCGCCAAGGCACCGTGAAGAGCAGCAGCAGCTTTGAGGGCTGGGCCCTTCCTTGTGGGAGAAGGAGCCGGACGTTTGCCTTTTTGGCAAGAAGCTGTGCCACGGCCGAGCGCCATGAGATGTTGCGTCTCTGGGAAAGCACAGATCCCCACTGCTGCTGTGCCTCTAGATAGGGCACCAAGGCACCGTGAAGTGCAGCAAGAGCTTTCAGGGCTGGGCCCTTCCTTGTGGGAGAAGGAGCCGGACGTTTGCCTTTTCGGCAAGAGGCGCTGCCACGGCCGAGCGCCATGAGATGTTGCGTCTCTGGGAAAGCACAGATGCCCACTGCTGTTGTACCTCTAGATAGGGCACCAAGGCACCGTGAAGTGCAGAAACAGCTTTGAGGGCTGGGCCCTTCCTTGTGGGAGAAGGAGCCGGACTTTTGCCTTTTCGGCAAGAGGCTGTGCCACGGCCGAGCGCCATGAGATGTTGCGTCTCTGGAAAGCACAGATCCCCACTGCTGCTGTGCCTGTAGGTAGGGCGCCAAGGCACCGTGAAGAGCAGCAAGAGCTTTCAGGGCTGGGCCCTTCCTTGTGGGAGAAGGAGCCGGACGTTTGCCTTTTCGGCAAGAGGTTCTGCCGCGGCCGAGAACCATGAGATGTTGGGTCACTGGGAAAGCACAGATCCCCACTGCTCTTGTGCCTGTAGGTAGGGCGCCAAGGCACCGTGAAGAGCAGCAAGAGCTTTCAGGGCTGGGCCCTTCCTTGTGGGAGAAGGAGCCGGACGTTTGCCTTTTCGGCAAGAGGCGCTGCCACGGCCGAGCGCCATGAGATGTTGCATCTCTGGGGAAGCACAGATCCCCACTGCTGTTGTGCCTGTAGATAGGGCACCAAGGCACCGTGAAGTGCAGCAACAGCTTTGAGGGCTGGGCCCTTCCTTGTGGGAGAAGGAACCGGACGTTTGCCTTTTCGGCAAGAGGCGCTGCCGCGTCTGAGCGCCATGAGATGTTGCGTCTCTGGGAAAGCACAGATCCCCAGTGCTGCTGTGCCTGTAGGTAGGGCGCCAAGGCACCGTGAAGAGCAGCAAGAGCTTTCAGGGCTGGGCCCTTCCTTGTGGGAGAAGGAGCCGGACGTTTGCCTTTTCGGCAAGAGGTTCTGCCGCGGCCGAGCACCATGAGATGTTGGGTCACTGGGAAAGCACAGATCCCCACTGCTGTTGTGCCTGTAGGTAGGGCACCAAGGCACCGTGAAGAGCAGCAAGAGCTTTCAGGGCTGGGCCCTTCCTTGTGGGAGAAGGAGCCGGACGTTTGCCTTTTCGGCAAGAGGCGCTGCCGCGGCCGAGCGCCATGAGATGTTGCGTCTCTGGGAAAGCACAGATCCCCACTGCTGTTGTGCCTGTAGGTAGGGCGCCAAGGCACCGTGAAGAGCAGCAGCAGCTTTGAGGGCTGGGCCCTTCCTTGTGGGAGAAGGAGCCGGACGTTTGCCTTTTTGGCAAGAAGCTGTGCCACGGCCGAGCGCCATGAGATGTTGCGTCTCTGGGAAAGCACAGATCCCCACTGCTGCTGTGCCTCTAGATAGGGCACCAAGGCACCGTGAAGTGCAGCAAGAGCTTTCAGGGCTGGGCCCTTCCTTGTGGGAGAAGGAGCCGGACGTTTGCCTTTTCGGCAAGAGGCGCTGCCACGGCCGAGCGCCATGAGATGTTGCGTCTCTGGGAAAGCACAGATGCCCACTGCTGTTGTACCTCTAGATAGGGCACCAAGGCACCGTGAAGTGCAGAAACAGCTTTGAGGGCTGGGCCCTTCCTTGTGGGAGAAGGAGCCGGACTTTTGCCTTTTCGGCAAGAGGCTGTGCCACGGCCGAGCGCCATGAGATGTTGCGTCTCTGGAAAGCACAGATCCCCACTGCTGCTGTGCCTGTAGGTAGGGCGCCAAGGCACCGTGAAGAGCAGCAAGAGCTTTCAGGGCTGGGCCCTTCCTTGTGGGAGAAGGAGCCGGACGTTTGCCTTTTCGGCAAGAGGTTCTGCCGCGGCCGAGAACCATGAGATGTTGGGTCACTGGGAAAGCACAGATCCCCACTGCTCTTGTGCCTGTAGGTAGGGCGCCAAGGCACCGTGAAGAGCAGCAAGAGCTTTCAGGGCTGGGCCCTTCCTTGTGGGAGAAGGAGCCGGACGTTTGCCTTTTCGGCAAGAGGCGCTGCCACGGCCGAGCGCCATGAGATGTTGCATCTCTGGGGAAGCACAGATCCCCACTGCTGTTGTGCCTGTAGATAGGGCACCAAGGCACCGTGAAGTGCAGCAACAGCTTTGAGGGCTGGGCCCTTCCTTGTGGGAGAAGGAACCGGACGTTTGCCTTTTCGGCAAGAGGCGCTGCCGCGTCTGAGCGCCATGAGATGTTGCGTCTCTGGGAAAGCACAGATCCCCAGTGCTGCTGTGCCTGTAGGTAGGGCGCCAAGGCACCGTGAAGAGCAGCAAGAGCTTTCAGGGCTGGGCCCTTCCTTGTGGGAGAAGGAGCCGGACGTTTGCCTTTTCGGCAAGAGGTTCTGCCGCGGCCGAGCACCATGAGATGTTGGGTCACTGGGAAAGCACAGATCCCCACTGCTGTTGTGCCTGTAGGTAGGGCACCAAGGCACCGTGAAGAGCAGCAAGAGCTTTCAGGGCTGGGCCCTTCCTTGTGGGAGAAGGAGCCGGACGTTTGCCTTTTCGGCAAGAGGCGCTGCCGCGGCCGAGCGCCATGAGATGTTGCGTCTCTGGGAAAGCACAGATCCCCACTGCTGTTGTGCCTGTAGGTAGGGCGCCAAGGCACCGTGAAGAGCAGCAGCAGCTTTGAGGGCTGGGCCCTTCCTTGTGGGAGAAGGAGCCGGACGTTTGCCTTTTCGGCAAGAGGCTGTGCCACGGCCGAGCACCATGAGAAGTTGCGTCTCTGGGAAAGCACAGAACCCCACTGATGCTGTGCCTGTAGGTAGGGCGCCAAGGCACCGTGAACAGCAGCAAGAGCTTTCAGGGCTGGGCCCTTCCTTGTGGGAGAAGGAGCCGGACGTTTGCCTTTTCGACAAGAGGCTGTGCCACGGCCGAGCGCCCTGAGATGTTTCGCCACTGGGAAAGCACAGATCCCCACTGCTGCTGTGCCTGTAGGTAGGGCGCCAAGGCACCGTGAAGAGCAGCAAGAGCTTTCAGGGCTGGGCCCTTCCTTGTGGGAGGAGCCGGACGTTTGCCTTTTCGGCAAGAGGTTCTGCCGCGGCCGAGCGCCATGAGATGCTGGGTCACTGGGAAAGCACAGATCCCCAGGGCTGTTGTGCCTGTAGGTAGGGCGCCAAGACACCGTGAAGATCAGCAAGAGCTTTCAGGGCTGGGCCCTTCCTTGTGGGAGAAGGAGCCGGACGTTTGCCTTTTCGGCAAGAGGCGCTGCCGCGGCCGAGCGCCATGAGATGTTGCGTCACTGGGAAAGCACAGATCCCCACTGCTGTTGTGCCTGTAGGTAGGGCACCAAGGCACCGTGAAGAGCAGCAAGAGCTTTCAGGGCTGGGCCCTTCCTTGTGGGAGAAGGAGCCGGACGTTTGACTTTTCGGCAAGAGACTGTGCCACGGCCGAGCGCCATGAGATGTTGCGTCTCTGGGAAAGCACAGATCCCCACTGCTGTTGTACCTCTAGATAGGACACCAAGGCACCGTGAAGTGCAGCAACAGCTTTGAGGGCTGGGCCCTTCCTTGTGGGAGAAGGAGCCGGATGTTTGCCTTTTCGGCAAGAGGCTCTGCCGCTGCCGAGTGCCATGAGATGTTGCGTCTCTGGGAAAGCACAGATCCCCACTGCTGTTGTGCCTGTAGATAGGGCGCCAAGGCACCGTGAAGAGCAGCAAGAGCTTTCAGGGCTGGGCCCTTCCTTGTGGGAGAAGGAGCCGGACGTTTGCCTTTTTGGCAAGAGGCTGTGCCACGGCCGAGCGCCATGAGATGTTGCGTCTCTGGGAAAGCACAGATCCCCACTGCTGCTGTGCCTGTAGGTAGGGCGCCAAGGCACCGTGAAGAGCAGCAAGAGCTTTCAGGGCTGGGCCCTTCCTTGTGGGAGAAGGAGCCGGACGTTTGCCTTTTTGGCAAGAGGTTCTGCCGCGGCCGAGCACCATGAGATGTTGGGTCACTGGGAAAGCACAGATCCCCACTGCTGTTGTGCCTGTAGGTAGGGCTCCAAGGCACCGTGAAGAGCAGCAAGAGCTTTCAGGGCTGGGCCCTTCCTTGTGGGAGAAGGAGCCGGACTTTTGCCTTTTCGGCAAGAGGTGCTGCCGCGGCCGAGCGCCATGAGCTGTTGCGTCTCTGGGAAAGCACAGATCCCCATTGCTGTTGTGCCTGTACATAGGGCACCAAGGCACCGTGAAGAGCAGCAACAGCTTTCAGGGCTGGGCCCTTCCTTGTGGGAGAAGGAGCCGCACGTTTGCCTCTTCGGCAAGAGGCTCTGCCGCGGCCGAGCGCCATGAGATGTTGCGTCTCTGGGAAAGCACAGATCCCCAGTGCTGTTGTGCCTGTAGGTAGGGCGCCAAGGCACCGTGAAGAGCAGCAAGAGCTTTGAGGGCTGGGCACTTCCTTGTGGGAGAAGGAGCCGGACGTTTGCCTTTTCGGCAAGAGGCGCTGCCGCGGCCGAGCGCCATGAGATGTTGCATCTCTGGGAAAGCACAGATCCCCAGTGCTGCTGTGCCTGTAGGTAGGGCGCCAAGGCACCGTGAAGAGCAGCAAGAGCTTTCAGGGCTGGGCCCTTCCTTGTGGGAGAAGGAGCCGGACGTTTGCCTTTTCGGCAAGAGGCGCTGCCACGGCCGAGCGCCATGAGATGTTGCGTCTCTGGGAAAGCACAGATCCCCACTGCTGTTGTACGTGTAGATAGGGCACCAAGGCACCGTGAAATGCAGCAACAGCTTTGAGGGCTGGGCCCTTCCTTGTGGGAGAAGGAGCTGGACGTTTGCCTTTTCGGCAAGAGGCGCTGCCGCGGGCCGAGCGCCATGAGATGCTGCATCTCTGGGAAAGCATAGATCCCCAGTGCTGTTGTGCCTGTAGGTAGGGCGCCAAGGCACCGTGAAGAGCAGCAAGAGCTTTCAGGGCTGGGCCCTTCCTTGTGGGAGAAGGAGCCGGACGTTTGCCTTTTCGGCAAGAGGCTCTGCCGCGGCCGAGCGCCATGAGATGTTGCGTCTCTGGGAAAGCACAGATCCCCAGTGCTGCTGTGCCTGTATGTAGGGCGCCAAGGCACCGTGAAGAGCAGCAAGAGCTTTCAGGGCTGGGCCCTTCCTTGTGGGAGAAGGAGCCGGACGTTTGCCTTTTCGGCAAGAGGTTCTGCCGCGGCCGAGCACCATGAGATGTTGGGTCACTGGGAAAGCACAGATCCCCACTGCTGTTGTGCCTGTAGGTAGGGCACCAAGGCACCGTGAAGAGCAGCAAGAGCTTTCAGGGCTGGGCCCTTCCTTGTGGGAGAAGGAGCCAGACGTTTGCCTTTTCGGCAAGAGGCGCTGCCGCGGCCGAGCGCCATGAGATGTTGCGTCTCTGGGAAAGCACAGATCCCCACTGCTGTTGTGCCTGTAGGTAGGGCGCCAAGGCACCGTGAAGAGCAGCAGCAGCTTTGAGGGCTGGGCCCTTCCTTGTGGGAGAAGGAGCCGGACGTTTGCCTTTTTGGCAAGAGGCTGTGCCACGGCCGAGCGCCATGAGATGTTGCGTCTCTGGGAAAGCACAGATCCCCACTGCTGCTGTGCCTCTAGATAGGGCACCAAGGCACCGTGAAGTGCAGCAACAGCTTTCAGGGCTGGGCCCTTCCTTGTGGGAGAAGGAGCCGGACGTTTGCCTTTTCGGCAAGAGGCGCTGCCACGGCCGAGCGCCATGAGATGTTGCGTCTCTGGGAAAGCACAGATGCCCACTGCTGTTGTACCTCTAGATAGGGCACCAAGGCACCGTGAAGTGCAGAAACAGCTTTGAGGGCTGGGCCCTTCCTTGTGGGAGAAGGAGCCGGACTTTTGCCTTTTCGGCAAGAGGCTGTGCCACGGCCGAGCGCCATGAGATGTTGCGTCTCTGGAAAGCACAGATCCCCACTGCTGCTGTGCCTGTAGGTAGGGCGCCAAGGCACCGTGAAGAGCAGCAAGAGCTTTCAGGGCTGGGCCCTTCCTTGTGGCAGAAGGAGCCGGACGTTTGCCTTTTCGGCAAGAGGTTCTGCCGCGGCCGAGAACCATGAGATGTTGGGTCACTGGGAAAGCACAGATCCCCACTGCTCTTGTGCCTGTAGGTAGGGTGCCAAGGCACCGTGAAGAGCAGCAAGAGCTTTCAGGGCTGGGCCCTTCCTTGTGGGAGAAGGAGCCGGACGTTTGCCTTTTCGGCAAGAGGTGCTGCCGCGGCCGAGCGCCATGAGATCTTGCGTCTCTGGGAAAGCACAGATCCCCAGTGCTGTTGTGCCTGTAGGTAGGGCGCCAAGGCACCGTGAAGAGCAGCAAGAGCTTTGAGGGCTGGGCCCTTCCTTGTGGGTGAATGATCCGGACGTTTGCCTTTTCGGCAAGAGGCTCTGCCGCGGCCGAGCGCCATGAGATGTTGCGTCTCAGGGAAAGCACAGATCCCCTGTGCTGCTGTGCCTGTATGTAGGGCGCCAACCACCGTGAAGAGCAGCAAGAGCTTTCAGGGCTGGGCCCTTCCTTGTGGGAGAAGGAGCCGGAAGTTTGCCTTTTGGCAAGAGGCTGTGCCACGGCCGAGCGCCATGAGATGTTGCGTCTCTGGGAAAGCACAGATCCCCACTGCTGCTGTGCCTGTAGGTAGGGCGCCTAGGCACCGTGAAGAGCAGCAAGAGCTTTCAGGGCTGGGCCCTTCCTTGTGGGAGAAGGAGCCGGACGTTTGCCTTTTCGGCAAGAGGTTCTGCCGCGGCCGAGCACCATGAGATGTTGGGTCACTGGGAAAGCACAGATCCCCACTGCTGTTGTGCCTGTAGGTAGGGCGCCAAGGCACCGTGAACAGCAGCAAGAGCTTTGAGGGCTGGGCCCTTCCTTGTGGGAGAAGGAGCCGGACGTTTGCCTCTTCGGCAAGAGGCTCTGCCGCGGCCGAGCGCCATGAGATCTTGCGTCTCTGGGAAAGCACAGATGCCCACTGCTGTTGTACCTCTAGATAGGGCACCAAGGCACCGTGAAGTGCAGAAACAGCTTTGAGGGCTGGGCCCTTCCTTGTGGGAGAAGGAGCCGGACGTTTGCCTTTTCGGCAAGAGGCTGTGCCACGGCCGAGCGCCATGAGATGTTGCGTCTCTGGGAAAGCACAGATCCCCACTGCTGCTGTGCCTGTAGGTAGGGCGCCAAGGCACCGTGAAGAGCAGCAAGAGCTTTCAGGGCTGGGCCCTTCCTTGTGGCAGAAGGAGCCGGACGTTTGCCTTTTCGGCAAGAGGTTCTGCCGCGGCCGAGAACCATGAGATGTTGGGTCACTGGGAAAGCACAGATCCCCACTGCTCTTGTGCCTGTAGGTAGGGTGCCAAGGCACCGTGAAGAGCAGCAAGAGCTTTCAGGGCTGGGCCCTTCCTTGTGGGAGAAGGAGCCGGACGTTTGCCTTTTCGGCAAGAGGTGCTGCCGCGGCCGAGCGCCATGAGATCTTGCGTCTCTGGGAAAGCACAGATCCCCACTGCTGTTGTGCCTGTAGGTAGGGCGCCAAGGCACCGTGAAGAGCAGCAAAAGCTTTGAGGGCTGGGCCCTTCCTTGTGGGTGAATGATCCGGACGTTTGCCTTTTCGGCAAGAGGCTCTGCCGCGGCCGAGCGCCATGAGATGTTGCGTCTCAGGGAAAGCACAGATCCCCTGTGCTGCTGTGCCTGTATGTAGGGCGCCAAGGCACCGTGAAGAGCAGCAAGAGCTTTCAGGGCTGGGCCCTTCCTTGTGGGAGAAGGAGCCGGACGTTTGCCTTTTTGGCAAGAGGCTGTGCCACGGCCGAGCGCCATGAGATGTTGCGTCTCTGGGAAAACACAGAACCCCACTGATGCTGTGCCTGTAGGTAGGGCGCCAAGGCACCGTGAAGAGCAGCAAGAGCTTTGAGGGCTGGGCCCTTCCTTGTGGGAGAAGGAGCCGGACGTTTGCCTTTTCGGCAAGAGGTGCTGCCGCGGCCGAGCGCCATGAGATGTTGGGTCACTGGGAAAGCACAGATCCCCACTGCTGTTGTGCCTGTAGGTAGGGCACCAAGGCACCGTGAAAAGCAGCAAGAGCTTTCAGGGCTGGGCCCTTCCTTGTGGGAGAAGGAGCCGGACATTTGCCTGTTCGGCAAGAGGCTGTGCCACGGCCAAGCGCCCTGAGATGTTTCGTCACTGGGAAAGCACAGATCCCCAGTGCTGCTGTGCCTGTAGGTAGGGCGCCAAGGCACCGTGAAGAGCAGCAAGAGCTTTCAGGGCTGGGCCCTTCCTTGTGGCAGAAGGAGCCGGACGTTTGCCTTTTCGGCAAGAGGTTCTGCCGCGGCCGAGCGCCATGAGATGCTGGGTCACTGGGAAAGCACAGATCCCCAGGGCTGTTGTGCCTGTAGGTAGGGCGCCAAGACACCGTGAAGAGCAGCAAGAGCTTTCAGGGCTGGGCCGTTCCTTGTGGGAGAAGGAGCCGCACGTTTGCCTCTTCGGCAAGAGGCTCTGCCGCGGCCGAGCGCCATGAGATGTTGCGTCTCTGGGAAAGCACAGATCCCCACTGCTGTTGTACCTCTAGATAGGGCACCAAGGCACCGTGAAGTGCAGCAACAGCTTTGAGGGCTGGGCCCTTCCTTGTGGGAGAAGGAGCCAGACGTTTGCCTTTTTGGCAAGAGGCTGTGCCACGGCCGAGCGCCATGAGATGTTGCATCTCTGGGAAAGCACAGATCCCCAGTGCTGTTGTGCCTGTAGGTAGGGCGCCAAGGCACCGTGAAGAGCAGCAACAGCTTTCAGGGCTGGGCCGTTCCTTGTGGGAGAAGGAGCCGGACGTTTGCCTTTTCGGCAAGAGGCGCTGCCACGGCCGAGCGCCATGAGATGTTGCGTCTCTGGGGAAGCACAGATCCCCACTGCTGTTGTACCTCTAGATAGGGCACCAAGGCACCGTGAAGTGCAGCAACAGCTTTGAGGGCTGGGCCCTTCCTTGTGGGAGAAGGAACCGGACGTTTGCCTTTTCGGCAAGAGGCGCTGCCGCGTCTGAGCGCCATGAGATGTTGCGTCTCTGGGAAAGCACAGATCCCCAGTGCTGCTGTGCCTGTAGGTAGGGCGCCAAGGCACCGTGAAGAGCAGCAAGAGCTTTGAGGGCTGGGCCCTTCCTTGTGGGAGAAGGAGCCGGACGTTTGCCTTTTTGGCAAGAGGCTGTGCCACGGCCGAGCGCCATGAGATGTTGCGTCTCTGGGAAAGCAGAGATCCCCACTGCTGTTGTGCCTGTAGATAGGGCACCAAGGCACCGTGAAGAGCAGCAAGAGCTTTCAGGGCTGGGCCGTTCCTTGTGGGAGAAGGAGCCGGACGTTTGCCTCTTCGGCAAGAGGCTCTGCCGCGGCCGAGCGCCATGAGATGTTGCGTCTCTGGGAAAGCACAGATCCCCACTGCTGTTGTACCTCTAGATAGGGCACCAAGGCACCGTGAAATGCAGCAACAGCTTTGAGGGCTGGGCCCTTCCTTGTGGGAGAAGGAGCCGGACGTTTGCCTTTTCGGCAAGAGGCTCTGCCGCGGCCGAGCGCCATGAGATGTTGCGTATATGGGAAAGCACAGATCCCCACTGCTGTTGTGCCTGTAGATAGGGTGCCAAGGCACCGTGAAGAGCAGCAAGAGCTTTTAGGGCTGGGCCCTTCCTTGTGGGAGAAGGAACCGGACGTTTGCCTTTTCGGCAAGAGGCGCTGCCGCGTCTGAGCGCCATGAGATGTTGCGTCTCTGGGAAAGCACAGATCCCCAGTGCTGCTGTGCCTGTATGTAGGGCGCCAAGGCACCGTGAAGAGCAGCAAGAGCTTTCAGGGCTGGGCCCTTCCTTGTGGGAGAAGGAGCCGGACGTTTGCCTTTTCGGCAAGAGGTTCTGCCGCGGCCGAGCGCCATGAGATGTTGGGTCACTGGGAAAGCACAGATCCCCACTGCTGTTGTGCCTGTAGGTAGGGCGCCAAGACACCGTGAAGAGCAGCAAGAGCTTTCAGGGCTGGGCCCTTCCTTGTGGGAGAAGGAGCCGGACGTTTGCCTTTTCGGCAAGAGGCGCTGCCACGGCCGAGCGCCATGAGATGTTGCGTCACTGGGAAAGCACAGATCCCCACTGCTGTTGTGCCTGTAGGTAGGGCACCAAGGCACCGTGAAGAGCAGCAAGAGCTTTCAGGGCTGGGCCCTTCCTTGTGGGAGAAGGAGCCGGACGTTTGCCTTTTCGGAAAGAGGTTCTGCCACGGCCGAGCGCCATGAGATGTTGCGTCTCTGGGAAAGCACAGATCCTCACTGCTGTTGTACCTCTAGATAGGGCACCAAGGCACCGTGAAGTGCAGAAACAGCTTTGAGGGCTGGGCCCTTCCTTGTGGGAGAAGGAGCCGGACGTTTGCCTTTTCGGCAAGAGGCTGTGCCGCTGCCGAGCGCCATGAGATGTTGCGTCTCTGGGAAAGCACAGATCCCCACTGCTGTTGTGCCTGTAGATAGGGCGCCAAGGCACCGTGAAGAGCAGCAAGAGCTTTGAGGGCTGGGCCCTTCCTTGTGGGAGAAGGAGCCGGACGTTTGCCTTTTGGCAAGAGGCTGTGCCACGGCCGAGCGCCATGAGATGTTGCGTCTCTGGGAAAGCACAGATCCCCACTGCTGCTGTGCCTGTAGGTAGGGCGCCTAGGCACCGTGAAGAGCAGCAAGAGCTTTGAGGGCTGGGCCCTTCCTTGTGGGAGAAGGAGCCGGACGTTTGCCTTTTCGGCAAGAGGTTGTGCCGCGGCCGAGCACCATGAGATGTTGGGTCACTGGGAAAGCACAGATCCCCACTGCTGTTGTGCCTGTAGGTAGGGCGCCAAGGCACCGTGAAGAGCAGCAAGAGCTTTCAGGGCTGGGCCCTTCCTTGTGGGAGAAGGAGCCGGACGTTTGCCTCTTCGGCAAGAGGCTCTGCCGCGGCCGAGCGCCATGAGATGTTGCGTCTCTGGGAAAGCACAGATCCCCAGTGCTCTTCTGCCTGTAGATAGGGCACCAAGGCACCGTGAAGAGCAGCAAGAGCTTTCAGGGCTGGGCCCTTCCTTGTGGGAGAAGGAGCCGCACGTTTGCCTCTTCGGCAAGAGGCTCTGCCGCGGCCGAGAGCCATGAGATGTTGTGTCTCTGGGAAAGCACAGATCCCCACTGCTGTTGTACCTCTAGATAGGGCACCAAGGCACCGTGAAGTGCAGCAACAGCTTTGAGGGCTGGGCCCTTCCTTGTGGGAGAAGGAGCCAGACGTTTGCCTTTTTGGCAAGAGGCTGTGCCACGGCCGAGCGCCATGAGATGTTGCATCTCTGGGAAAGCACAGATCCCCAGTGCTGTTGTGCCTGTAGGTAGGGCGCCAAGGCACCGTGAAGTGCAGCAACAGCTTTGAGGGCTGGGCCCTTCCTTGTGGGAGAAGGAACCGGACGTTTGCCTTTTCGGCAAGAGGCGCTGCCGCGTCTGAGCGCCATGAGATGTTGCGTCTCTGGGAAAGCACAGATCCCCAGTGCTGCTGTGCCTGTAGGTAGGGCGCCAAGGCACCGTGAAGAGCAGCAAGAGCTTTGAGGGCTGGGCCCTTCCTTGTGGGAGAAGGAGCCGGACGTTTGCCTTTTCGGCAAGAGGCGCTGCCGCGGCCGAGCGCCATGAGATGTTGCGTCTCTGGGAAAGCACAGATCCCCACTGCTGTTGTGCCTGTAGATAGGGCGCCAAGGCACCGTGAAGAGCAGCAACAGCTTTGAGGGCTGGGCCCTTCCTTGTGGGAGAAGGAGCCGGACGTTTGACTTTTTGGCAAGAGGCTGTGCCACGGCCGAGCGCCATGAGATGTTGCGTCTCTGGGAAAGCACAGAACCCCACTGATGCTGTGCCTGTAGGTAGGGTGCCAAGGCACCGTGAAGAGCAGCAAGGGCTTTCAGGGCTGGGCCCTTCCTTGTGGGAGAAGGAGCCGGACGTTTGCCTTTTCGGCAAGAGGCTGTGCCACGGCCGAGCGCCCTGAGATGTTTCGTCACTGGGAAAGCACAGATCCCCAGTGCTGCTGTGCCTGTAGGTAGGGCGCCAAGGCACCGTGAAGAGCAGCAAGAGCTTTCAGGGCTGGGCCCATCCTTGTGGGAGAAGGAGCCGGACGTTTGCCTTTTCGGCAAGAGGCTCTGCCGCGGCCGAGCGCCATGAGATGTTGCGTCTCTGGGAAAGCACAGATCCCCAGGGCTGTTGTGCCTGTAGGTAGGGCACCAAGAAACCGTGAAGAGCAGCAAGAGCTTTCAGGGCTGGGCCCTTCCTTGTGGGAGAAGGAGCCGGACGTTTGCCTTTTCGGCAAGAGGCGCTGCCACGGCCGAGCGCCCTGAGATGTTGCGTCACTGGGAAAGCACAGATCCCCACTGCTCTTCTGCCTGTAGGTAGGGTGCCAAGGCACCATGAAGAGCAGCAACAGCTTTCAGGGCTGGGCCCTTCCTTGTGGGAGAAGGAGCCGGACGTTTGCCTTTTCGGCAAGAGGCGCTGCCACGGCCGAGCGCCATGAGATGTTGCGTCTCTGGGAAAGCACAGATCCCCACTGCTGTTGTACCTCTAGATAGGGCACCAAGGCACCGTGAAGTGCAGAAACAGCTTTGAGGGCTGGGCCCTTCCTTGTGGGAGAAGCAGCCGGACGTTTGCCTTTTCGGCAAGAGGCTGTGCCGCTGCCGAGCGCCATGAGATGTTGCGTCTCTGGGAAAGCACAGATCCCCACTGCTGTTGTGCCTGTAGGTAGGGCGCCAAGGCACCGTGAAGAGCAGCAAGAGCTTTCAGGGCTGGGCCCTTCCTTGTGGGAGAAGGAGCCGGACGTTTGCCTTTTTGGCAAGAGGCTCTGCCGCGGCCGAGCGCCATGAGATGTTGCGTCTCTGGGAAAGCACAGATCCCCAGGGCTGTTGTGCCTGTAGGTAGGGCACCAAGAAACCGTGAAGAGCAGCAAGAGCTTTCAGGGCTGGGCCCTTCCTTGTGGGAGAAGGAGCCGGACGTTTGCCTTTTCGGCAAGAGGCGCTGCCGCGGCCGAGCGCCATGAGATGTTGCGTCACTGGGAAAGCACAGATCCCCACTGCTCTTCTGCCTGTAGGTAGGGTGCCAAGGCACCATGAAGAGCAGCAACAGCTTTCAGGGCTGGGCCCTTCCTTGTGGGAGAAGGAGCCGGACGTTTGCCTTTTCGGCAAGAGGCGCTGCCACGGCCGAGCGCCATGAGATGTTGCGTCTCTGGGAAAGCACAGATCCCCACTGCTGTTGTACCTCTAGATAGGGCACCAAGGCACCGTGAAGTGCAGAAACAGCTTTGAGGGCTGGGCCCTTCCTTGTGGGAGAAGGAGCCGGACGTTTGCCTTTTCGGCAAGAGGCTGTGCCACGGCCGAGCGCCATGAGATGTTGCGTCTCTGGGAAAGCACAGATCCCCACTGCTGCTGTGCCTGTAGGTAGGGCGCCAAGGCACCGTGAAGAGCAGCAAGAGCTTTGAGGGCTGGGCCCTTCCTTGTGGGAGAAGGAGCCGGACGTTTGCCTTTTCGGCAAGAGGCGCTGCCGCGGCCGAGCGCCATGAGATGTTGCGTCTCTGGGAAAGCACAGATCCCCACTGCTGTTGTGCCTGTAGGTAGGGCGCCAAGGCACCGTGAAGAGCAGCAGCAGCTTTGAGGCCTGGGCCCTTCCTTGTGGGAGAAGGAGCCGGACGTTTGCCTTTTTGGCAAGAGGCTGTGCCACGGCCGAGCGCCATGAGATGTTGCGTCTCTGGGACAGCACAGAACCCCACTGATGCTGTGCCTGTAGGTAGGGTGCCAAGGCACCGTGAAGAGCAGCAAGAGCTTTCAGGGCTGGGCCCTTCCTTGTGGGAGAAGGAGCCGGACGTTTGCCTTTTCGGCAAGAGGCTGTGCCACGGCCGAGCGCCCTGAGATGTTTCGTCACTGGGAAAGCACAGATCCCCAGTGCTGCTGTGCCTGTAGGTAGGGCGCCAAGGCACCGTGAAGAGCAGCAAGAGCTTTCAGGGCTGGGCCCATCCTTGTGGGAGAAGGAGCCGGACTTTTGCCTTTTCGGCAAGAGGCTCTGCCGCGGCCGAGCGCCATGAGATGTTGCGTCTCTGGGAAAGCACAGATCCCCACTGCTGTTGTGCCTGTAGGTAGGGCACCAAGAAACCGTGAAGAGCAGCAAGAGCTTTCAGGGCTGGGCCCTTCCTTGTGACAGAAGGAGCCGGACGTTTGCCTTTTCGGCAAGAGGCGCTGCCGCGGCCGAGCGCCATGAGATGTTGCGTCACTGGGAAAGCACAGATCCCCACTGCTCTTCTGCCTGTAGGTAGGGTGCCAAGGCACCATGAAGAGCAGCAACAGCTTTCAGGGCTGGGCCCTTCCTTGTGGGAGAAGGAGCCGGACGTTTGCCTTTTCGGCAAGAGGCGCTGCCACGGCCGAGCGCCATGAGATGTTGCGTCTCTGGGAAAGCACAGATCCCCACTGCTGTTGTACCTCTAGATAGGGCACCAAGGCACCGTGAAGTGCAGAAACAGCTTTGAGGGCTGGGCCCTTCCTTGTGGGAGAAGCAGCCGGACGTTTGCCTTTTCGGCAAGAGGCTGTGCCACGGCCGAGCGCCATGAGATGTTGCGTCTCTGGGAAAGCACAGATCCCCACTGCTGTTGTGCCTGTAGGTAGGGCGCCAAGGCACCGTGAAGAGCAGCAAGAGCTTTGAGGGCTGGGCCCTTCCTTGTGGGAGAAGGAGCCGGACGTTTGCCTTTTCGGCAAGAGGCTCTGCCGCGGCCGAGCGCCATGAGATGTTGCGTCTCTGGGAAAGCACAGATCCCCAGGGCTGTTGTGCCTGTAGGTAGGGCACCAAGAAACCGTGAAGAGCAGCAAGAGCTTTCAGGGCTGGGCCCTTCCTTGTGGGAGAAGGAGCCGGACGTTTGCCTTTTCGGCAAGAGGCGCTGCCGCGGCCGAGCGCCATGAGATGTTGCGTCACTGGGAAAGCACAGATCCCCACTGCTCTTCTGCCTGTAGGTAGGGTGCCAAGGCACCATGAAGAGCAGCAACAGCTTTCAGGGCTGGGCCCTTCCTTGTGGGAGAAGGAGCCGGACGTTTGCCTTTTCGGCAAGAGGCGCTGCCACGGCCGAGCGCCATGAGATGTTGCGTCTCTGGGAAAGCACAGATCCCCACTGCTGCTGTGCCTGTAGGTAGGGCGCCAAGGCACCGTGAAGAGCAGCAAGAGCTTTGAGGGCTGGGCCCTTCCTTGTGGGAGAAGGAGCCGGACGTTTGCCTGTTCGGCAAGAGGCTGTGCCGCTGCCGAGCGCCATGAGATTTTGCGTCTCTGGGAAAGCACAGATCCCCACTGCTGTTGTGCCTGTAGGTAGGGCGCCAAGGCACCGTGAAGAGCAGCAAGAGCTTTGAGGGCTGGGCCCTTCCTTGTGGGAGAAGGAGCCGGACGTTTGCCTTTTTGGCAAGAGGCTGTGCCACGGCCGAGCGCCATGAGATGTTGCGTCTCTGGGAAAGCACAGATCCCCAGTGCTGCTGTGCCTGTACGTAGGGCGCCAAGGCACCGTGAAGAGCAGCAAGAGCTTTGAGGGCTGGGCCCTTCCTTGTGACAGAAGGAGCCGGAAGTTTGCCTTTTCGGCAAGAGGCGCTATCACGGCCCAGCGCCATGAGATGTTGCGTCTCTGGGGAAGCACAGATCCCCACTGCTGTTGTACCTCTAGATAGGGCACCAAGGCACCGTGAAGTGCAGAAACAGCTTTGAGGGCTGGGCCCTTCCTTGTGGGAGAAGGAGCCGGACGTTTGCCTTTTTGGCAAGAGGCTCTGCCACGGCCGAGCGCCATGAGATGTTGCGTCTCTGGGAAAGCACAGATCCCCACTGCTGCTGTGCCTGTAGGTAGGGCGCCAAGGCACCGTGAAGAGCAGCAAGAGCTTTCAGGGCTGGGCCCTTCCTTGTGGGAGAAGGAGCCGGACGTTTGCCTTTTCGGCAAGAGGCTGTGCCACGGCCGAGCGCCATGAGATGTTGCGTCACTGGGAAAGCACAGATCCCCAGTGCTGCTGTGCCTGTAGGTAGGGCGCCAAGGCACCGTGAAGAGCAGCAAGAGCTTTGAGGGCTGGGCCCTTCCTTGTGACAGAAGGAGCCGGAAGTTTGCCTTTTCGGCAAGAGGCGCTATCACGGCCGAGCGCCATGAGATGTTGCGTCTCTGGGGAAGCACAGATCCCCACTGCTGTTGTACCTCTAGATAGGGCACCAAGGCACCGTGAAGTGCAGAAACAGCTTTGAGGGCTGGGCCCTTCCTTGTGGGAGAAGGAGCCGGACGTTTGCCTTTTTGGCAAGAGGCTCTGCCACGGCCGAGCGCCATGAGATGTTGCGTCTCTGGGAAAGCACAGATCCCCACTGCTGCTGTGCCTGTAGGTAGGGCGCCAAGGCACCGTGAAGAGCAGCAAGAGCTTTCAGGGCTGGGCCCTTCCTTGTGGGAGAAGGAGCCGGACGTTTGCCTTTTCGGCAAGAGGTTCTGCCGCGGCCGAGCACCATGAGATGTTGGGTCACTGGGAAAGCACAGATCCCCACTGCTGTTGTGCCTGTAGGTAGGGTGCCAAGGCACCGTGAAGAGCAGCAAGAGCTTTCAGGGCTGGGCCCTTCCTTGTGGGAGAAGGAGCCGGACTTTTGCCTTTTCGGCAAGAGGCTCTGCCGCGGCAGAGCGCCATGAGATGTTGCGTCTCTGGGAAAGCACAGATCCCCAGTGCTGTTGTGCCTGTAGGTAGGGCGCCAAGGCACCGTGAAGAGCAGCAAGAGCTTTCAGGGCTGGGCCCTTCCTTGTGGGAGAAGGAGCCGGACGTTTACCTTTTCGGCAAGAGGCTCTGCCGCGGCCGAGCGCCATGAGATGTTGCATCTCTGGGAAAGCACAGATCCCCACTGCTGCTGTGCCTGTAGGTAGGGCGCCAAGGCACCGTGAAGAGCAGCAAGAGCTTTCAGTGCTGGGCCCTTCCTTGTGGGAGAAGGAGCCGGACGTTTGCCTTTTCGGCAAGAGGCGCTGCCACGGCCGAGCGCCATGAGATGTTGCGTCTCTGGGAAAGCAGAGATCCCCACTGCTGTTGTACCTCTAGATAGGGCACCAAGGCACCGTGAAGTGCAGCAAGAGCTTTGAGGGCTGGGCCCTTCCTTGTGGGAGAAGGAGCCGGACGTTTGCCTTTTCGGCAAGAGGCGCTGCCGCGGCCGAGAACATGAGATGTTGCATCTCTGGGAAAGCACAGATCCCCAGTGCTGTTGTGCCTGTAGGTAGGGCGCCAAGGCACCGTGAAGAGCAGCAAGAGCTTTCAGGGCTGGGCCCTTCCTTGTGGGAGAAGGAGCCGGACGTTTGCCTTTTCGGCAAGAGGCTCTGCCGCGGCCGAGCGCCATGAGATGTTGCGTCTCTGGGAAAGCACAGATCCCCAGTGCTGTTGTGCCTGTAGATAGGGCGCCAAGGCACCGTGAAGAGCAGCAAGAGATTTAGGGCTGGGCCCTTCCTTGTGGGAGAAGGAGCCGGACGTTTGCCTTTTCGGCATAAGGCGCTGCCACGGCCGAGCGCCATGAGATGTTGCGTCTCTGGGGAAGCACAGATCCCCACTGCTGTTGTACCTCTAGATAGGGCACCAAGGCACCGTGAAGTGCAGCAACAGCTGTGAGGGCGGGGCCCTTCCTTGTGGGAGAAGGAGCCGGACGTTTGCCTTTTCGGCAAGAGGCGCTGCCGCGGCCGAGCGCCATGAGATGTTGCGTCTCTGGGAAAGCACAGATCCCCAGTGCTGCTGTGCCTTTATGTAGGGCGCCAAGGCACCGTGAAGAGCAGCAAGAGCTTTCAGGGCTGGGCCCTTCCTTGTGGGAGAAGGAGCCGGACGTTTGCCTTTTCGGCAAGAGGTTCTGCCGCGGCCGAGCACCATGAGATGTTGGGTCACTGGGAAAGCAGAGATCCCCACTGCTGTTGTGCCTGTAGGTAGGGCACCAAGACACTGTGAAGAGCAGCAAGAGCTTTCAGGGCTGGGCCCTTCCTTGTGGGAGAAGGAGCCGGACGTTTGCCTTTTCGGCAAGAGGCGCTGCCGCGGCCGAGCGCCATGAGATATTGTGTCTCTGGGAAAGCACAGATCCCCACTGCTGTTGTGCCTGTAGGTAGGGCGCCAAGGCACCGTGAAGAGCAGCAGCAGCTTTGAGGGCTGGGCCCTTCCTTGTGGCAGAAGGAGCCGGACGTTTGCCTTTTTGGCAAGAGGCGCTGCCGCGGCCGAGCGCCATGAGATGTTGCGTCTCTGGGAAAGCACAGAACCCCACTGATGCTGTGCCTGTAGGTAGGGCGCCAAGGCACCGTGAAGAGCAGCAACAGCTTTGAGGGCTGGGCCCTTCCTTGTGGGAGAAGGAGCCGGACGTTTGCCTTTTCGGCAAGAGGTGCTGCCGCGGCCGAGCGCCATGAGATGCTGGGTCACTGGGAAAGCACAGATCCCCACTGCTGTTGTGCCTGTAGGTAGGGCACCAAGGCACCGTGAAGAGCAGCAAGAGCTTTCAGGGCTGGGCCCTTCCTTGTGGGAGAAGGAGCCGGACATTTGCCTTTTCGGCAAGAGGCTGTGCCACGGCCGAGCGCCCTGAGATGTTTCGTCACTGGGAAAGCACAGATCCCCAGTGCTGCTGTGCCTGTAGGTAGGGCGCCAAGGCACCGTGAAGAGCAGCAAGAGCTTTCAGGGCTGGGCCCTTCCTTGTGGGAGAAGGAGCCAGATGTTTGCCTTTTCGGCAAGAGGCTGTGCCACGGCCGAGCGCCATGAGATGTTGCGTCACTGGGAAAGCACAGATCCCCAGTGCTGCTGTGCCTGTAGGTAGGGCGCCAAGGCACCGTGAAGAGCAGCAAGAGCTTTGAGGGCTGGGCCCTTCCTTGTGACAGAAGGAGCCGGAAGTTTGCCTTTTCGGCAAGAGGCGCTATCACGGCCGAGCGCCATGAGATGTTGCGTCTCTGGGGAAGCACAGATCCCCACTGCTGTTGTACCTCTAGATAGGGCACCAAGGCACCGTGAAGTGCAGCAACAGCTTTCAGGGCTGGGCCCTTCCTTGTGGGAGAAGGAGCCGGACGTTTGCCTTTTCGGCAAGAGGCGCTGCCACGGCCGAGCGCCATGAGATGTTGCGTCTCTGGGAAAGCACAGATGCCCACTGCTGTTGTACCTTTAGATAGGGCACCAAGGCACCGTGAAGTGCAGAAACAGCTTTGAGGGCTGGGCCCTTCCTTGTGGGAGAAGGAGCCGGACGTTTGCCTTTTTGGCAAGAGGCTCTGCCACGGCCGAGCGCCATGAGCTGTTGCGTCTCTGGGAAAGCACAGATCCCCACTGCTGCTGTGCCTGTAGGTAGGGTGCCAAGGCACCGTGAAGAGCAGCAAGAGCTTTCAGGGCTGGGCCCTTCCTTGTGGGAGAAGGAGCCGGACGTTTGCCTTTTCGGCAAGAGGTTCTGCCGCGGCCGAGCACCATGAGATGTTGGGTCACTGGGAAAGCACAGATCCCCACTGCTGTTGTGCCTGTAGGTAGGGTGCCAAGGCACCGTGAAGAGCAGCAAGAGCTTTCAGGGCTGGGCCCTTCCTTGTGGGAGAAGGAGCCGGACGTTTACCTTTTCGGCAAGAGGCGCTGCCGCGGCCGAGCGCCATGAGATGTTGCATCTCTGGGAAAGCACAGATCCCCACTGCTGCTGTGCCTGTAGGTAGGGCGCCAAGGCACCGTGAAGAGCAGCAAGAGCTTTCAGGGCTGGGCCCTTCCTTGTGGGAGAAGGAGCCGGACGTTTGCCTTTTCGGCAAGAGGCGCTGCCACGGCCGAGCGCCATGAGATGTTGCGTCTCTGGGAAAGCAGAGATCCCCACTGCTGTTGTACCTCTAGATAGGGCACCAAGGCACCGTGAAGTGCAGCAACAGCTTTGAGGGCTGGGCCCTTCCTTGTGGGAGAAGGAGCCGGACGTTTGCCTTTTCGGCAAGAGGCTCTGCCGCCGCCGAGTGCCATGAGATGTTGCATCTCTGGGAAAGCACAGATCACCTGTGCTGTTGTGCCTGTAGGTAGGGCGCCAAGGCACCGTGAAGAGCAGCAAGAGCTTTGAGGGCTGGGCCCTTCCTTGTGGGAGAAGGAGCCGGACGTTTGCCTTTTCGGCAAGAGGCTCTGCCGCGGCCGAGCGCCATGAGATGTTGCGTCTCTGGGAAAGCACAGATCCCCACTGCTGTTGTGCCTGTAGATAGGGCGCCAAGGCACCGTGAAGAGCAGCAAGAGCTTTTAGGGCTGGGCCCTTCCTTGTGGGAGAAGGAGCCGGACGTTTGACTTTTCGGCATAAGGCGCTGCCACGGCTGAGCGCAATGAGATTTTGCGTCTCTGGGGAAGCACAGATGCCCACTGCTGTTGTACCTCTAGATAGGGCACCAAGGCACCGTGAAGTGCAGCAACAGCTGTGAGGGAGGGGCCCTTCCTTGTGGGAGAAGGAGCCGGACGTTTCGCTTTTCGGCAAGAGGCGCTGCCGCGGCCGAGCGCCATGAGATGTTGGGTCACTGGGAAAGCACAGATCCCCAGTGCTGCTGTGCCTGTATGTAGGGCGCCAAGGCACCGTGAAGAGCAGCAAGAGCTTTCAGGGCTGGGCCCTTCCTTGTGGGAGAAGGAGCCGGACGTTTGCCTTTTCGGCAAGATGTTCTGCCGCGGCCGAGCACCATGAGATGTTGGGTCACTGGGAAAGCACAGATCCCCACTGCTGTTGTGCCTGTAGGTAGGGCACCAATGCACCGTGAAGAGCAGCAAGAGCTTTCAGGGCTGGGCCCTTCCTTGTGGGAGAAGGAGCCGGACGTTTGCCTTTTCGGCAAGAGGCGCTGCCGCGGCCGAGCGCCATGAGATGTTGCGTCTCTGGGAAAGCACAGATCCCCACTGCTGTTGTGCCTGTAGGTAGGGCGCCAAGGCACCAAGAAGAGCAGCAGCAGCTTTGAGGGCTGGGCCCTTCCTTGTGGGAGAAGGAGCCGGACGTTTGCCTTTTTGGCAAGAGGCTGTGCCACGGCCTAGCGCCATGAGATGTTGCGTCTCTGGGAAAGCACAGAACCCCACTGATGCTGTGCCTGTAGGTAGGGCGCCAAGGCACCGTGAAGAGCAGCAACAGCTTTGAGGGCTGGGCCCTTCCTTGTGGGAGAAGGAGCCGGACGTTTGCCTTTTCGGCAAGAGGTGCTGCCGCGGCCGAGCGCCATGAGATGTTGGGTCACTGGGAAAGCACAGATGCCCACTGCTGTTGAGCCTGTAGGTAGGGCACCAAGGCACCGTGAAGAGCAGCAAGAGCTTTCAGGGCTGGGCCCTTCCTTGTGGGAGAAGGAGCCGGACGTTTGCCTTTTCGGCAAGAGGCTGTGCCACGGCCGAGCGCCCTGAGATGTTTCGTCACTGGGAAAGCAAAGATCCCCAGTGCTGCGGTGCCTGTAGGTAGGGCGCCAAGGCACCGTGAAGAGCAGCAAGAGCTTTCAGGGCTGGGCCCTTCCTTGTGGGAGAAGGAGCCGGACGTTTGCCTTTTCGGCAAGAGGTTCTGCCGCGGCCGAGCGCCATGAGATGTTGGGTCACTGGGAAAGCACAGATCCCCAGGGCTGTTGTGCCTGTAGGTAGGGCGCCAAGGCACCGTGAAGAGCAGCAACAGCTTTCAGGGCTGGGCCCTTCCTTGTGGGAGAAGGAGCTGGACGTTTGCCTTTTCGGCAAGAGGCGCTGCCGCGGCCGAGCGCCATGAGATGTTGCGTCACTGGGAAAGCACAGATCCCCACTGCTGTTGTACCTCTAGATAGGGCACCAAGGCACCGTGAAGTGCAGAAACAGCTTTGAGGGCTGGGCCCTTCCTTGTGGGAGAAGGAGCCCGACGTTTGCCTTTTTGGCAAGAGGCTGTGCCGCTGCCGAGCGCCATGAGATGTTGCGTCTCTGGGAAAGCACAGATCCCCACTGCAATTGTGCCTGTAGGTAGGGCGCCAAGGCACCGTGAAGAGCAGCAAGAGCTTTCAGGGCTGGGCCCTTCCTTGTGGGAGAAGGAGACGGACGTTTGCCTTTTCGGCAAGAGGTTCTGCCGCGGCCGAGCACCATGAGATGTTGGGTCACTGGGAAAGCACAGATCCCCACTGCTGTTGTGCCTGTAGGTAGGGCGCCAAGGCACCGTGAAGAGCAGCAAGAGCTTTGAGGGCTGGGCCCTTCCTTGTGGGAGAAGGAGCCGGACGTTTGCCTTTTCGGCAAGGTGTTCTGCCGCGGCCGAGCGCCATGAGATGTTGCGTCTCTGGGAAAGCACAGATCCCCACTGCTGTTGTGCCTGTAGATAGGGCGCCAAGGCACCGTGAAGAGCAGCAAGAGCTTTCAGGGCTGGGCCCTTCCTTGTGGGAGAAGGAGCCGGACGTTTGCCTTTTCGGCAAGAGGCGCTGCCATGGCCGAGCGCCATGAGATGTTGCGTCTCTGGGAAAGCACAGATCCCCACTGCTGTTGTGCCTGTAGATAGGGCACCAAGGCACCGTGAAGAGCAGCAAGAGCTTTGAGGGCTGGGCCCTTCCTTGTGGGAGAAGGAACCGGACGTTTGCCTTTTCGGCAAGAGGCGCTGCCGCGTCTGAGCGCCATGAGATGTTGCGTCTCTGGGAAAGGACAGATCCCCACTGCTGCTGTGCCTGTATGTAGGGCACCAAGGCACCGTGAAGAGCAGCAACAGCTTTGAGGGCTGGGCCCTTCCTTGTGGGAGAAGGAGCCGGACGTTTGCCTTTTCGGCAAGAGGCTCTGCCGCGGCCGAGCGCCAGGAGACGTTGCGTCTCTGGGAAAGCACAGATCCCCACTGCTGTTTTGCCTGTAGATAGGGCACCAAGGCACCGTGAAGAGCAGCAAGAGCTTTCGGGGTGGGCCCTTCCTTGTGGGAGAAGGAGCCGGACGTTTGCCTTTTCGGCAAGAGGCTCTGCCGCGGCCGAGCGCCATGAGATGTTGCGTCTCTGGGAAAGCACAGATCCCCACTGCTGTTGTGCCTGGAGATAGGGCGCCAAGGCACCGTGAAGAGCAGCAAGAGCTTTCAGGGCTGGGCCCTTCCTTGTGGGAGAAGGAGCCGGACGTTTGCCTTTTCGGCAAGGTGTTGTGCCGCGGCCGAGCGCTATGAGATGTTGCGTCTCTGGGAAAGCACAGATCCCCACTGCTCTTCTGCCTGTAGATAGGGCGCCAAGGCACCGTGAAGAGCAGCAAGAGCTTTCAGGGCTAGGCCCTTCCTTGTGGGAGAAGGAGCCGGACGTTTGCCTTTTCGGCAAGAGGCTCTGCCGCGGCCGAGCGCCATGAGATGTTGCGTCTCTGGGAAAGCACAGATCCCCACTGCTGTTTTGCCTGTAGATAGGGTGCCAAGGCACCGTGAAGAGCAGCAAGAGCTTTCAGGGCTGGGCCCTTCCTTGTGGGAGAAGGAGCCGGACGTTTGCCTTTTCGGCAAGGTGTTCTGCCGTGGCCGAGCGCCATGAGATGTTGCGTCTCTGGGAAAGCACAGATCCCCACTGCTGTTGTGCCTGTAGATAGGGCGCCAAGGCACCGTGAAGAGCAGCAAGAGCTTTCAGGGCTGGGCCCTTCCTTGTGGGAGAAGGAGCCGGACGTTTGCCTTTTCGGCAAGAGGCTCTGCCGCGGCCGAGCGCCATGAGATGTTGCGTCTCTGGGAAAGCACAGATCCCCACTGCTGTTGTGCCTGTAGGTAGGGCGCCAAGGCACCGTGAAGAGCAGCAAGAGCTTTCAGGGCTGGGCCCTTCCTTGTGGGAGAAGGAGCCGGACGTTTCCCTTTTCGGCAACAGGTTCTGTCGCCGCCGAGCGCCATGAGATGTTGCGACTCTGGGAAAGCACAGATCCCCAGGCCTGTTGCGCCTGTAGATAGGGCACCAAGGCACCGTGAAAAGCAGCAAGAGCTTTCAGGGCTGGGCCCTTCCTTGTGGGAGAAGGAGCCGGACGTTTGCCTTTTCGGCAAGAGGCTCTGCCGCGGCCGAGCGCCATGAGATGTTGTTTCTCTGGGAAAGTACAGATCCCCACTGCTCTTCTGCCTGTGGATAGGGCGCCAAGGCACCGTGAAGAGCAGCAAGAGCTTTGAGGGCTGGGCCCTTCCTTGTGGAGAAGGAGCCGGACGTTTGCCTTTTCGGCAAGAGGCTGTGCCGTGGCTGAGCGCCATGAGATGTTGCGTCTCTGGGAAAGCACAGATCCCCAGTGCTGTTGTGCCTGTAGTAGGGCGCCAAGGTGCCGTGAAGAGCAGCAAGAGCTTTCAGGGCTGGGCCCCTTCCTTGTGGGAGAAGGAGCCGGACGTTTGCCTTTTCGGCAAGAGGCTCTGCCGCGGCCGAGCGCCATGAGATGTTGCGTCTCTGGGAAAGCACAGATCCCCAGGGCTGTTGTGCCTGTAGATAGGGCACCAAGGCACCGTGAAGAGCAGCAGAGCTTTCAGGGCTGGGCCCTTCCTTGTGGGAGAAGGAGCCGGACGTTTGCCTTTTCGGCAAGAGGCTCTGCCGCGGCCGAGCGCCATGAGATGTTGCGTCTCTGGGAAAGTACAGATCCCCACTGCTCTTCTGCTGTGGATAGGGCGCCAAGGCACCGTGAAGAGCAGCAAGAGCTTTGAGGGCTGGGCCCTTCCTTGTGGGAGAAGGAGCCGGACGTTTGCCTTTTCAGCAAGACGTTCTGCCGCGGCCGAGCGCCATGAGATGTTGCGTCTCTGGGAAAGCACAGATCCCCACTGCTGTTGTGCCTGTAGATAGGGCGCCAAGGCACCGTGAAGAGCAGCAAGAGCTTTCAGGGCTGGGCCCTTCCTTGTGGGAGAAGGAGCCGGACGTTTGCCTTTTCGGCAAGAGGCGCTGCCGCGGCCGAGCGCCATGAGATGTTGCGTCTCTGGGAAAGCACAGATCCCCACTGCTGTTGTGCCGGTAGATACGGCGCCAAGGCACCATGAAGAGCAGCAAGAGCTTTCAGGGCTGGGCCCTTCCTTGTGGGAGAAGGAGCCGGACGTTTACCTTTTCGGCAAGAGGCTGTGCCGTGGCCGAGCGCCATGAGATGTTGCGTCTCTGGGAAAGCACAGATCCCCAGTGCTGTTGTGCCTGTAGGTAGGGCGCCAAGGTGCCGTGAAGAGCAGCAAGAGCTTTCAGGGCTGGGCCCTTCCTTGTGGGAGAAGGAGCCGGACGTTTGCCTTTTCGGCAACAGGTTCTGTCGCCGCCGAGCGCCATGAGATGTTGCGTCTCTGGGAAAGCACAGATCCCCAGGGCTGTTGCGCCTGTAGATAGGGCACCAAGGCACCGTGAAGAGCAGCAAGAGCTTTCAGGGCTGGGCCCTTCCTTGTGGGAGAAGGAGCCGGACGTTTGCCTTTTCGGCAAGAGGCTCTGCCGCGGCCGAGCGCCATGAGATGTTGCGTCTCTGGGAAAGCACAGATCCCCACTGCTCTTCTGCCTGTAGATAGGGTGCCAAGGCACCGTGAAGAGCAGCAAGAGCTTTCAGGGCTGGGCCCTTCCTTGTGGGAGAAAGAGCCGGACGTTTGCCTTTTCGGCAAGGTGTTCTGCCGCTGCCGAGCGCCATGAGATGTTGCGTCTCTGGGAAAGCACAGATCCCCACTGCTGTTTTGCCTGTAGATAGGGTGCCAAGGCACCGTGAAGAGCAGCAAGAGCTTTCAGGGCTGGGCCCTTCCTTGTGGGAGAAGGAGCCGGACGTTTGCCTTTTTGGCAAGAGGCGCTGCCACGGCCGAGCGCCATGAGATGTTGCGTCTCTGGGAAAGCACAGATCCTCAGTGCTGTTGTGCCTGTACATAGGGCACCAAGGCACCGTGAAGAGCAGCAACAGCTTTGAGGGCTGGGCCCTTCCTTGTGGGAGAAGGAGCCGGACGTTTGCCTTTTCGGCAAGAGGCTCTGCCGCGGTCCGAGCGCCATGAGATGTTGCGTCTCTGGGAAAGCACAGATCCCCAGTGCTGTTGTGCCTGGAGATAGGGCGCCAAGGCACCGTGAAGAGCAGCAAGAGCTTTCAGGGCTGGGCCCTTCCTTGTGGGAGAAGGAGCCGGACGTTTGTCTTTTCGGCAAGGTGTTCTGCCGCGGCCGAGCGCCATGAGATGTTGCGTCTCTGGGAAAGCACAGATCCCCACTGCTCTTCTGCCTGTAGATAGGGCGCCAAGGCACCGTGAAGAGCAGCAAGAGCTTTCAGGGCTGGGCCCTTCCTTGTGGGAGAAGGAGCCGGACGTTTGCCTTTTCGGCAAGAGGCTCTGCCGCGGCCGAGCGCCATGAGATGTTGCGTCTCTGGGAAAGCACAGATCCGCACTGCTGTTTTGCCTGTAGATAGGGCGCCAAGGCACCGTGAAGAGCAGCAAGAGCTTTCAGGGCTGGGCCCTTCCTTGTGGGAGAAGGAGCCGGACGTTTGCCTTTTCGGCAAGGTGTTCTGCCGCGGCCGAGCTCCATGAGATGTTGCGTCTCTGGGAAAGCACAGATCCCCACTGCTGTTGTGCCTGTAGATAGGGTGCCAAGGCACCGTGAAGAGCAGCAAGAGCTTTCAGGGCTGGGCCCTTCCTTGTGGGAGAAGGAGCCGGACGTTTGCCTTTTCGGCAAGAGGTTCTGCCGCGGCCGAGCGCCATGAGATGTTGCGTCTCTGGGAAAGCACAGATCCCCACTGCTGTTGTGCCTGTAGATAGGGCGCCAAAGCACCGTGAAGAGCAGCAACAGCTTTGAGGGCTGGGCCCTTCCTTGTGGGAGAAGGAGCCGGACGTTTGCCTTTTCGGCAAGAGGCTCTGCCGCGGTCCGAGCGCCATGAGATGTTGCGTCTCTGGGAAAGCACAGATCCCCACTGCTCTTCTGCCAGTAGATAGGGCGCCAAGGCACCGTGAAGAGCAGCAAGAGCTTTGAGGGCTGGGCCCTTCCTTGTGGGAGAAGGAGCCGGACGTTTGCCTTTTCGGCAAGAGGCGCTGCCGCGGCAGAGCGCCATGAGATGTTGCGTCTCTGGGAAAGCACAGATCCCCACTGCTGTTGTGCCTGTAGGTAGGGCGCCAAGGCACCGTGAAGAGCAGCAAGAGCTTTCAGGGCTGGGCCCTTCCTTGTGGGAGAAGGAGCCGGACGTTTGCCTTTTCGGCAAGACGTTCTGCCGCGGCCGAGCGCCATGAGATGTTGCGTCTCTGGGAAAGCACAGATCCCCAGTGCTGTTGTGCCTGTAGATAGGGCGCCAAGGCACCGTGAAGAGCAGCAAGAGCTTTGAGGGCTGGGCCCTTCCTTGTGGGAGAAGGATCCGGACGTTTGCCTTTTCGGCAAGAGGCTGTGCCGCGGCCGAGAGCCATGAGATGTTGCGTCTCTGGGAAAGCACAGATCCCCACTGCTGTTGTGCCGGTAGATAGGGCACCAAGGCACCGTGAAGAGCAGCAAGAGCTTTGAGGGCTGGGCCCTTCCTTGTGGGAGAAGGATCCGGACGTTTGCCTTTTCGGCAAGAGGCTGTGCCGTGGCCGAGCGCCATGAGATGTTGCGTCTCTGGGAAAGCACAGATCCCCAGTGCTGTTGTGCCTGTAGGTAGGGCGCCAAGGTGCCGTGAAGAGCAGCAAGAGCTTTCGGGGTGGGCCCTTCCTTGTGGGAGAAGGAGCCGGACGTTTGCCTTTTCAACAAGAGGCGCTGCTGCGGCCGAGCGCCATGAGATGTTGCGTCTCTGGGAAAGCACAGATCCCCAGTGCTGTTGTGCCTGTAGGTAGGGCGCCAAGGCACCGTGAAGAGCAGCAAGAGCTTTCAGGGCTGGGCCCTTCCTTGTGGGAGAAGGAGCCGGACGTTTGCCTTTTCGGCAAGAGGCTCTGCCGCGGCCGAGCGCCATGAGATGTTGCGTCTCTGGGAAAGCACAGATCCCCACTGCTGTTGTGCCTGGAGATAGGGCGCCAAGGCACCGTGAAGAGCAGCAAGAGCTTTCAGGGCTGGGCCCTTCCTTGTGGGAGAAGGAGCCGGACGTTTGCCTTTTCGGCAAGAGGCTCTGCCGCGGCCGAGCGCCATGAGATGTTGCGTCTCTGGGAAAGCACAGATCCCCACTGCTGTTGTGCCTGTAGATAGGGTGCCAAGGCACCGTGAAGAGCAGCAAGAGCTTTGAGGGCTGGGCCCTTCCTTGTAGGAGAAAGAGCCGGACGTTTGCCTTTTCGGCAAAAGGCGCTGCCGCGGCCGAGCGCCATGAGATGTTGCGTCTCTGGGAAAGCACAGATCCCCACTGCTGTTTTGCCTGTAGATAGGGCGCCAAAGCACCGTGAAGAGCAGCAAGAGCTTTGAGGGCTGGGCCCTTCCTTGTGGGAGAAGGAGCCGGACGTTTGCCTTTTCGGCAAGGTGTTCTGCCGCGGCCGAGCGCCATGAGATGTTGCGTCTCTGGGAAAGCACAGATCCCCACTGCTGTTGTGCCTGTAGATAGGGCGCCAAGGCACCGTGAAGAGCAGCAAGAGCTTTCAGGGCTGGGCCCTTCCTTGTGGGAGAAGGAGCCGGACGTTTGCCTTTTCGGCAAGAGGCGCTGCCATGGCCGAGCGCCATGAGATGTTGCGTCTCTGGGAAAGCACAGATCCCCACTGCTGTTGTGCCTGTAGATAGGGCACCAAGGCACCGTGAAGAGCAGCAAGAGCTTTCAGGGCTGGGCCCTTCCTTGTGGGAGAAGGAACCGGACGTTTGCCTTTTCGGCAAGAGGCGCTGCCGCGTCTGAGCGCCATGAGATGTTGCGTCTCTGGGAAAGCACAGATCCGCAGTGCTGCTGTGCCTGTATGTAGGGCACCAAGGCACCGTGAAGAGCAGCAACAGCTTTGAGGGCTGGGCCCTTCCTTGTGGGAGAAGGAGCCGGATGTTTGCCTTTTCGGCAAGAGGCTCTGCCGCGGCCGAGCGCCATGAGACGTTGCGTCTCTGGGAAAGCACAGATCCCCACTGCTGTTGTGCCTGTAGATAGGGCACCAAGGCACCGTGAAGAGCAGCAAGAGCTTTCGGGGTGGGCCCTTCCTTGTGGGAGAAGGAGCCGGACGTTTGCCGTTTCGGCAAGAGGCTCTGCCGCGGCCGAGCGCCATGAGCTGTTGCGTCTCTGGGAAAGCACAGATCCCCACTGCTGTTGTGCCTGGAGATAGGGCGCCAAGGCACCGTGAAGAGCAGCAAGAGCTTTGAGGGCTGGGCCCTTCCTTGTGGGAGAAGGAGCCGGACGTTTGCCTTTTCGGCAAGGTGTTCTGCCGCGGCCGAGCGCCATGAGATGTTGCGTCTCTGGGAAAGCACAGATCCCCACTGCTCTTCTGCCTGTAGATAGGGCGCCAAGGCACCGTGAAGAGCAGCAAGAGCTTTCAGGGCTGGGCCCTTCCTTGTGGGAGAAGGAGCCGGACGTTTGCCTTTTTGGCAAGAGGCTCTGCCGCGGCCGAGCGCCATGAGATGTTGCGTCTCTGGGAAAGCACAGATCCCCACTGCTGTTTTGCCTGTAGATAGGGTGCCAAGGCACCGTGAAGAGCAGCAAGAGCTTTCAGGGCTGGGCCCTTCCTTGTGGGAGAAGGAGCCGGACGTTTGCCTTTTCGGCAAGGTGTTCTGCCGCGGCCGAGCGCCATGAGATGTTGCGTCTCTGGGAAAGCACAGATCCCCACTGCTGTTGTGCCTGTAGATAGGGTGCCAAGGCACCGTGAAGAACAGCAAGAGCTTTGAGGGCTGGGCCCTTCCTTGTGGGAGAAAGAGCCGGACGTTTGCCTTTTCGGCAAGAGGCGCTGCCGCGGGCCGAGCGCCATGAGATGTTGCGTCTCTGGGAAAGCACAGATCCCCACTGCTGTTTTGCCTGTAGATAGGGCGCCAAGGCACCGTGAAGAGCAGCAAGAGCTTTGAGGGCTGGGCCCTTCCTTGTGGGAGAAGGAGCCGGACGTTTGCCTTTTCGGCAAGAGGCTCTGCCGCGGCCGAGCGCCATGAGATGTTGCGTCTCTGGGAAAGCACAGATCCCCACTGCTGTTGTGCCTGTAGGTAGGGCGCCAAGGCACCGTGAAGAGCAGCAAGAGCTTTCAGGGCTGGGCCCTTCCTTGTGGGAGAAGGAGCCGGACGTTTGCCTTTTCGGCAAGACGTTCTGCCGCGGACCGAGCGCCATGAGATGTTGCATCTCTGGGAAAGCACAGATCCCCAGTGCTGTTGTGCCTGTAGATAGGGCGCCAAGGCACCGTGAAGAGCAGCAAGAGCTTTCAGGGCTGGGCCCTTCCTTGTGGGAGAAGGAGCCGGACGTTTGCCTTTTCGGCAAGAGGCTGTGCCGCTGCCGAGCGCCATGAGATGTTGCGTCTCTGGGAAAGCACAGATCCCCACTGCTGTTGTGCCGGTAGATAGGGCACCAAGGCACCGTGAAGAGCAGCAAGAGCTTTGAGGGCTGGGCCCTTCCTTGTGGGAGAAGGATCCGGACGTTTGCCTTTTCGGCAAGAGGCTGTGCCGTGTCCGAGCGCCATGAGATGTTGCGTCTCTGGGAAAGCACAGATCCACAGTGCTGTTGTGCCTGTAGGTAGGGCGCCAAGGTGCCGTGAAGAGCAGCAAGAGCTTTCAGGGCTGGGCCCTTCCTTGTGGGAGAAGGAGCCGGACGTTTGCCTTTTCGGCAACAGGTTCTGTCGCCGCCGAGCGCCATGAGATGTTGCGATTCTGGGAAAGCACAAATCCCCAGGGCTGTTGCGCCTGTAGATAGGGCACCAAGGCACCGTGAAGAGCAGCAAGAGCTTTCAGGGCTGGGCCCTTCCTTGTGGGAGAAGGAGCCGGACGTTTGCCTTTTCGGCAACAGGTTCTGCCGCGGCCGAGCGCCATGAGATGTTGCGTCTCTGGGAAAGTACAGATCCCCACTGCTCTTCTGCCTGTGGATAGGGCGCCAAGGCACCGTGAAGAGCAGCAAGAGCTTTGAGGGCTGGGCCCTTCCTTGTGGGAGAAAGAGCCGGACGTTTGCCTTTTCGGCAAGAGGCGCTGCCGCGGCCGAGCTCCATGAGATGTTGCGTCTCTGGGAAAGCACAGATCCCCACTGCTGTTTTGCCTGTAGATAGGGCGCCAAGGCACCGTGAAGAGCAGCAAGAGCTTTCAGGGCTGGGCCCTTCCTTGTGGGAGAAGGAGCCGGACGTTTGCCTTTTCGGCAACAGGTTCTGCCGCGGCCGAGCGCCATGAGATGTTGCGTCTCTGGGAAAGCACAGATCCCCACTGCTGTTGTGCCTGTAGATAGGGCGCCAAGGCACCGTGAAGAGCAGCAAGAGCTTTGAGGGCTGGGCCCTTCCTTGTGGGAGAAGGAGCCGGACGTTTGCCTTTTCGGCAAGAGGCTCTGCCGCGGCCGAGCGCCATGAGATGTTGCGTCTCTGGGAAAGCACAGATCCCCACTGCTCTTCTGCCAGTAGATAGGGCGCCAAGGCACCGTGAAGAGCAGCAAGAGCTTTCAGGGCTGGGCCCTTCCTTGTGGGAGAAGGAGCCGGACGTTTGCCTTTTCGGCAAGAGGCTCTGCCGCGGCAGAGCGCCATGAGATGTTGCGTCTCTGGGAAAGCACAGATCCCCACTGCTGTTGTGCCTGTAGGTAGGGCGCCAAGGCACCGTGAAGAGCAGCAAGAGCTTTGAGGGCTGGGCCCTTCCTTGTGGGAGAAGGATCCAGACGTTTGCCTTTTCGGCAAGAGGCTGTGCCGCGGCCGAGAGCCATGAGATGTTGCGTCTCTGGGAAAGCACAGATCCCCAGTGCTGTTGTGCCGATAGATAGGGCACCAAGGCACCGTGAAGAGCAGCAAGAGCTTTCAGGGCTGGGCCCTTCCTTGTGGGAGAAGGAACCGGACGTTTGCCTTTTCGGCAAGAGGCGCTGCCGCGTCTGAGCGCCATGAGATGTTGCGTCTCTGGGAAAGCACAGATCCCCAGTGCTGCTGTGCCTGTATGTAGGGCACCAAGGCACCGTGAAGAGCAGCAACAGCTTTGAGGGCTGGGCCCTTCCTTGTGGGAGAAGGAGCCGGATGTTTGCCTTTTCGGCAAGAGGCTCTGCCGCGGCCGAGCGCCATGAGACGTTGCGTCTCTGGGAAAGCACAGATCCCCACTGCTGTTGTGCCTGTAGATAGGGCACCAAGGCACCGTGAAGAGCAGCAAGAGCTTTCGGGGTGGGCCCTTCCTTGTGGGAGAAGGAGCCGGACGTTTGCCGTTTCGGCAAGAGGCTCTGCCGCGGCCGAGCGCCATGAGATGTTGTGTCTCTGGGAAAGTACAGATCCCCACTGCTCTTCTGCCTGTGGATAGGGCGCCAAGGCACCGTGAAGAGCAGCAAGAGCTTTGAGGGCTGGGCCCTTCCTTGTGGGAGAAGGAGCCGGACGTTTGCCTTTTCGGCAAGAGGCTGTGCCGTGGCCGAGCGCCATGAGATGTTGCGTCTCTGGGAAAGCACAGATCCCCAGTGCTGTTGTGCCTGTAGGTAGGGCGCCAAGGTGCCGTGAAGAGCAGCAAGAGCTTTCAGGGCTGGGCCCTTCCTTGTGGGAGAAGGAGCCGGACGTTTGCCTTTTCGGCAACAGGTTCTGTCGCCGCCGAGCGCCATGAGATGTTGCGTCTCTGGGAAAGCACAGATCCCCAGGGCTGTTGTGCCTGTAGATAGGGCACCAAGGCACCGTGAAGAGCAGCAAGAGCTTTCAGGGCTGGGCCCTTCCTTGTGGGAGAAGGAGCCGGACGTTTGCCTTTTCGGCAAGAGGCTCTGCCGCGGCCGAGCGCCATGAGATGTTGCGTCTCTGGGAAAGTACAGATCCCCACTGCTCTTCTGCCTGTGGATAGGGCGCCAAGGCACCGTGAAGAGCAGCAAGAGCTTTGAGGGCTGGGCCCTTCCTTGTGGGAGAAGGAGCCGGACGTTTGCCTTTTCAGCAAGACGTTCTGCCGCGGCCGAGCGCCATGAGATGTTGCGTCTCTGGGAAAGCACAGATCCCCAGTGCTGTTGTGCCTGTAGATAGGGCGCCAAGGCACCGTGAAGAGCAGCAAGAGCTTTCAGGGCTGGGCCCTTCCTTGTGGGAGAAGGAGCCGGACGTTTGCCTTTTCGGCAAGAGGCTCTGCCGCGGCCGAGCGCCATGAGATGTTGCGTCTCTGGGAAAGCACAGATCCCCACTGCTGTTGTGCCTGGAGATAGGGCGCCAAGGCACCGTGAAGAGCAGCAAGAGCTTTGAGGGCTGGGCCCTTCCTTGTGGGAGAAGGAGCCGGACGTTTGCCTTTTCGGCAAGAGGCTCTGCCGCGGCCGAGCGCCATGAGATGTTGCGTCTCTGGGAAAGCACAGATCCCCACTGCTGTTGTGCCTGTAGATAGGGTGCCAAGGCACCGTGAAGAGCAGCAAGAGCTTTCAGGGCTGGGCCCTTCCTTGTGGGAGAAAGAGCCGGACGTTTGCCTTTTCGGCAAGAGGCGCTGCCGCGGCCGAGCGCCATGAGATGTTGCGTCTCTGGGAAAGCACAGATCCCCACTGCTGTTGTGCCTGTAGATAGGGCGCCAAGGCACCGTGAAGAGCAGCAAGAGCTTTCAGGGCTGGGCCCTTCCTTGTGGGAGAAGGAGCCGGACGTTTGCCTTTTCGGCAAGAGGCGCTGCCATGGCCGAGCGCCATGAGATGTTGCGTCTCTGGGAAAGCACAGATCCCCACTGCTGTTGTGCCTGTAGATAGGGCACCAAGGCACCGTGAAGAGCAGCAAGAGCTTTCAGGGCTGGGCCCTTCCTTGTGGGAGAAGGAGCCGGACGTTTGCCTTTTTGGCAAGAGGCGCTGCCGCGGCCGAGCGCCATGAGATGTTGCGTCTCTGGGAAAGCACAGATCCTCAGTGCTGTTGTGCCTGTACATAGGGCACCAAGGCACCGTGAAGAGCAGCAACAGCTTTGAGGGCTGGGCCCTTCCTTGTGGGAGAAGGAGCCGGACGTTTGCCTTTTCGGCAAGAGGCTCTGCCGCGGCCGGAGCGCCATGAGACGTTGCGTCTCTGGGAAAGCACAGATCCCCACTGCTGTTGTGCCTGTAGATAGGGCACCAAGGCACCGTGAAGAGCAGCAAGAGCTTTCAGGGCTGGGCCCTTCCTTGTGGGAGAAGGAGCCGGACGTTTGCCTTTTCGGCAAGGTGTTCTGCTGCGGCCGAGCGCCATGAGATGTTGCGTCTCTGGGAAAGCACAGATCCCCACTGCTCTTCTGCCTGTAGATAGGGCGCCAAGGCACCGTGAAGAGCAGCAAGAGCTTTCAGGGCTGGGCCCTTCCTTGTGGGAGAAGGAGCCGGACGTTTGCCTTTTCGGCAAGAGGCTGTGCCGTGGCCGAGCGCCATGAGATGTTGCGTCTCTGGGAAAGCACAGATCCCCACTGCTGTTTTGCCTGTAGATAGGGTGCCAAGGCACCGTGAAGAGCAGCAAGAGCTTTCAGGGCTGGGCCCTTCCTTGTGGGAGAAGGAGCCGGACGTTTGCCTTTTCGGCAAGGTGTTCTGCCGCGGGCGAGCGCCATGAGATGTTGCGTCTCTGGGAAAGTACAGATCCCCACTGCTGTTGTGCCTGTAGATAGGGTGCCAAGGCACCGTGAAGAGCAGCAAGAGCTTCGAGGGCTGGGCCCTTCCTTGTGGCAGAAGGAGCCGGACGTTTGCCTTTTCGGCAAGAGGCGCTGCCGCGGCCGAGCTCCATGAGATGTTGCGTCTCTGGGAAAGCACAGATCCCCACTGCTGTTTTGCCTGTAGATAGGGCGCCAAGGCACCGTGAAGAGCAGCAAGAGCTTTCAGGGCTGGGCCCTTCCTTGTGGGAGAAGGAGCCGGACGTTTGCCTTTTCGGCAAGACGTTCTGCCGCGGCCGAGCGCCATGAGATGTTGCGTCTCTGGGAAAGCACAGATCCCCAGTGCTGTTGTGCCTGTAGATAGGGCGCCAAGGCACCGTGAAGAGCAGCAAGAGCTTTCAGGGCTGGGCCCTTCCTTGTGGGAGAAGGAGCCGGACGTTTGCCTTTTCGGCAAGAGGCTGTGCCGCGGCCGAGAGCCATGAGATGTTGCGTCTCTGGGAAAGCACAGATCCCCACTGCTGTTGTGCCGGTAGATAGGGCACCAAGGCACCGTGAAGAGCAGCAAGAGCTTTGAGGGCTGGGCCCTACCTTGTGGGAGAAGGATCCGGACGTTTGCCTTTTTGGCAAGAGGCTGTGCCGTGGCCGAGCGCCATGAGATGTTGCGTCTCTGGGAAAGCACAGATCCCCAGTGCTGTTGTGCCTGTAGGTAGGGCGCCAAGGTGCCGTGAAGAGCAGCAAGAGCTTTCAGGGCTGGGCCCTTCCTTGTGGGAGAAGGAGCCGGACGTTTGCCTTTTCGGCAACAGGTTCTGTCGCCGCCGAGCGCCATGAGATGTTGCGACTCTGGGAAAGCACAGATCCCCAGGGCTGTTGCGCCTGTAGATAGGGCACCAAGGCACCGTGAAGAGCAGCAAGAGCTTTCAGGGCTGGGCCCTTCCTTGTGGGAGAAGGAGCCGGACGTTTGCCTTTTCGGCAAGAGGCTGTGCCGTGGCCGAGCGCCATGAGATGTTGTGTCTCTGGGAAAGTACAGATCGCCACTGCTCTTCTGCCTGTGGATAGGGCGCCAAGGCACCGTGAAGAGCAGCAAGAGCTTTGAGGGCTGGGCCCTTCCTTGTGGGAGAAGGAGCCGGACGTTTGCCTTTTCGGCAAGAGGCTGTGCCGTGGCCGAGCGCCATGAGATGTTGCGTCTCTGGGAAAGCACAGATCCCCAGTGCTGTTGTGCCTGTAGGTAGGGCGCCAAGGTGCCGTGAAGAGCAGCAAGAGCTTTGAGGGCTGGGCCCTTCCTTGTGGGAGAAGGAGCCGGACGTTTGCCTTTTCGGCAACAGGTTCTGTTGCCGCCGAGCGCCATGAGATGTTGCGTCTCTGGGAAAGCACAGATCCCCAGGGCTGTTGTGCCTGTAGATAGGGCACCAAGGCACCGTGAAGAGCAGCAAGAGCTTTGAGGGCTGGGCCCTTCCTTGTGGGAGAAGGAGCCGGACGTTTGCCTTTTCAGCAAGAGGTTCTGCCGCGGCCGAGCGCCATGAGATGTTGCGTCTCTGGGAAAGCACAGATCCCCACTGCTGTTGTGCCTGTAGATAGAGCGCCAAGGCACCGTGAAGAGCAGCAAGAGCTTTGAGGGCTGGGCCCTTCCTTGTGCGAGAAGGAGCCGGACGTTTGCCTTTTCGGCAAGAGGCGCTGCCGCGGCCGAGCGCCATGAGATGTTGCGTCTCTGGGAAAGCACAGATCCCCACTGCTGTTGTGCCGGTAGATACGGCGCCAAGGCACCGTGAAGAGCAGCAAGAGCTTTCAGGGCTGGGCCCTTCCTTGTGGGAGAAGGAGCCGGACGTTTGCCTTTTCGGCAAGAGGCTGTGCCGTGGCCGAGCGCCATGAGATGTTGCGTCTCTGGGAAAGCACAGATCCCCAGTGCTGTTGTGCCTGTAGGTAGGGCGCCAAGGTGCCGTGAAGAGCAGCAAGAGCTTTCAGGGCTGGGCCCTTCCTTGTGGGAGAAGGAGCCGGACGTTTGCCTTTTCGGCAAGGTGTTCTGCCGCGGCCGAGCGCCATGAGATGTTGCGTCTCTGGGAAAGCACAGATCCCCACTGCTATTGTGCCGGTAGATACGGCGCCAAGGCACTGTGAAGAGCAGCAAGAGCTTTCAGGGCTGGGCCCTTCCTTGTGGGAGAAGGAGCCGGACGTTTGCCTTTTCGGCAAGAGGCTCTGCCGCGGCCGAGCGCCATGAGATGTTGTGTCTCTGGGAAAGTACAGATCCCCACTGCTCTTCTGCCTGTGGATAGGGCGCCAAGGCACCGTGAAGAGCAGCAAGAGCTTTGAGGGCTGGGCCCTTCCTTGTGGGAGAAGGAGCCGGACGTTTGACTTTTCAGCAAGACGTTCTGCCGCGGCCGAGCGCCATGAGATGTTGCGTCTCTGGGAAAGCACAGATCCCCAGTGCTGTTGTGCCTGTAGATAGGGCGCCAAGGCACCGTGAAGAGCAGCAAGAGCTTTCAGGGCTGGGCCCTTCCTTGTGGGAGAAGGAGCCGGACGTTTGCCTTTTCGGCAAGAGGCACTGCCGCAGCCGAGCGCCATGAGATCTTGCGTCTCTGGGAAAGCACAGATCCCCAGTGCTGTTGTGCTGGTAGATAGGGCGCCAAGGCACCGTGAAGAGCAGCAAGAGCTTTCAGGGCTGGGCCCTTTCTTGTGGGAGAAGGAGCCGGACGTTTGCCTTTTCGGCAAGAGGCTGTGCCGTGGCCGAGCGCCATGAGATGTTGCGTCTCTGGGAAAGCACAGATCCACAGTGCTGCTGTGCCTGTACATAGGGCGCCAAGGCGCCGTGAAGAGCAGCAAGAGCTTTCAGGGCTGGGCCCTTCCTTGTGGGAGAAGGAGCCGGACGTTTGCCTTTTCGGCAACAGGTTCTGTTGCCGCCGAGCGCCATGAGATGTTGCGTCTCTGGGAAAGCACAGATCCCCAGGGCTGTTGTGCCTGTAGATAGGGCACCAAGGCACCGTGAAGAGCAGCAAGAGCTTTGAGGGCTGGGCCCTTCCTTGTGGGAGAAGGAGCCGGACGTTTGCCTTTTCAGCAAGAGGTTCTGCCGCGGCCGAGCGCCATGAGATGTTGCGTCTCTGGGAAAGCACAGATCCCCAGGGCTGTTGTGCCTGTAGATAGAGCGCCAAGGCACCGTGAAGAGCAGCAAGAGCTTTGAGGGCTGGGCCCTTCCTTGTGCGAGAAGGAGCCGGACGTTTGCCTTTTCGGCAAGAGGCGCTGCCGCGGCCGAGCGCCATGAGATGTTGCGTCTCTGGGAAAGCACAGATCCCCACTGCTGTTGTGCCGGTAGATACGGCGCCAAGGCACCGTGAAGAGCAGCAAGAGCTTTCAGGGCTGGGCCCTTCCTTGTGGGAGAAGGAGCCGGACGTTTGCCTTTTCGGCAAGAGGCACTGCCGCAGCCGAGCGCCATGAGATCTTGCGTCTCTGGGAAAGCACAGATCCCCAGTGCTGTTGTGCTGGTAGATAGGGCGCCAAGGCACCGTGAAGAGCAGCAAGAGCTTTCAGGGCTGGGCCCTTTCTTGTGGGAGAAGGAGCCGGACGTTTGCCTTTTCGGCAAGAGGCTGTGCCGTGGCCGAGCGCCATGAGATGTTGCGTCTCTGGGAAAGCACAGATCCACAGTGCTGCTGTGCCTGTACATAGGGCGCCAAGGCGCCGTGAAGAGCAGCAAGAGCTTTCAGGGCTGGGCCCTTCCTTGTGGGAGAAGGAGCCGGACGTTTGCCTTTTCAGCAAGACATTCTGCCGCGGCCGAGCGCCATGAGATGTTGCGTCTCTGGGAAAGCACAGATCCCCACTGCTGTTGTGCCTGTAGATAGGGCGCCAAGGCATCGTGAAGGGCAGCAAGAGCTTTCAGGGCTGGGCCCTTCCTTGTGGGAGAATGATCCGGACGTTTTCCTTTTCGGCAAGAGGCTCTGCTGCGGCCCGAACGCCATGAGATGTTGCGTCTCTGGGAAAGCACAGATCCCCACTGCTGTTGTGCCTGTAGATAGGGCGCCAAGGCACCGTGAAGAGCAGCAAGAGCTTTCAGCGCTGGGCCCTTCCTTGTGGGAGAAGGAGCCGGACGTTTGCCTTTTTGGCAAGAGGCTCTGCCGCGGCCGAGCGCCATGAGATGTTGCGTCTCTGGGAAAGCACAGATCCCCACTGCTGTTGTGCCGGTAGATACGGCGCCAAGGCACCGTGAAGAGCAGCAAGAGCTTTCAGGGCTGGGCCCTTCCTTGTGGGAGAAGGAGCCGGACGTTTGCCTTTTCGGCAAGAGGCTGTGCCGTGGCCGAGCGCCATGAGATGTTGCGTCTCTGGAAAGCACAGATCCCCAGTGCTGTTGTGCCTGTAGGTAGGGCGCCAAGGTGCCGTGAAGAGCAGCAAGAGCTTTCAGGGCTGGGCCCTTCCTTGTGGGAGAAGGAGCCGGACGTTTGCCTTTTCGGCAAGAGGTTCTGTCGCCGCCGAGCGCCATGAGATGTTGCGTCTCTGGGAAAGCACAGATCCCCAGGGCTGTTACGCCTGTGGATAGGGCGCCAAGGCACCGTGAATGAGCAGCAAGAGCTTTGAGGGCTGGGCCCTTCCTTGTGGGAGAAGGAGCCGGAGCGTTTGCCTTTCGGCAAGGTGTTCTGCCGCGGCCGAGCGCCATGAGATGTTGCGTCTCTGGGAAAGCACAGATCCCCACTGCTATTGTGCCGGTAGATACGGCGCCAAGGCACTGTGAAGAGCAGCAAAGAGCTTTGAGGGCTGGGCCCTTCCTTGTGGGAGAAGGAGCCGGACGTTTGCCTTTTCGGCAAGAGGCTCTGCCGCGGCCGAGCGCCATGAGATGTTGTGTCTCTGGGAAAGTACAGATCCCCACTGCTCTTCTGCCTGTGGATAGGGCGCCAAGGCACCGTGAAGAGCAGCAAGAGCTTTGAGGGCTGGGCCCTTCCTTGTGGGAGAAGGAGCGGACGTTTGAATTTTCAGCAAGACGTTCTGCCAGCGGGCCGAGCGCAATGAGATGTTGCGTCTCTGGGAAAGCACAGATCCCCAGTGCTGTTGTGCCTGTAGAGTAGGGCGCCAAGGCACCGTGAAGAGCAGCAAGAGCTTTGAGGGCTGTGGCCCTTCCTTGTGGGAGAAGGAGCCGGGACGTTTGCCTTTTCGGCAAGAGGCACTGCCGCAGCCGAGCGCCATGATGATCTTGCGTCTCTGGGAATGCACAGATCCCCAGTGCTGTTGTGCTGGTAGATAGGGCGCCAAGCACCGTGAAGAGCAGCAAGAGCTTTCAGGGCTGGGCCCTTTTCTTGTGGGAGAAGGAGCCGGACGTTTGCCTTTTCGGCAAGAGGCTGTGCCGTGGCCGAGCGCCATGAGATGTTGCGTCTCTGGGAAAGCACAGATCCACAGTGCTGCTGTGCCTGTACATAGGGCGCCAAGGCGCCGTGAAGAGCAGCAAGAGCTTTCAGGGCTGGGCCCTTCCTTGTGGGAGAAGGAGCCGGACGTTTGCCTTTTCAGCAAGACATTCTGCCGCGGCCGAGCGCCATGAGATGTTGCATCTCTGGGAAAGCACAGATCCCCACTGCTGTTGTGCCTGTAGATAGGGCGCCAAGGCACCGTGAAGGGCAGCAAGAGCTTTCAGGGCTGGGCCCTTCCTTGTGGGAGAATGATCCGGACGTTTTCCTTTTCGGCAAGAGGCTCTGCTGCGGACGAGCGCCATGAGATGTTGCGTCTCTGGGAAAGCACAGATCCCCAGTGTTCTTCTGCCGGTAGATAGGGCGCCAAGGCACCGTGAAGGGCTGCGAGAGCTTTGAGGGCTGGGCCCTTCCTTGTGGGAGAAGGAGCCGGACGTTTGCCTTTTCGGCAAGAGGCTGTGCCGCGGCCGAGCGCCATGAGATCTTGCGTCTCTGGGAAAGCACAGATCCCCAGTGCTGTTGTGCCTGTAGATAGTGCGCCAAGGCACCGTGAAGAGCAGCAAGAGCTTTTAGGGCTGCGCCCTTCCTTGAGGGAGAAGGAGCCGGACGTTTGCTTTTTCGGCAAGACGTTCTGCCGCGGCCAAGCGCCTTGAGATCTTGCGTCTCTTGGACAGCACAGATCCCCACTGCTGTTGTGCCAGTAGATAGGGCGCCAAGGCACCGTGAAGAGCAGCAAGAGCTTTCAGGGCTGGGCCCTTCCTTGTGGGAGAAGGAGCCGGATGTTTGCCTTTTCGGCAAGAGGCGCTGCCGCGGCCGAGCGCCATGAGATGTTGCGTCTCTGGGAAAGTACAGATCCCCACTGCTCTTCTGCCTGCAGGTAGCGTGCCAAGGCACCGTGAAAGCAGCAAGAGCTTTCAGGGCTGGGCCCTTCCTTGTGGGAGAAGGAGCCGGACGTTTTCCTTTTCGGCAAGAGGCTCTGCCGCGGCCGAGCGCCATGAGATCTTGCATCTCTGGGAAAGCACAGATCCCCACTGCTGTTGTGCCTGTAGATAGGGCGCCAAGGCACCATGAAGGGCAGCAAGAGCTTTCAGGGCTGGGCCCTTCCTTGTGGGAGAAGGAGCCGGACGTTTTCCTTTTCGGCAAGAGGCTCTGCTGCGGCCGAGCGCCATGAGATGTTGGGTCACTGGGAAAGCACAGATCCCCACTGCTGTTGTGCCTGTAGATAGGGCGCCAAGGCACCGTGAAGAGCAGCAAGAGCTTTCAGGGCTGGGCCCTTCCTTGTGGGAGAAAGAGCCGGACGTTTGCCTTTTCGGCAAGAGGCTGTGCCGTGGCCGAGCGCTATGAGTTGTTGCGTCTCTGGGAAAGCACAGATCCCCAGTGCTCTTCTGCCTGTAGATAGGGCGCCAAGGCACCGTGAAGAGCAGCAAGAGCTTTGAGGGCTGGGCCCTTCCTTGTGGGAGAAGGAGCCCGACGTTTTCCTTTTCGGCAAGAGGCTCTGCCGCGTACGAGCGCCATGAGATGTTGCGTCTCTGGAAAAGCACAGATCCCCACTGCTGTTGTGCCTGTAGATAGGGCGCCAAGGCACCGTGAAGAGCAGCAAGAGCTTTCAGGGCTGGGCCCTTCCTTGTGGCAGAAGGAGCCAGACTTTTGCCTTTTCGGCAAGAGGTTCTGCCGCCGCCGAGCGCCATGAGATGTTGCGTCTCTGGGAAAGCACAGATCCCCACTGCTTCTGTGCCTGTAGGTAGGGCGCCAAGGCACCGTGAAGAGCAGCAAGAGCTTTGAGGGCTGGGCCCTTCCTTGTGGGAGAAGGAGCGGGACGTTTGCCTTTTCGGCAAGAGGCTGTGCCGTGGCCGAGCGCCATGAGATGTTGCGTCTCTGGGAAAGCACAGATCCCCACTGCTGTTTTGCCTGTAGATAGGGTGCCAAGGCACCGTGAAGAGCAGCAAGAGCTTTCAGGGCTGGGCCCTTCCTTGTGGGAGAAGGAGCCGGACGTTTGCCTTTTCGGCAAGGTGTTCTGCCGCGGGCGAGCGCCATGAGATGTTGCGTCTCTGGGAAAGCACAGATCCCCACTGCTGTTGTGCCTGTAGATAGGGTGCCAAGGCACCGTGAAGAGCAGCAAGAGCTTTGAGGGCTGGGCCCTTCCTTGTGGGAGAAAGAGCCGGACGTTTGCCTTTTCGGCAAGAGGCGCTGCCGCGGCCGAGCTCCATGAGATGTTGCGTCTCTGGGAAAGCACAGATCCCCACTGCTGTTTTGCCTGTAGATAGGGCGCCAAGGCACCGTGAAGAGCAGCAAGAGCTTTCAGGGCTGGGCCCTTCCTTGTGGGAGAAGGAGCCGGACGTTTGCCTTTTCGGCAAGAGGTTCTGCCGCGGCCCAGCGCCATGAGATGTTGCGTCTCTGGGAAAGCACAGATCCCCACTGCTGTTGTGCCTGTAGATAGGGCGCCAAGGCACCGTGAAGAGCAGCAAGAGCTTTCAGGGCTGGGCCCTTCCTTGTGGGAGAAGGAGCCGGACGTTTGCCTTTTCGGCAAGACGTTCTGCCGCGGCCGAGCGCCATGAGATGTTGCGTCTCTGGGAAAGCACAGATCCCCAGTGCTGTTGTGCCTGTAGATAGGGCGCCAAGGCACCGTGAAGAGCAGCAAGAGCTTTCAGGGCTGGGCCCTTCCTTGTGGGAGAAGGAGCCGGACGTTTGCCTTTTCGGCAAGAGGCTGTGCCGCGGCCGAGAGCCATGAGATGTTGCGTCTCTGGGAAAGCACAGATCCCCACTGCTGTTGTGCCGGTAGATAGGGCACCAAGGCACCGTGAAGAGCAGCAAGAGCTTTGAGGGCTGGGCCCTACCTTGTGGGAGAAGGATCCGGACGTTTGCCTTTTCGGCAAGAGGCTGTGCCGTGGCCGAGCGCCATGAGATGTTGCGTCTCTGGGAAAGCACAGATCCCCAGTGCTGTTGTGCCTGTAGGTAGGGCGCCAAGGTGCCGTGAAGAGCAGCAAGAGCTTTCAGGGCTGGGCCCTTCCTTGTGGGAGAAGGAGCCGGACGTTTGCCTTTTCGGCAACAGGTTCTGTCGCCGCCGAGCGCCATGAGATGTTGCGACTCTGGGAAAGCACAGATCCCCAGGGCTGTTTCGCCTGTAGATAGGGCACCAAGGCACCGTGAAGAGCAGCAAGAGCTTTCAGGGCTGGGCCCTTCCTTGTGGGAGAAGGAGCCGGACGTTTGCCTTTTCGGCAAGAGGCTGTGCCGTGGCCGAGCGCCATGAGATGTTGTGTCTCTGGGAAAGTACAGATCGCCACTGCTCTTCTGCCTGTGGATAGGGCGCCAAGGCACCGTGAAGAGCAGCAAGAGCTTTGAGGGCTGGGCCCTTCCTTGTGGGAGAAGGAGCCGGACGTTTGCCTTTTCGGCAAGAGGCTGTGCCGTGGCCGAGCGCCATGAGATGTTGCGTCTCTGGGAAAGCACAGATCCCCAGTGCTGTTGTGCCTGTAGGTAGGGCGCCAAGGTGCCGTGAAGAGCAGCAAGAGCTTTGAGGGCTGGGCCCTTCCTTGTGGGAGAAGGAGCCGGACGTTTGCCTTTTCGGCAACAGGTTCTGTTGCCGCCGAGCGCCATGAGATGTTGCGTCTCTGGGAAAGCACAGATCCCCAGGGCTGTTGTGCCTGTAGATAGGGCACCAAGGCACCGTGAAGAGCAGCAAGAGCTTTGAGGGCTGGGCCCTTCCTTGTGGGAGAAGGAGCCGGACGTTTGCCTTTTCAGCAAGAGGTTCTGCCGCGGCCGAGCGCCATGAGATGTTGCGTCTCTGGGAAAGCACAGATCCCCAGGGCTGTTGTGCCTGTAGATAGAGCGCCAAGGCACCGTGAAGAGCAGCAAGAGCTTTTAGGGCTGGGCCCTTCCTTGTGCGAGAAGGAGCCGGACGTTTGCCTTTTCGGCAAGAGGCGCTGCCGCGGCCGAGCGCCATGAGATGTTGCGTCTCTGGGAAAGCACAGATCCCCACTGCTGTTGTGCCGGTAGATACGGCGCCAAGGCACCGTGAAGAGCAGCAAGAGCTTTCAGGGCTGGGCCCTTCCTTGTGGGAGAAGGAGCCGGACGTTTGCCTTTTCGGCAAGAGGCTGTGCCGTGGCCGAGCGCCATGAGATGTTGCGTCTCTGGGAAAGCACAGATCCCCAGTGCTGTTGTGCCTGTAGGTAGGGCGCCAAGGTGCCGTGAAGAGCAGCAAGAGCTTTCAGGGCTGGGCCCTTCCTTGTGGGAGAAGGAGCCGGACGTTTGCCTTTTCGGCAAGAGGTTCTGTCGCCGCCGAGCGCCATGAGATGTTGCGTCTCTGGGAAAGCACACATCCCCACTGCTATTGTGCCGGTAGATACGGCGCCAAGGCACTGTGAAGAGCAGCAAGAGCTTTCAGGGCTGGGCCCTTCCTTGTGGGAGAAGGAGCCGGACGTTTGCCTTTTCGGCAAGAGGCTGTGCCGCGGCCGAGCGCCATGAGATGTTGTGTCTCTGGGAAAGTACAGATCCCCACTGCTCTTCTGCCTGTGGATAGGGCGCCAAGGCACCGTGAAGAGCAGCAAGAGCTTTGAGGGCTGGGCCCTTCCTTGTGGGAGAAGGAGCCGGACGTTTGACTTTTCAGCAAGACGTTCTGCCGCGGCCGAGCGCCATGAGATGTTGCGTCTCTGGGAAAGCACAGATCCCCAGTGCTGTTGTGCCTGTAGATAGGGCGCCAAGGCACCGTGAAGAGCAGCAAGAGCTTTCAGGGCTGGGCCCTTCCTTGTGGGAGAAGGAGCCGGACGTTTGCCTTTTCGGCAAGAGGCACTGCCGCAGCCGAGCGCCATGAGATCTTGCGTCTCTGGGAAAGCACAGATCCCCAGTGCTGTTGTGCTGGTAGATAGGGCGCCAAGGCACCGTGAAGAGCAGCAAGAGCTTTCAGGGCTGGGCCCTTTCTTGTGGGAGAAGGAGCCGGACGTTTGCCTTTTCGGCAAGAGGCTGTGCCGTGGCCGAGCGCCATGAGATGTTGCGTCTCTGGGAAAGCACAGATCCACAGTGCTGCTGTGCCTGTACATAGGGCGCCAAGGCGCCGTGAAGAGCAGCAAGAGCTTTCAGGGCTGGGCCCTTCCTTGTGGGAGAAGGAGCCGGACGTTTGCCTTTTCAGCAAGACATTCTGCCGCGGCCGAGCGCCATGAGATGTTGCGTCTCTGGGAAAGCACAGATCCCCACTGCTGTTGTGCCTGTAGATAGGGCGCCAAGGCACCGTGAAGAGCAGCAAGAGCTTTCAGGGCTGGGCCCTTCCTTGTGGGAGAAGGAGCCGGACGTTTGCCTTTTTGGCAAGAGGCTCTGCCGCGGCCGAGCGCCATGAGATGTTGCGTCTCTGGGAAAGCACAGATCCCCACTGCTGTTGTGCCGGTAGATACGGCGCCAAGGCACCGTGAAGAGCAGCAAGAGCTTTCAGGGCTGGGCCCTTCCTTGTGGGAGAAGGAGCCGGACGTTTGCCTTTTCGGCAAGAGGCTGTGCCGTGGCCGAGCGCCATGAGATGTTGCGTCTCTGGGAAAGCACAGATCCCCAGTGCTGTTGTGCCTGTAGGTAGGGCGCCAAGGTGCCGTGAAGAGCAGCAAGAGCTTTCAGGGCTGGGCCCTTCCTTGTGGGAGAAGGAGCCGGACGTTTGCCTTTTCGGCAACAGGTTCTGTCGCCGCAGAGCGCCATGAGATGTTGCGTCTCTGGGAAAGCACAGATCCCCAGGGCTGTTACGCCTGTGGATAGGGCGCCAAGGCACCGTGAAGAGCAGCAAGAGCTTTGAGGGCTGGGCCCTTCCTTGTGGGAGAAGGAGCCGGACGTTTGCCTTTTCGGCAAGGTGTTCTGCCGCGGCCGAGCGCCATGAGATGTTGCGTCTCTGGGAAAGCACAGATCCCCACTGCTATTGTGCCGGTAGATACGGCGCCAAGGCACTGTGAAGAGCAGCAAGAGCTTTCAGGGCTGGGCCCTTCCTTGTGGGAGAAGGAGCCGGACGTTTGCCTTTTCGGCAAGAGGCTCTGCCGCGGCCGAGCGCCATGAGATGTTGTGTCTCTGGGAAAGTACAGATCCCCACTGCTCTTCTGCCTGTGGATAGGGCGCCAAGGCACCGTGAAGAGCAGCAAGAGCTTTGAGGGCTGGGCCCTTCCTTGTGGGAGAAGGAGCCGGACGTTTGACTTTTCAGCAAGACGTTCTGCCGCGGCCGAGCGCAATGAGATGTTGCGTCTCTGGGAAAGCACAGATCCCCAGTGCTGTTGTGCCTGTAGATAGGGCGCCAAGGCACCATGAAGGGCAGCAAGAGCTTTCAGGGCTGGGCCCTTCCTTGTGGGAGAAGGAGCCGGACGTTTGCCTTTTCGGCAAGAGGCACTGCCGCAGCCGAGCGCCATGAGATCTTGCGTCTCTGGGAAAGCACAGATCCCCAGTGCTGTTGTGCTGGTAGATAGGGCGCCAAGGCACCGTGAAGAGCAGCAAGAGCTTTCAGGGCTGGGCCCTTTCTTGTGGGAGAAGGAGCCGGACGTTTGCCTTTTCGGCAAGAGGCTGTGCCGTGGCCGAGCGCCATGAGATGTTGCGTCTCTGGGAAAGCACAGACCAACAGTGCTGCTGTGCCTGTACATAGGGCGCCAAGGCGCCGTGAAGAGCAGCAAGAGCTTTCAGGGCTGGGCCCTTCCTTGTGGGAGAAGGAGCCGGACGTTTGCCTTTTCAGCAAGACATTCTGCCGCGGCCGAGCGCCATGAGATGTTGCGTCTCTGGGAAAGCACAGATCCCCACTGCTGTTGTGCCTGTAGATAGGGCGCCAAGGCACCGTGAAGGGCAGCAAGAGCTTTCAGGGCTGGGCCCTTCCTTGTGGGAGAATGATCCGGACGTTTTCCTTTTCGGCAAGAGGCTCTGCTGCGGACGAGCGCCATGAGATGTTGCGTCTCTGGGAAAGCACAGATCCCCAGTGTTCTTCTGCCGGTAGATAGGGCGCCAAGGCACCGTGAAGGGCTGCGAGAGCTTTGAGGGCTGGGCCCTTCCTTGTGGGAGAAGGAGCCGGACGTTTGCCTTTTCGGCAAGAGGCTGTGCCGCGGCCGAGCGCCATGAGATCTTGCGTCTCTGGGAAAGCACAGATCCCCACTGCTGTTGTGCCTGTAGATAGGGCGCCAAGGCACCGTGAAGAGCAGCAAGAGCTTTTAGGGCTGCGCCCTTCCTTGAGGGAGAAGGAGCCGGACGTTTGCTTTTTCGGCAAGACGTTCTGCCGCGGCCAAGCGCCTTGAGATCTTGCGTCTCTTGGACAGCACAGATCCCCACTGCTGTTGTGCCAGTAGATAGGGCGCCAAGGCACCGTGAAGAGCAGCAAGAGCTTTCAGGGCTGGGCCCTTCCTTGTGGGAGAAGGAGCCGGATGTTTGCCTTTTCGGCAAGAGGCGCTGCCGCGGCCGAGCGCCATGAGATGTTGCGTCTCTGGGAAAGTACAGATCCCCACTGCTCTTCTGCCTGCAGGTAGCATGCCAAGGCACCGTGAAAGCAGCAAGAGCTTTCAGGGCTGGGCCCTTCCTTGTGGGAGAAGGAGCCGGATGTTTTCCTTTTCGGCAAGAGGCTCTGCCGCGGCCGAGCGCCATGAGATCTTGCATCTCTGGGAAAGCACAGATCCCCACTGCTGTTGTGCCTGTAGATAGGGCGCCAAGGCACCATGAAGGGCAGCAAGAGCTTTCAGGGCTGGGCCCTTCCTTGTGGGAGAAGGAGCCGGACGTTTTCCTTTTCGGCAAGAGGCTCTGCTGCGGCCGAGCGCCATGAGATGTTGGGTCACTGGGAAAGCACAGATCCCCACTGCTGTTGTGCCTGTAGATAGGGCGCCAAGGCACCGTGAAGAGCAGCAAGAGCTTTCAGGGCTGGGCCCTTCCTTGTGGGAGAAAGAGCCGGACGTTTGCCTTTTCGGCAAGAGGCTGTGCCGTGGCCGAGCGCTATGAGTTGTTGCGTCTCTGGGAAAGCACAGATCCCCAGTGCTCTTCTGCCTGTAGATAGGGCGCCAAGGCACCGTGAAGAGCAGCAAGAGCTTTCAGGGCTGGGCCCTTCCTTGTGGGAGAAGGAGCCCGACGTTTTCCTTTTCGGCAAGAGGCTCTGCCGCGGCCGAGCGCCATGAGATGTTGCGTCTCTGGAAAAGCACAGATCCCCACTGCTGTTGTGCCTGTAGATAGGGCGCCAAGGCACCGTGAAGAGCAGCAAGAGCTTTCAGGGCTGGGCCCTTCCTTGTGGCAGAAGGAGCCAGACTTTTGCCTTTTCGCCAAGAGGTTCTGCCGCCGCCGAGCGCCATGAGATGTTGCGTCTCTGGGAAAGCAGAGATCCCCACTGCTTCTGTGCCTGTAGGTAGGGCGCCAAGGCACCGTGAAGAGCAGCAAGAGCTTTGAGGGCTGGGCCCTTCCTTGTGGGAGAAGGAGCGGGACGTTTGCCTTTTCAGCAAGACGTTCTGCCGCGGCCGAGCGCCATGAGATGTTGCGTCTCTGGGAAAGCACAGATCCCCAGTGCTGTTGTGCCTGTACATAGGGCGCCAAGGTGCCGTGAAGAGCAGCAAGAGCTTTCAGGGCTGGGCCCTTCCTTGTGGGAGAAGGAGCCGGACGTTTGCCTTTTCGGCAAGAGGCTCTGCCGCGGGCGAGCGCCATGAGATGTTGTGTCTCTGGGAAAGTAGAGACCGCCACTGCTCTTCTGCCTGTAGATAGGGCGCCAAGGCACCGTGAAGAGCAGCAAGAGCTTTGAGGGCTGGGCCCTTCCTTGTGGGAGAAGGAGCCGGACGTTTGCCTTTTCGGCAAGAAGCGCTGCCGCGGCCGAGCGCCATGAGATGTTGCGTCTCTGGGAAAGCACAGATCCCCACTGCTGTTGTGCCTGTAGATAGGGCGCCAAGGCACCGTGAAGAGCAGCAAGAGCTTTCAGGGCTGGGCCCTTCCTTGTGGGAGAATGATCCGGACGTTTGCCTTTTCGGCAAGAGGCTCTGCCGCGGCCGAGCGCCATGAGATGTTGCGTCTCTGGGAAAGCACAGATCCCCACTGCTGTTGTGCCTGTAGATAGGGCGCCAAGGCACCGTGAAGAGCAGCAAGAGCTTTCAGGGCTGGGCCCTTCCTTGTGGGAGAAGGAGCCAGACGTTTGCCTTTTCGGCAAGAGGTTCTGTCGCCGCCGAGCTCCATGAGATGTTGCGTCTCTGGGAAAGCACAGATCCCCACTGCTGTTGTGCCTGTAGGTAGGGCGCCAAGGCACCGTGAAGAGCAGCAAGAGCTTTGAGGGCTGGGCCCTTCCTTTTGGGAGAAGGAGCCGGACGTTTTCCTTTTCGGCAAGAGGCGCTGCCGCGGCCGAGCACCATGAGATGTTGCGTCTCTGGGAAAGCACAGAACCCCACTGATGCTGTGCCTGTAGGTAGGGCGCCAAGGCACCGTGAAGAGCAGCAACATCTTTCAGGGCTGGGCCCTTCCTTGTGGGAGAAGGAGCCGGACGTTTGCCTTTTCGGCAAGAGGTTCTGTCGCAGCCGAGCGCCATGAGATGTTGCGTCTCTGGGAAAGCACAGATCCCCACTTCTGTTGCGCCTGTAGATAGGGCGCCAAGGCACCGTGAAGAGCAGCAAGAGCTTTCAGGGCTGGGCCCTTCCTTGTGGGAGAAGGAGCCGGACGTTTGCTTTTTCAGCAAGACATTCTGCCGCGGCCGAGCGCCATGAGATGTTGCGTCTCTGGGACAGTACAGATTTCCACTGCTCTTCTGCCTGTAGATAGGGCGCCAAGGCACCGTGAAGGGCAGCAAGAGCTTTCAGGGCTGGGCCCTTCCTTGTGGGAGAATGATCCGGACGTTTTCCTTTTCGGCAAGAGGCTCTGCTGCGGACGAGCGCCATGAGATGTTGCGTCTCTGGGAAAGCAGAGATCCCCAGTGTTCTTCTGCCGGTAGATAGGGCGCCAAGGCACCGTGAAGGGCTGCGAGAGCTTTTAGGGCTGCGCCCTTCCTTGAGGGAGAAGTAGCCGGACGTTTGCTTTTTCGGCAAGACGTTCTGCCTCGGCCAAGCGCCTTGAGATCTTGCGTCTCTTGGACAGCACAGATCCCCACTGCTGTTGTGCCAGTAGATAGGGCACCAAGGCACCGTGAAGAGCAGCAAGAGCTTTCAGGGCTGGGCCCTTCCTTGTGGGAGAAGGAGCCGGATGTTTGCCTTTTCGGCAAGAGGCGCTGCCGCGGCCGAGCGCCATGAGATGTTGCGTCTCTGGGAAAGTACAGATCCCCACTGCTCTTCTGCCTGCAGGTAGCGTGCCAAGGCACCGTGAAAGCAGCAAGAGCTTTCAGGGCTGGGCCCTTCCTTGTGGGAGAAGGAGCCGGACGTTTGCCTTTTCGGCAAGAGGCTGTGCCGTGGCCGAGCGCCATGAGATCTTGCGTCTCTGGGAAAGCACAGATCCCCACTGCTGTTGTGCCTGTAGATAGGGCGCCAAGGCACCATGAAGGGCAGCAAGAGCTTTCAGGGCTGGGCCCTTCCTTGTGGGAGAAGGAGCCGGACGTTTGCCTTTTCGGCAAGAGGCTCTGCTGCGGCCGAGCGCCATGAGATGTTGCGTCTCTGGGAAAGCACAGATCCCCACTGCTGTTGTGCCTGTAGATAGGGCGCCAAAGCACCGTGAAGAGCAGCAAGAGCTTTCAGGGCTGGGCCCTTCCTTGTGGGAGAAAGAGCCGGACGTTTGCCTTTTCGGCAAGAGGCTGTGCCGTGGCCGAGCGCTATGAGTTGTTGCGTCTCTGGGAAAGCACAGATCCCCAGTGCTCTTCTGCCTGTAGATAGGGCGCCAAGGCACCGTGAAGAGCAGCAAGAGCTTTGAGGGCTGGGCCCTTCCTTGTGGGAGAAGGAGCCCGACGTTTTCCTTTTCGGCAAGAGGCTCTGCCGCGGCCGAGCGCCATGAGATGTTGCGTCTCTGGAAAAGCACAGATCCCCACTGCTCTTCTGCCTGTGGATAGGGCGCCAAGGCACCGTGAAGAGCAGCAAGAGCTTTCAGGGCTGGGCCCTTCCTTGTGGCAGAAGGAGCCAGACGTTTGCCTTTTCGGCAAGAGGTTCTGCCGCCGCCGAGCGCCATGAGATGTTGCGTCTCTGGGAAAGCACAGATCCCCACTGCTTCTGTGCCTGTAGGTAGGGCGCCAAGGCACCGTGAAGAGCAGCAAGAGCTTTGAGGGCTGGGCCCTTCCTTGTGGGAGAAGGAGCGGGACGTTTGCCTTTTCAGCAAGACGTTCTGCCGCGGCCGAGCGCCATGAGATGTTGCGTCTCTGGGAAAGCACAGATCCCCACTGCTGTTGTGCCGGTAGATAGGGCGCCAAGGCACCGTGAAGAGCAGCAAGAGCTTTGAGGGCTGGGCCCTTCCTTGTGGGAGAAGGAGCCGGACGTTTGCCTTTTCGGCAAGAAGCGCTGCCGCGGCCGAGCGCCATGAGATGTTGCGTCTCTGGGAAAGCACAGATCCCCACTGCTGTTGTGCCTGTAGATAGGGCGCCAAGGCACCGTGAAGAGCAGCAAGAGCTTTCAGGGCTGGGCCCTTCCTTGTGGGAGAAGGATCCGGACGTTTTCCTTTTCGGCAAGAGGCTCTGCCGCGGCCGAGCGCCATGAGATGTTGCGTCTCTGGGAAAGCACAGATCCCCACTGCTGTTGTGCCTGTAGATAGGGCGCCAAGGCACCGTGAAGAGCAGCAAGAGCTTTCAGGGCTGGGCCCTTCCTTGTGGGAGAAGGAGCCAGACGTTTGCCTTTTCGGCAAGAGGTTCTGTCGCCGCCGAGCGCCATGAGATGTTGCGTCTCTGGGAAAGCACAGATCCCCACTGCTGTTGTGCCTGTAGGTAGGGCGCCAAGGCACCGTGAAGAGCAGCAAGAGCTTTGAGGGCTGGGCCCTTCCTTTTGGGAGAAGGAGCCGGACGTTTTCCTTTTCGGCAAGAGGCGCTGCCGCGGCCGAGCACCATGAGATGTTGCGTCTCTGGGAAAGCACAGAACCCCACTGATGCTGTGCCTGTAGGTAGGGCGCCAAGGCACCGTGAAGAGCAGCAACATCTTTCAGGGCTGGGCCCTTCCTTGTGGGAAAAGGAGCCAGACGTTTGCCTTTTCGGAAAGAGGTTCTGTCGCCGCCGAGCGTCATGAGATGTTGGGTCACTGGGAAAGCACAGATCCCCACTGCTGTTGTGCCTGTAGATAGGGCGCCAAGGCACCGTGAAGAGCAGCAAGAGCTTTCAGGGCTGGGCCCTTCCTTGTGGGAGAAAGAGCCGGACGTTTGCCTTTTCGGCAAGAGGCTGTGCCGTGGCCGAGCGCTATGAGTTGTTGCGTCTCTGGGAAAGCACAGATCCCCAGTGCTCTTCTGCCTGTAGATAGGGCGCCAAGGCACCGTGAAGAGCAGCAAGAGCTTTCAGGGCTGGGCCCTTCCTTGTGGGAGAAGGAGCCCGACGTTTTCCTTTTCGGCAAGAGGCTCTGCCGCGGCCGAGCGCCATGAGATGTTGCGTCTCTGGAAAAGCACAGATCCCCACTGCTGTTGTGCCTGTAGATAGGGCGCCAAGGCACCGTGAAGAGCAGCAAGAGCTTTCAGGGCTGGGCCCTTCCTTGTGGCAGAAGGAGCCAGACTTTTGCCTTTTCGCCAAGAGGTTCTGCCGCCGCCGAGCGCCATGAGATGTTGCGTCTCTGGGAAAGCAGAGATCCCCACTGCTTCTGTGCCTGTAGGTAGGGCGCCAAGGCACCGTGAAGAGCAGCAAGAGCTTTGAGGGCTGGGCCCTTCCTTGTGGGAGAAGGAGCGGGACGTTTGCCTTTTCAGCAAGACGTTCTGCCGCGGCCGAGCGCCATGAGATGTTGCGTCTCTGGGAAAGCACAGATCCCCAGTGCTGTTGTGCCTGTACATAGGGCGCCAAGGTGCCGTGAAGAGCAGCAAGAGCTTTCAGGGCTGGGCCCTTCCTTGTGGGAGAAGGAGCCGGACGTTTGCCTTTTCGGCAAGAGGCTCTGCCGCGGGCGAGCGCCATGAGATGTTGTGTCTCTGGGAAAGTAGAGACCGCCACTGCTCTTCTGCCTGTAGATAGGGCGCCAAGGCACCGTGAAGAGCAGCAAGAGCTTTGAGGGCTGGGCCCTTCCTTGTGGGAGAAGGAGCCGGACGTTTGCCTTTTCGGCAAGAAGCGCTGCCGCGGCCGAGCGCCATGAGATGTTGCGTCTCTGGGAAAGCACAGATCCCCACTGCTGTTGTGCCTGTAGATAGGGCGCCAAGGCACCGTGAAGAGCAGCAAGAGCTTTCAGGGCTGGGCCCTTCCTTGTGGGAGAATGATCCGGACGTTTTCCTTTTCGGCAAGAGGCTCTGCCGCGGCCGAGCGCCATGAGATGTTGCGTCTCTGGGAAAGCACAGATCCCCACTGCTGTTGTGCCTGTAGATAGGGCGCCAAGGCACCGTGAAGAGCAGCAAGAGCTTTCAGGGCTGGGCCCTTCCTTGTGGGAGAAGGAGCCAGACGTTTGCCTTTTCGGCAAGAGGTTCTGTCGCCGCCGAGCTCCATGAGATGTTGCGTCTCTGGGAAAGCACAGATCCCCACTGCTGTTGTGCCTGTAGGTAGGGCGCCAAGGCACCGTGAAGAGCAGCAAGAGCTTTGAGGGCTGGGCCCTTCCTTTTGGGAGAAGGAGCCGGACGTTTTCCTTTTCGGCAAGAGGCGCTGCCGCGGCCGAGCACCATGAGATGTTGCGTCTCTGGGAAAGCACAGAACCCCACTGATGCTGTGCCTGTAGGTAGGGCGCCAAGGCACCGTGAAGAGCAGCAACATCTTTCAGGGCTGGGCCCTTCCTTGTGGGAGAAGGAGCCGGACGTTTGCCTTTTCGGCAAGAGGTTCTGTCGCAGCCGAGCGCCATGAGATGTTGCGTCTCTGGGAAAGCACAGATCCCCACTTCTGTTGCGCCTGTAGATAGGGCGCCAAGGCACCGTGAAGAGCAGCAAGAGCTTTCAGGGCTGGGCCCTTCCTTGTGGGAGAAGGAGCCGGACGTTTGCTTTTTCAGCAAGACATTCTGCCGCGGCCGAGCGCCATGAGATGTTGCGTCTCTGGGACAGTACAGATTTCCACTGCTCTTCTGCCTGTAGATAGGGCGCCAAGGCACCGTGAAGGGCAGCAAGAGCTTTCAGGGCTGGGCCCTTCCTTGTGGGAGAATGATCCGGACGTTTTCCTTTTCGGCAAGAGGCTCTGCTGCGGACGAGCGCCATGAGATGTTGCGTCTCTGGGAAAGCAGAGATCCCCAGTGTTCTTCTGCCGGTAGATAGGGCGCCAAGGCACCGTGAAGGGCTGCGAGAGCTTTTAGGGCTGCGCCCTTCCTTGAGGGAGAAGTAGCCGGACGTTTGCTTTTTCGGCAAGACGTTCTGCCTCGGCCAAGCGCCTTGAGATCTTGCGTCTCTTGGACAGCACAGATCCCCACTGCTGTTGTGCCAGTAGATAGGGCACCAAGGCACCGTGAAGAGCAGCAAGAGCTTTCAGGGCTGGGCCCTTCCTTGTGGGAGAAGGAGCCGGATGTTTGCCTTTTCGGCAAGAGGCGCTGCCGCGGCCGAGCGCCATGAGATGTTGCGTCTCTGGGAAAGTACAGATCCCCACTGCTCTTCTGCCTGCAGGTAGCGTGCCAAGGCACCGTGAAAGCAGCAAGAGCTTTCAGGGCTGGGCCCTTCCTTGTGGGAGAAGGAGCCGGACGTTTGCCTTTTCGGCAAGAGGCTGTGCCGTGGCCGAGCGCCATGAGATCTTGCGTCTCTGGGAAAGCACAGATCCCCACTGCTGTTGTGCCTGTAGATAGGGCGCCAAGGCACCATGAAGGGCAGCAAGAGCTTTCAGGGCTGGGCCCTTCCTTGTGGGAGAAGGAGCCGGACGTTTGCCTTTTCGGCAAGAGGCTCTGCTGCGGCCGAGCGCCATGAGATGTTGCGTCTCTGGGAAAGCACAGATCCCCACTGCTGTTGTGCCTGTAGATAGGGCGCCAAAGCACCGTGAAGAGCAGCAAGAGCTTTCAGGGCTGGGCCCTTCCTTGTGGGAGAAAGAGCCGGACGTTTGCCTTTTCGGCAAGAGGCTGTGCCGTGGCCGAGCGCTATGAGTTGTTGCGTCTCTGGGAAAGCACAGATCCCCAGTGCTCTTCTGCCTGTAGATAGGGCGCCAAGGCACCGTGAAGAGCAGCAAGAGCTTTGAGGGCTGGGCCCTTCCTTGTGGGAGAAGGAGCCCGACGTTTTCCTTTTCGGCAAGAGGCTCTGCCGCGGCCGAGCGCCATGAGATGTTGCGTCTCTGGAAAAGCACAGATCCCCACTGCTCTTCTGCCTGTGGATAGGGCGCCAAGGCACCGTGAAGAGCAGCAAGAGCTTTCAGGGCTGGGCCCTTCCTTGTGGCAGAAGGAGCCAGACGTTTGCCTTTTCGGCAAGAGGTTCTGCCGCCGCCGAGCGCCATGAGATGTTGCGTCTCTGGGAAAGCACAGATCCCCACTGCTTCTGTGCCTGTAGGTAGGGCGCCAAGGCACCGTGAAGAGCAGCAAGAGCTTTGAGGGCTGGGCCCTTCCTTGTGGGAGAAGGAGCGGGACGTTTGCCTTTTCAGCAAGACGTTCTGCCGCGGCCGAGCGCCATGAGATGTTGCGTCTCTGGGAAAGCACAGATCCCCACTGCTGTTGTGCCGGTAGATAGGGCGCCAAGGCACCGTGAAGAGCAGCAAGAGCTTTGAGGGCTGGGCCCTTCCTTGTGGGAGAAGGAGCCGGACGTTTGCCTTTTCGGCAAGAAGCGCTGCCGCGGCCGAGCGCCATGAGATGTTGCGTCTCTGGGAAAGCACAGATCCCCACTGCTGTTGTGCCTGTAGATAGGGCGCCAAGGCACCGTGAAGAGCAGCAAGAGCTTTCAGGGCTGGGCCCTTCCTTGTGGGAGAAGGATCCGGACGTTTTCCTTTTCGGCAAGAGGCTCTGCCGCGGCCGAGCGCCATGAGATGTTGCGTCTCTGGGAAAGCACAGATCCCCACTGCTGTTGTGCCTGTAGATAGGGCGCCAAGGCACCGTGAAGAGCAGCAAGAGCTTTCAGGGCTGGGCCCTTCCTTGTGGGAGAAGGAGCCAGACGTTTGCCTTTTCGGCAAGAGGTTCTGTCGCCGCCGAGCGCCATGAGATGTTGCGTCTCTGGGAAAGCACAGATCCCCACTGCTGTTGTGCCTGTAGGTAGGGCGCCAAGGCACCGTGAAGAGCAGCAAGAGCTTTGAGGGCTGGGCCCTTCCTTTTGGGAGAAGGAGCCGGACGTTTTCCTTTTCGGCAAGAGGCGCTGCCGCGGCCGAGCACCATGAGATGTTGCGTCTCTGGGAAAGCACAGAACCCCACTGATGCTGTGCCTGTAGGTAGGGCGCCAAGGCACCGTGAAGAGCAGCAACATCTTTCAGGGCTGGGCCCTTCCTTGTGGGAAAAGGAGCCAGACGTTTGCCTTTTCGGAAAGAGGTTCTGTCGCCGCCGAGCGTCATGAGATGTTGCGTCTCTGGGAAAGCACAGATCCCCAGGGCTGTTGCGCCTGTAGATAGGGCACCAAGGCACCGTGAAGAGCAGCAAGAGCTTTCAGGGCTGGGCCCTTCCTTGTGGGAGAAGGAGCCGGACGTTTGCCTTTTCGGCAGGAGGCTCTGCCACGGCCGAGCGCCATGAGATGTTGCGTCTCTGGGAAAGCACAGATCCCCACAGCTGTTGAGCCTGTAGATAGGGCGCCAAGGCACCGTGAAGAGCAGCAAGAGCTTTCAGGGCTGGGCCCTTCCTTGTGGGAGAAGGAGCCGGACGTTTGCCTTTTCGGCAGGAGGCTCTGCCACGGCCGAGCGCCATGAGATGTTGCGTCTCTGGGAAAGCACAGATCCCCACAGCTGTTGAGCCTGTAGATAGGGCGCCAAGGCACTGTGAAGAGCAGCAAGAGCTTTCAGGGCTGGGCCCTTCCTTGTGGGAGAAGGAGCCGGACGTTTGCCTTTTCGGCAAGACGTTCTGCCGCGGCCGAGCGCCATGAGATGTTGCGTCTCTGGGAAAGCACAGATCCCCACTGCTGTTGTGCCTGTAGATAGGGTGCCAAGGCACCGTGAAGAGCAGCAAGAGCTTTGAGGGCTGGGCCCTTCCTTGTGGGAGAAGGAGCCGGACGTTTGCCTTTTCGGCAAGAGGCACTGCCGCGGCCGAGCGCCATGAGATCTTGCGTCTCTGGGAAAGCACAGATCCCCACTACTGTTGTGCCTGTAGGTAGGGCGCCAAGGCATCGTGAAGAGCAGCAAGAGCTTTCAGGGCTGGGCCCTTCCTTGTGGGAGAAGGAGCCGGACGTTTGCCTTTTCGGCAAGAGGCTGTGCCGTGGCCGAGCGCCATGAGATGTTGCGTCTCTGGGAAAGCACAGATCCCCAGTGCTGTTGTGCCTGTACATAGGGCGCCAAGGCGCCGTGAAGAGCAGCAAGAGCTTTCAGGGCTGGGCCCTTCCTTGTGGGAGAAGGAGCCGGACGTTTGCCTTTTCGGCAAGAGGCTGTGCCGTGGCCGAGCGCCATGAGATGTTGCGTCTCTGGGAAAGCACAGATCCCCACTTCTGTTGCGCCTGTAGATAGGGCGCCAAGGCACCGTGAAGAGCAGCAAGAGCTTTCAGGGCTGGGCCCTTCCTTGTGGGAGAAGGAGCCGGACGTTTGCTTTTTCAGCAAGACATTCTGCCGCGGCCGAGCGCCATGAGATGTTGCGTCTCTGGGAAAGTACAGATTTCCACTGCTCTTCTGCCTGTGGATAGGGCGCCAAGGCACCGTGAAGAGCAGCAAGAGCTTTCAGGGCTGGGCCCTTCCTTGTGGCAGAAGGAGCCAGACGTTTGCCTTTTCGGCAAGAGGTTCTGCCGCCGCCGAGCGCCATGAGATGTTGCGTCTCTGGGAAAGCACAGATCCCCACTGCTTCTGTGCCTGTAGGTAGGGCGCCAAGGCACCGTGAAGAGCAGCAAGAGCTTTGAGGGCTGGGCCCTTCCTTGTGGGAGAAGGAGCGGGACGTTTGCCTTTTCAGCAAGACGTTCTGCCGCGGCCGAGCGCCATGAGATGTTGCGTCTCTGGGAAAGCACAGATCCCCACTGCTGTTGTGCCGGTAGATAGGGCGCCAAGGCACCGTGAAGAGCAGCAAGAGCTTTGAGGGCTGGGCCCTTCCTTGTGGGAGAAGGAGCCGGACGTTTGCCTTTTCGGCAAGAAGCGCTGCCGCGGCCGAGCGCCATGAGATGTTGCGTCTCTGGGAAAGCACAGATCCCCACTGCTGTTGTGCCTGTAGATAGGGCGCCAAGGCACCGTGAAGAGCAGCAAGAGCTTTCAGGGCTGGGCCCTTCCTTGTGGGAGAAGGAGCCGGACGTTTTCCTTTTCGGCAAGAGGCTCTGCCGCGGCCGAGCGCCATGAGATGTTGCGTCTCTGGGAAAGCACAGATCCCCACTGCTGTTGTGCCTGTAGATAGGGCGCCAAGGCACCGTGAAGAGCAGCAAGAGCTTTCAGGGCTGGGCCCTTCCTTGTGGGAGAAGGAGCCAGACGTTTGCCTTTTCGGCAAGAGGTTCTGCCGCGGCCGAGCGCCATGAGATGTTGCGTCTCTGGGAAAGCACAGATCCCCACTGCTGTTGTGCCTGTAGGTAGGGCGCCAAGGCACCGTGAAGAGCAGCAAGAGCTTTGAGGGCTGGGCCCTTCCTTTTGGGAGAAGGAGCCGGACGTTTTCCTTTTCGGCAAGAGGCGCTGCCGCGGCCGAGCACCATGAGATGTTGCGTCTCTGGGAAAGCACAGAACCCCACTGATGCTGTGCCTGTAGGTAGGGCGCCAAGGCACCGTGAAGAGCAGCAACATCTTTCAGGGCTGGGCCCTTCCTTGTGGGAAAAGGAGCCAGACGTTTGCCTTTTCGGAAAGAGGTTCTGTCGCCGCCGAGCGTCATGAGATGTTGCGTCTCTGGGAAAGCACAGATCCCCAGGGCTGTTGCGCCTGTAGATAGGGCACCAAGGCACCGTGAAGAGCAGCAAGAGCTTTCAGGGCTGGGCCCTTCCTTGTGGGAGAAGGAGCCGGACGTTTGCCTTTTCGGCAGGAGGCTCTGCCACGGCCGAGCGCCATGAGATGTTGCGTCTCTGGGAAAGCACAGATCCCCACAGCTGTTGAGCCTGTAGATAGGGCGCCAAGGCACCGTGAAGAGCAGCAAGAGCTTTCAGGGCTGGGCCCTTCCTTGTGGGAGAAGGAGCCGGACGTTTGCCTTTTCGGCAGGAGGCTCTGCCACGGCCGAGCGCCATGAGATGTTGCGTCTCTGGGAAAGCACAGATCCCCACAGCTGTTGAGCCTGTAGATAGGGCGCCAAGGCACTGTGAAGAGCAGCAAGAGCTTTCAGGGCTGGGCCCTTCCTTGTGGGAGAAGGAGCCGGACGTTTTCCTTTTCGGCAAGAGGCTCTGCCGCGGCCGAGCACCATGAGATGTTGCGTCTCTGGGAAAGCACAGATCCCCACTGCTTCTGTGCCTGTAGGTAGGGCGCCAAGGCACCGTGAAGAGCAGCAAGAGCTTTCAGGGCTGGGCCCTTCCTTGTGGGAGAAGGAGCCGGACGTTTGCCTTTTCGGCAAGACGTTCTGCCGCGGCCGAGCGCCATGAGATGTTGCGTCTCTGGGAAAGCACAGATCCCCACTGCTGTTGTGCCTGTAGATAGGGTGCCAAGGCACCGTGAAGAGCAGCAAGAGCTTTGAGGGCTGGGCCCTTCCTTGTGGGAGAAGGAGCCGGACGTTTGCCTTTTCGGCAAGAGGCACTGCCGCGGCCGAGCGCCATGAGATCTTGCGTCTCTGGGAAAGCACAGATCCCCACTACTGTTGTGCCTGTAGGTAGGGCGCCAAGGCATCGTGAAGAGCAGCAAGAGCTTTCAGGGCTGGGCCCTTCCTTGTGGGAGAAGGAGCCGGACTTTTGCCTTTTCGGCAAGAGGCTGTGCCGTGGCCGAGCGCCATGAGATGTTGCGTCTCTGGGAAAGCACAGATCCCCAGTGCTGTTGTGCCTGTACATAGGGCGCCAAGGCGCCGTGAAGAGCAGCAAGAGCTTTCAGGGCTGGGCCCTTCCTTGTGGGAGAAGGAGCCGGACGTTTGCCTTTTCGGAAAGAGGTTCTGTCGCCGCCGAGCGCCATGAGATGTTGCGTCTCTGGGAAAGCACAGATCCCCACTTCTGTTGCGCCTGTAGATAGGGCGCCAAGGCACCGTGAAGAGCAGCAAGAGCTTTCAGGGCTGGGCCCTTCCTTGTGGGAGAAGGAGCCGGACGTTTGCTTTTTCAGCAAGACATTCTGCCGCGGCCGAGCGCCATGAGATGTTGCGTCTCTGGGAAAGTACAGATTTCCACTGCTCTTCTGCCTGTAGATAGGGCGCCAAGGCACCGTGAAGGGCAGCAAGAGCTTTCAGGGCTGGGCCCTTCCTTGTGGGAGAAGGAGCCGGACGTTTTCCTTTTCGGCAAGAGGCTCTGCTGCGGACGAGCGCCATGAGATGTTGCGTCTCTGGGAAAGCACAGATCCCCAGTGTTCTTCTGCCGGTAGATAGGGCGCCAAGGCACCGTGAAGGGCTGCGAGAGCTTTGAGGGCTGGGCCCTTCCTTGTGGGAGAAGGAGCCGGACGTTTGCCTTTTCGGCAAGAGGCTCTGCCGCGGCCGAGCGCCATGAGATCTTGCGTCTCTGGGAAAGCACAGATCCCCAGTGCTGTTGTGCCTGTAGATAGGGCGCCAAGGCACCGTGAAGAGCAGCAAGAGCTTTTAGGGCTGCGCCCTTCCTTGAGGGAGAAGTGTCCGGACGTTTGCTTTTTCGGCAAGACGTTCTGCTGCGGCCAAGCGCCTTGAGATCTTGCGTCTCTTGGACAGCACAGATCCCCACTGCTGTTGTGCCAGTAGATAGGGCGCCAAGGCACCGTGAAGAGCAGCAAGAGCTTTCAGGGCTGGGCCCTTCCTTGTGGGAGAAGGAGCCGGATGTTTGCCTTTTCGGCAAGACGTTCTGCCGCGGCCGAGCGCCATGAGATGTTGCGTCTCTGGGAAAGCACAGATCCCCACTGCTGTTGTGCCTGTAGATAGGGTGCCAAGGCACCGTGAAGAGCAGCAAGAGCTTTGAGGGCTGGGCCCTTCCTTGTGGGAGAAGGAGCCGGACGTTTGCCTTTTCGGCAAGAGGCACTGCCGCGGCCGAGCGCCATGAGATGTTGCGTCTCTGGGAAAGCACAGATCCCCACTACTGTTGTGCCTGTAGGTAGGGCGCCAAGGCATCGTGAAGAGCAGCAAGAGCTTTCAGGGCTGGGCCCTTCCTTGTGGGAGAAGGAGCCGGACTTTTGCCTTTTCGGCAAGAGGCTGTGCCGTGGCCGAGCGCCATGAGATGTTGCGTCTCTGGGAAAGCACAGATCCCCAGTGCTGTTGTGCCTGTACATAGGGCGCCAAGGCGCCGTGAAGAGCAGCAAGAGCTTTCAGGGCTGGGCCCTTCCTTGTGGGAGAAGGAGCCGGACGTTTGCCTTTTCGGAAAGAGGTTCTGTCGCCGCCGAGCGCCATGAGATGTTGCGTCTCTGGGAAAGCACAGATCCCCACTTCTGTTGCGCCTGTAGATAGGGCGCCAAGGCACCGTGAAGAGCAGCAAGAGCTTTCAGGGCTGGGCCCTTCCTTGTGGGAGAAGGAGCCGGACGTTTGCTTTTTCAGCAAGACATTCTGCCGCGGCCGAGCGCCATGAGATGTTGCGTCTCTGGGAAAGTACAGATTTCCACTGCTCTTCTGCCTGTAGATAGGGCGCCAAGGCACCGTGAAGGGCAGCAAGAGCTTTCAGGGCTGGGCCCTTCCTTGTGGGAGAAGGAGCCGGACGTTTTCCTTTTCGGCAAGAGGCTCTGCTGCGGACGAGCGCCATGAGATGTTGCGTCTCTGGGAAAGCACAGATCCCCAGTGTTCTTCTGCCGGTAGATAGGGCGCCAAGGCACCGTGAAGGGCTGCGAGAGCTTTGAGGGCTGGGCCCTTCCTTGTGGGAGAAGGAGCCGGACGTTTGCCTTTTCGGCAAGAGGCTCTGCCGCGGCCGAGCGCCATGAGATCTTGCGTCTCTGGGAAAGCACAGATCCCCAGTGCTGTTGTGCCTGTAGATAGGGCGCCAAGGCACCGTGAAGAGCAGCAAGAGCTTTTAGGGCTGCGCCCTTCCTTGAGGGAGAAGTGTCCGGACGTTTGCTTTTTCGGCAAGACGTTCTGCTGCGGCCAAGCGCCTTGAGATCTTGCGTCTCTTGGACAGCACAGATCCCCACTGCTGTTGTGCCAGTAGATAGGGCGCCAAGGCACCGTGAAGAGCAGCAAGAGCTTTCAGGGCTGGGCCCTTCCTTGTGGGAGAAGGAGCCGGATGTTTGCCTTTTCGGCAAGAGGCGCTGCCGCGGCCGAGCGCCATGAGATGTTGCGTCTCTGGGAAAGTACAGATCCCCACTGCTCTTCTGCCTGCAGGTAGCGTGCCAAGGCACCGTGAAAGCAGCAAGAGCTTTCAGGGCTGGGCCCTTCCTTGTGGGAGAAGGAGCCGGACGTTTGCCTTTTCGGCAAGAGGCTCTGCCGTGGCCGAGCGCCATGAGATCTTGCGTCTCTGGGAAAGCACAGATCCCCACTGCTGTTGTGCCTGTAGATAGGGCGCCAAGGCACCATGAAGGGCAGCAAGAGCTTTCAGGGCTGGGCCCTTCCTTGTGGGAGAAGGAGCCGGACGTTTGCCTTTTCGGCAAGAGGCTCTGCTGCGGCCGAGCGCCATGAGATGTTGCGTCTCTGGGAAAGCACAGATCCCCACTGCTGTTGTGCCTGTAGATAGGGCGCCAAGGCACCGTGAAGAGCAGCAAGAGCTTTCAGGGCTGGGCCCTTCCTTGTGGGAGAAAGAGCCAGACGTTTGCCTTTTCGGCAAGAGGCTGTGCCGTGGCCGAGCGCTATGAGTTGTTGCGTCTCTGGGAAAGCACAGATCCCCAGTGCTCTTCTGCCTGTAGATAGGGCGCCAAGGCACCGTGAAGAGCAGCAAGAGCTTTGAGGGCTGGGCCCTTCCTTGTGGGAGAAGGAGCCCGACGTTTTCCTTTTCGGCAAGAGGCTCTGCCGCGGCCGAGCGCCATGAGATGTTGCGTCTCTGGAAAAGCACAGATCCCCACTGCTCTTCTGCCTGTGGATAGGGCGCCAAGGCACCGTGAAGAGCAGCAAGAGCTTTCAGGGCTGGGCCCTTCCTTGTGGGAGAAGGAGCCAGACGTTTGCCTTTTCGGCAAGAGGTTCTGTCGCCGCCGAGCGCCATGAGATGTTGCGTCTCTGGGAAAGCACAGATCCCCACTGCTGTTGTGCCTGTAGATAGGGCGCCAAGGCACCGTGAAGAGCAGCAAGAGCTTTGAGGGCTGGGCCCTTCCTTTTGGGAGAAGGAGCCGGACGTTTTCCTTTTCGGCAAGAGGCGCTGCCGCGGCCGAGCACCATGAGATGTTGCGTCTCTGGGAAAGCACAGAACCCCACTGATGCTGTGCCTGTAGGTAGGGCGCCAAGGCACCGTGAAAGCAGCAAGAGCTTTCAGGGCTGGGCCCTTCCTTGTGGGAAAAGGAGCCAGACGTTTGCCTTTTCGGAAAGAGGTTCTGTCGCCGCCGAGCGTCATGAGATGTTGCGTCTCTGGGAAAGCACAGATCCCCAGGGCTGTTGCGCCTGTAGATAGGGCACCAAGGCACCGTGAAGAGCAGCAAGAGCTTTCAGGGCTGGGCCCTTCCTTGTGGGAGAAGGAGCCGGACGTTTGCCTTTTCGGCAGGAGGCTCTGCCACGGCCGAGCGCCATGAGATGTTGCGTCTCTGGGAAAGCACAGATCCCCACAGCTGTTGAGCCTGTAGATAGGGCGCCAAGGCACCGTGAAGAGCAGCAAGAGCTTTCAGGGCTGGGCCCTTCCTTGTGGGAGAAGGAGCCGGACGTTTGCCTTTTCGGCAGGAGGCTCTGCCACGGCCGAGCGCCATGAGATGTTGCGTCTCTGGGAAAGCACAGATCCCCACAGCTGTTGAGCCTGTAGATAGGGCGCCAAGGCACTGTGAAGAGCAGCAAGAGCTTTCAGGGCTGGGCCCTTCCTTGTGGGAGAAGGAGCCGGACGTTTTCCTTTTCGGCAAGAGGCTCTGCCGCGGCCGAGCGCCATGAGATGTTGCGTCTCTGGGAAAGCACAGATCCCCACTGCTGTTGTGCCTGTAGGTAGGGCGCCAAGGCACCGTGAAGAGCAGCAAGAGCTTTCAGGGCTGGGCCCTTCCTTGTGGGAGAAGGAGCCGGACGTTTGCCTTTTCGGCAAGACGTTCTGCCGCGGCCGAGCGCCATGAGATGTTGCGTCTCTGGGAAAGCACAGATCCCCACTGCTGTTGTGCCTGTAGATAGGGTGCCAAGGCACCGTGAAGAGCAGCAAGAGCTTTGAGGGCTGGGCCCTTCCTTGTGGGAGAAGGAGCCGGACGTTTGCCTTTTCGGCAAGAGGCACTGCCGCGGCCGAGCGCCATGAGATCTTGCGTCTCTGGGAAAGCACAGATCCCCACTACTGTTGTGCCTGTAGGTAGGGCGCCAAGGCATCGTGAAGAGCAGCAAGAGCTTTCAGGGCTGGGCCCTTCCTTGTGGGAGAAAGAGCCGGACTTTTGCCTTTTCGGCAAGAGGCTGTGCCGTGGCCGAGCGCCATGAGATGTTGCGTCTCTGGGAAAGCACAGATCCCCAGTGCTGTTGTGCCTGTACATAGGGCGCCAAGGCGCCGTGAAGAGCAGCAAGAGCTTTCAGGGCTGGGCCCTTCCTTGTGGGAGAAGGAGCCGGACGTTTGCCTTTTCGGCAAGAGGTTCTGTCGCCGCCGAGCGCCATGAGATGTTGCGTCTCTGGGAAAGCACAGATCCCCACTTCTGTTGCGCCTGTAGATAGGGCGCCAAGGCACCGTGAAGAGCAGCAAGAGCTTTCAGGGCTGGGCCCTTCCTTGTGGGAGAAGGAGCCGGACGTTTGCTTTTTCAGCAAGACATTCTGCCGCGGCCGAGCGCCATGAGATGTTGCGTCTCTGGGAAAGTACAGATTTCCACTGCTCTTCTGCCTGTAGATAGGGCGCCAAGGCACCGTGAAGGGCAGCAAGAGCTTTCAGGGCTGGGCCCTTCCTTGTGGGAGAATGATCCGGACGTTTTCCTTTTCGGCAAGAGGCTCTGCTGCGGACGAGCGCCATGAGATGTTGCGTCTCTGGGAAAGCACAGATCCCCAGTGTTCTTCTGCCGGTAGATAGGGCGCCAAGGCACCGTGAAGGGCTGCGAGAGCTTTGAGGGCTGGGCCCTTCCTTGTGGGAGAAGGAGCCGGACGTTTGCCTTTTCGGCAAGAGGCACTGCCGCGGCCGAGCGCCATGAGATCTTGCGTCTCTGGGAAAGCACAGATCCCCACTACTGTTGTGCCTGTAGGTAGGGCGCCAAGGCATCGTGAAGAGCAGCAAGAGCTTTCAGGGCTGGGCCCTTCCTTGTGGGAGAAGGAGCCGGACTTTTGCCTTTTCGGCAAGAGGCTTTGCCGTGGCCGAGCGCCATGAGATGTTGCGTCTCTGGGAAAGCACAGATCCCCACTGCTGTTGTGCCTGTAGGTAGGGCGCCAAGGCGCCGTGAAGAGCAGCAAGAGCTTTCAGGGCTGGGCCCTTCCTTGTGGGAGAAGGAGCCGGACGTTTGCCTTTTCGGAAAGAGGTTCTGTCGCCGCCGAGCGCCATGAGATGTTGCGTCTCTGGGAAAGCACAGATCCCCACTTCTGTTGCGCCTGTAGATAGGGCGCCAAGGCACCGTGAAGAGCAGCAAGAGCTTTCAGGGCTGGGCCCTTCCTTGTGGGAGAAGGAGCCGGACGTTTGCTTTTTCAGCAAGACATTCTGCCGCGGCCGAGCGCCATGAGATGTTGCGTCTCTGGGAAAGTACAGATTTCCACTGCTCTTCTGCCTGTAGATAGGGCGCCAAGGCACCGTGAAGGGCAGCAAGAGCTTTCAGGGCTGGGCCCTTCCTTGTGGGAGAAGGAGCCGGACGTTTGCCTTTTCGGCAAGAGGCTCTGCTGCGGACGAGCGCCATGAGATGTTGCGTCTCTGGGAAAGCACAGATCCCCAGTGTTCTTCTGCCGGTAGATAGGGCGCCAAGGCACCGTGAAGGGCTGCGAGAGCTTTGAGGGCTGGGCCCTTCCTTGTGGGAGAAGGAGCCGGACGTTTGCCTTTTCGGCAAGAGGCTCTGCCGCGGCCGAGCGCCATGAGATCTTGCGTCTCTGGGAAAGCACAGATCCCCAGTGCTGTTGTGCCTGTAGATAGGGCGCCAAGGCACCGTGAAGAGCAGCAAGAGCTTTTAGGGCTGCGCCCTTCCTTGAGGGAGAAGTGTCCGGACGTTTGCTTTTTCGGCAAGACGTTCTGCCGCGGCCAAGCGCCTTGAGATCTTGCGTCTCTTGGACAGCACAGATCCCCACTGCTGTTGTGCCAGTAGATAGGGCGCCAAGGCACCGTGAAGAGCAGCAAGAGCTTTCAGGGCTGGGCCCTTCCTTGTGGGAGAAGGAGCCGGATGTTTGCCTTTTCGGCAAGAGGCGCTGCCGCGGCCGAGCGCCATGAGATGTTGCGTCTCTGGGAAAGTACAGATCCCCACTGCTCTTCTGCCTGCAGGTAGCGTGCCAAGGCACCGTGAAAGCAGCAAGAGCTTTCAGGGCTGGGCCCTTCCTTGTGGGAGAAGGAGCCGGACGTTTGCCTTTTCGGCAAGAGGCTCTGCTGCGGCCGAGCGCCATGAGATGTTGCGTCTCTGGGAAAGCACAGATCCCCACTGCTGTTGTGCCTGTAGATAGGGCGCCAAGGCACCATGAAGGGCAGCAAGAGCTTTCAGGGCTGGGCCCTTCCTTGTGGGAGAAGGAGCCGGACGTTTGCCTTTTCGGCAAGAGGCTCTGCTGCGGCCGAGCGCCATGAGATGTTGCGTCTCTGGGAAAGCACAGATCCCCACTGCTGTTGTGCCTGTAGATAGGGCGCCAAGGCACCGTGAAGAGCAGCAAGAGCTTTCAGGGCTGGGCCCTTCCTTGTGGGAGAAAGAGCCGGACGTTTGCCTTTTCGGCAAGAGGCTGTGCCGTGGCCGAGCGCTATGAGTTGTTGCGTCTCTGGGAAAGCACAGATCCTCAGTGCTCTTCTGCCTGTAGATAGGGCGCCAAGGCACCGTGAAGAGCAGCAAGAGCTTTGAGGGCTGGGCCCTTCCTTGTGGGAGAAGGAGCCCGACATTTTCCTTTTCGGCAAGAGGCTCTGCCGCGGCCGAGCGCCATGAGATGTTGCGTCTCTGGGAAAGCACAGATCCCCACTGCTCTTCTGCCTGTGGATAGGGCGCCAAGGCACCGTGAAGAGCAGCAAGAGCCTTCAGGGCTGGGCCCTTCCTTGTGGGAGAAGGAGCCAGACGTTTGCCTTTTCGGCAAGAGGTTCTGTCGCCGCCGAGCGCCATGAGATGTTGCGTCTCTGGGAAAGCACAGATCCCCACTGCTGTTGTGCCTGTAGATAGGGCGCCAAGGCACCGTGAAGAGCAGCAAGAGCTTTGAGGGCTGGGCCCTTCCTTTTGGGAGAAGGAGCCGGACGTTTTCCTTTTCAGCAAGAGGCGCTGCCGCGGCCGAGCACCATGAGATGTTGCGTCTCTGGGAAAGCACAGAACCCCACTGATGCTGTGCCTGTAGGTAGGGCGCCAAGGCACCGTGAAGAGCAGCAACATCTTTCAGGGCTGGGCCCTTCCTTGTGGGAAAAGGAGCCAGACGTTTGCCTTTTCGGAAAGAGGTTCTGTCGCCGCCGAGCGTCATGAGATGTTGCGTCTCTGGGAAAGCACAGATCCCCAGGGCTGTTGCGCCTGTAGATAGGGCACCAAGGCACCGTGAAGAGCAGCAAGAGCTTTCAGGGCTGGGCCCTTCCTTGTGGGAGAAGGAGCCGGACGTTTGCCTTTTCGGCAGGAGGCTCTGCCACGGCCGAGCGCCATGAGATGTTGCGTCTCTGGGAAAGCACAGATCCCCACAGCTGTTGAGCCTGTAGATAGGGCGCCAAGGCACCGTGAAGAGCAGCAAGAGCTTTCAGGGCTGGGCCCTTCCTTGTGGGAGAAGGAGCCGGACGTTTGCCTTTTCGGCAGGAGGCTCTGCCACGGCCGAGCGCCATGAGATGTTGCGTCTCTGGGAAAGCACAGATCCCCACAGCTGTTGAGCCTGTAGATAGGGCGCCAAGGCACTGTGAAGAGCAGCAAGAGCTTTCAGGGCTGGGCCCTTCCTTGTGGGAGAAGGAGCCGGACGTTTTCCTTTTCGGCAAGAGGCTCTGCCGCGGCCGAGCGCCATGAGATGTTGCGTCTCTGGGAAAGCACAGATCCCCACTGCTGTTGTGCCTGTAGGTAGGGCGCCAAGGCACCGTGAAGAGCAGCAAGAGCTTTCAGGGCTGGGCCCTTCCTTGTGGGAGAAGGAGCCGGACGTTTGCCTTTTCGGCAAGAGGCTCTGCCGCGGCCGAGCGCCATGAGATGTTGCGTCTCTGGGAAAGCACAGATCCCCACTGCTGTTGTGCCTGTAGATAGGGTGCCAAGGCACCGTGAAGAGCAGCAAGAGCTTTGAGGGCTGGGCCCTTCCTTGTGGGAGAAGGAGCCGGACGTTTGCCTTTTCGGCAAGAGGCTCTGCCGCGGCCGAGCGCCATGAGATCTTGCGTCTCTGGGAAAGCACAGATCCCCACTACTGTTGTGCCTGTAGGTAGGGCGCCAAGGCATCGTGAAGAGCAGCAAGAGCTTTCAGGGCTGGGCCCTTCCTTGTGGGAGAAGGAGCCGGACTTTTGCCTTTTCGGCAAGAGGCTGTGCCGTGGCCGAGCGCCATGAGATGTTGCGTCTCTGGGAAAGCACAGATCCCCAGTGCTGTTGTGCCTGTACATAGGGCGCCAAGGCGCCGTGAAGAGCAGCAAGAGCTTTCAGGGCTGGGCCCTTCCTTGTGGGAGAAGGAGCCGGACGTTTGCCTTTTCGGCAAGAGGTTCTGTCGCCGCCGAGCGCCATGAGATGTTGCGTCTCTGGGAAAGCACAGATCCCCACTTCTGTTGCGCCTGTAGATAGGGCGCCAAGGCACCGTGAAGAGCAGCAAGAGCTTTCAGGGCTGGGCCCTTCCTTGTGGGAGAAGGAGCCGGACGTTTGCTTTTTCAGCAAGACATTCTGCCGCGGCCGAGCGCCATGAGATGTTGCGTCTCTGGGAAAGTACAGATTTCCACTGCTCTTCTTCCTGTAGATAGGGCGCCAAGGCACCGTGAAGGGCAGCAAGAGCTTTCAGGGCTGGGCCCTTCCTTGTGGGAGAATGATCCGGACGTTTTCCTTTTCGGCAAGAGGCTCTGCTGCGGACGAGCGCCATGAGATGTTGCGTCTCTGGGAAAGCACAGATCCCCAGTGTTCTTCTGCCGGTAGATAGGGCGCCAAGGCACCGTGAAGGGCTGCGAGAGCTTTGAGGGCTGGGCCCTTCCTTGTGGGAGAAGGAGCCGGACGTTTGCCTTTTCGGCAAGAGGCTCTGCCGCGGCCGAGCGCCATGAGATCTTGCGTCTCTGGGAAAGCACAGATCCCCAGTGCTGTTGTGCCTGTAGATAGGGCGCCAAGGCACCGTGAAGAGCAGCAAGAGCTTTTAGGGCTGCGCCCTTCCTTGAGGGAGAAGTGTCCGGACGTTTGCTTTTTCGGCAAGACGTTCTGCCGCGGCCAAGCGCCTTGAGATCTTGCGTCTCTTGGACAGCACAGATCCCCACTGCTGTTGTGCCAGTAGATAGGGCGCCAAGGCACCGTGAAGAGCAGCAAGAGCTTTCAGGGCTGGGCCCTTCCTTGTGGGAGAAGGAGCCGGATGTTTGCCTTTTCGGCAAGAGGCGCTGCCGCGGCCGAGCGCCATGAGATGTTGCGTCTCTGGGAAAGTACAGATCCCCACTGCTCTTCTGCCTGCAGGTAGCGTGCCAAGGCACCGTGAAAGCAGCAAGAGCTTTCAGGGCTGGGCCCTTCCTTGTGGGAGAAGGAGCCGGACGTTTGCCTTTTCGGCAAGAGGCTCTGCCGTGGCCGAGCGCCATGAGATCTTGCGTCTCTGGGAAAGCACAGATCCCCACTGCTGTTGTGCCTGTAGATAGGGCGCCAAGGCACCATGAAGGGCAGCAAGAGCTTTCAGGGCTGGGCCCTTCCTTGTGGGAGAAGGAGCCGGACGTTTGCCTTTTCGGCAAGAGGCTCTGCTGCGGCCGAGCGCCATGAGATGTTGCGTCTCTGGGAAAGCACAGATCCCCACTGCTGTTGTGCCTGTAGATAGGGCGCCAAGGCACCGTGAAGATCAGCAAGAGCTTTCAGGGCTGGGCCCTTCCTTGTGGGAGAAAGAGCCGGACGTTTGCCTTTTCGGCAAGAGGCTGTGCCGTGGCCGAGCGCTATGAGTTGTTGCGTCTCTGGGAAAGCACAGATCCCCAGTGCTCTTCTGCCTGTAGATAGGGCGCCAAGGCACCGTGAAGAGCAGCAAGAGCTTTGAGGACTGGGCCCTTCCTTGTGGGAGAAGGAGCCCGACGTTTTCCTTTTCGGCAAGAGGCTCTGCCGTGGCCGAGCGCCATGAGATGTTGCGTCTCTGGAAAAGCACAGATCCCCACTGCTCTTCTGCCTGTGGATAGGGCGCCAAGGCACCGTGAAGAGCAGCAAGAGCTTTCAGGGCTGGGCCCTTCCTTGTGGCAGAAGGAGCCAGACGTTTGCCTTTTCGGCAAGAGGTTATGCCGCCGCCGAGCGCCATGAGATGTTGCGTCTCTGGGAAAGCACAGATCCCCACTGCTTCTGTGCCTGTAGGTAGGGCGCCAAGGCACCGTGAAGAGCAGCAAGAGCTTTGAGGGCTGGGCCCTTCCTTGTGGGAGAAGGAGCGGGACGTTTGCCTTTTCAGCAAGACGTTCTGCCGCGGCCGAGCGCCATGAGATGTTGCGTCTCTGGGAAAGCACAGATCCCCACTGCTGTTGTGCCGGTAGATAGGGCGCCAAGGCACCGTGAAGAGCAGCAAGAGCTTTCAGGGCTGGGCCCTTCCTTGTGGGAGAAGGAGCCGGACGTTTGCCTTTTCGGCAAGAGGCTGTGCCGTGGCCGAGCGCCATGAGATGTTGCGTCTCTGGGAAAGCACAGATCCCCAGTGCTGTTGTGCCTGTACATAGGGCGCCAAGGTGCCGTGAAGAGCAGCAAGAGCTTTCAGGGCTGGGCCCTTCCTTGTGGGAGAAGGAGCCGGACGTTTGCCTTTTCGGCAACAGGTTCTGTCGCCGCCGAGCGCCATGAGATGTTGCGTGTCTGGGAAAGCACAGATCCCCTGGGCTGTTGCGCCTGTAGATAGGGCACCAAGGCACCGTGAAGAGCAGCAAGAGCTTTCAGGGCTGGGCCCTTCCTTGTGGGAGAAGGAGCCGGACGTTTGCCTTTTCGGCAAGAGGCTCTGCCGCGGGCGAGCGCCATGAGATGTTGCGTCTCTGGGAAAGCACAGATCCCCAGTGCTGTTGTGCCTGTAGATAGGGCGCAAAGGCACCGTGAAGAGCAGCAAGAGCTTTCAGGGCTGGGCCCTTCCTTGTGGGAGAAGGAGCCGGACGTTTGCCTTTTCGGCAAGAAGCGCTGCCGCGGCCGTGCGCCATGAGATGTTGCGTCTCTGGGAAAGCACAGATCCCCACTGCTGTTGTGCCTGTAGATAGGGCGCCAAGGCACCGTGAAGAGCAGCAAGAGCTTTCAGGGCTGGGCCCTTCCTTGTGGGAGAATGATCCGGACGTTTTCCTTTTCGGCAAGAGGCTCTGCCGCGGCCGAGCGCCATGAGATGTTGCGTCTCTGGGAAAGCACAGATCCCCACTGCTGTTGTGCCTGTAGATAGGGCGCCAAGGCACCGTGAAGAGCAGCAAGAGCTTTCAGGGCTGGGCCCTTCCTTGTGGGAGAAGGAGCCGGACGTTTGCCTTTTCGGCAAGAGGCGCTGCCGCGGCCGAGCACCATGAGATGTTGCGTCTCTGGGAAAGCACAGAACCCCACTGATGCTGTGCCTGTAGGTAGGGCGCCAAGGCACCGTGAAGAGCAGCAACATCTTTCAGGGCTGGGCCCTTCCTTGTGGGAAAAGGAGCCAGACGTTTGCCTTTTCGGAAAGAGGTTCTGTCGCCGCCGAGCGTCATGAGATGTTGCGTCTCTGGGAAAGCACAGATCCCCAGGGCTGTTGCGCCTGTAGATAGGGCACCAAGGCACCGTGAAGAGCAGCAAGAGCTTTCAGGGCTGGGCCCTTCCTTGTGGGAGAAGGAGCCGGACGTTTGCCTTTTCGGCAAGAGGCTGTGCCGCGGCCGAGCGCCATGAGATGTTGCGTCTCTGGGAAAGCACAGATCCCCACTGCTGTTGTGCCTGTAGATAGGGCGCCAAGGCACCGTGAAGAGCAGCAAGAGCTTTCAGGGCTGGGCCCTTCCTTGTGGGAGAAGGAGCCGGACGTTTGCCTTTTCGGCAGGAGGCTCTGCCGCGGCCGAGCGCCATGAGATGTTGCGTCTCTGGGAAAGCACAGATCCCCACAGCTGTTGAGCCTGTAGATAGGGCGCCAAGGCACCGTGAAGAGCAGCAAGAGCTTTCAGGGCTGGGCCCTTCCTTGTGGGAGAAGGAGCCGGACGTTTGCCTTTTCGGCAAGAGGCTCTGCCGCGGCCGAGCGCCATGAGATGTTGCGTCTCTGGGAAAGCACAGATCCCCACTTCTGTTGTGCCTGTAGGTAGGGCGCCAAGGCACCGTGAAGAGCAGCAACAGCTTTCAGGGCTGGGCCCTTCCTTGTGGGAGAAGGAGCCGGACGTTTGACTTTTCGGCAAGAGGCGCTGCCGCGGCCGAGCGCCATGAGATGTTGCGTCTCTGGGAAAGCACAGATCCCCAGTGCTGTTGTGCCTGTAGGTAGGGCGCCAAGGCGCCATGAAGAGCAGCAAGAGCTTTCAGGGCTGGGCCCTTCCTTGTGGGAGAAGGAGCCGGACGTTTGCCTTTTCGGCAAGAGGTTCTGTCACAGCCGAGCGCCATGAGATGTTGCGTCTCTGGGAAAGCACAGATCCCCAGGGCTGTTGCGCCTGTAGATAGAGCACCAAGGCACCGTGAAGAGCAGCAAGAGCTTTCAGGGTTGGGCCCTTCCTTGTGGGAGAAGGAGCCGGACGTTTGCCTTTTCGGCAAGAGGCTGTGCCGTGGCCGAGCGCCATGAGATGTTGCGTCTCTGGGAAAGCACAGATCCCCAGTGCTGTTGTGCCTGTACATAGGGCGCCAAGGTGCCGTGAAGAGCAGCAAGAGCTTTCAGGGCTGGGCCCTTCCTTGTGGGAGAAGGAGCCGGACGTTTGCCTTTTCGGCAACAGGTTCTGTCGCCGCCGAGCGCCATGAGATGTTGCGTCTCTGGGAAAGCACAGATCCCCAGGGCTGTTGCGCGTGTAGATAGGGCACCAAGGCACCGTGAAGAGCAGCAAGAGCTTTCAGGGCTGGGCCCTTCCTTGTGGGAGAAGGAGCCGGACGTTTGCCTTTTCGGCAAGAGGCTCTGCCGCGGGCGAGCGCCATGAGATGTTGTGTCTCTGGGAAAGTAGAGACCGCCACTGCTCTTCTGCCTGTAGATAGGGCGCCAAGGCACCGTGAAGAGCAGCAAGAGCTTTGAGGGCTGGGCCCTTCCTTGTGGGAGAAGGAGCCGGACGTTTGCCTTTTCGGCAAGAAGCGCTGCCGCGGCCGAGCGCCATGAGATGTTGCGTCTCTGGGAAAGCACAGATCCCCACTGCTGTTGTGCCTGTAGATAGGGCGCCAAGGCACCGTGAAGAGCAGCAAGAGCTTTCAGGGCTGGGCCCTTCCTTGTGGGAGAAGGAGCCGGACGTTTTCCTTTTCGGCAAGAGTCTCTGCCGCGGCCGAGCGCCATGAGATGTTGCGTCTCTGGGAAAGCACAGATCCCCACTGCTGTTGTGCCTGTAGATAGGGCGCCAAGGCACCGTGAAGAGCAGCAAGAGCTTTCAGGGCTGGGCCCTTCCTTGTGGGAGAAGGAGCCAGACGTTTGCCTTTTCGGCAAGAGGTTCTGCCGCCGCCGAGCGCCATGAGATGTTGCGTCTCTGGGAAAGCACAGATCCCCACTGCTTCTGTGCCTGTAGGTAGGGCGCCAAGGCACCGTGAAGAGCAGCAAGAGCTTTGAGGGCTGGGCCCTTCCTTGTGGGAGAAGGAGCGGGACGTTTGCCTTTTCAGCAAGACGTTCTGCCGCGGCCGAGCGCCATGAGATGTTGCGTCTCTGGGAAAGCACAGATCCCCACTGCTGTTGTGCCGGTAGATAGGGCGCCAAGGCACCGTGAAGAGCAGCAAGAGCTTTGAGGGCTGGGCCCTTCCTTGTGGGAGAAGGAGCCGGACGTTTGCCTTTTCGGCAAGAAGCGCTGCCGCGGCCGAGCGCCATGAGATGTTGCGTCTCTGGGAAAGCACAGATCCCCACTGCTGTTGTGCCTGTAGATAGGGCGCCAAGGCACCGTGAAGAGCAGCAAGAGCTTTCAGGGCTGGGCCCTTCCTTGTGGGAGAAGGAGCCGGACGTTTTCCTTTTCGGCAAGAGGCTCTGCCGCGGCCGAGCGCCATGAGATGTTGCGTCTCTGGGAAAGCACAGATCCCCACTGCTGTTGTGCCTGTAGATAGGGCGCCAAGGCACCGTGAAGAGCAGCAAGAGCTTTCAGGGCTGGGCCCTTCCTTGTGGGAGAAGGAGCCAGACGTTTGCCTTTTCGGCAAGAGGTTCTGTCGCCGCCGAGCGCCATGAGATGTTGCGTCTCTGGGAAAGCACAGATCCCCACTGCTGTTGTGCCTGTAGATAGGGCGCCAAGGCACCGTGAAGAGCAGCAAGAGCTTTGAGGGCTGGGCCCTTCCTTTTGGGAGAAGGAGCCGGACGTTTTCCTTTTCGGCAAGAGGCGCTGCCGCGGCCGAGCACCATGAGATGTTGCGTCTCTGGGAAAGCACAGAACCCCACTGATGCTGTGCCTGTAGGTAGGGCGCCAAGGCACCGTGAAGAGCAGCAACATCTTTCAGGGCTGGGCCCTTCCTAGTGGGAAAAGGAGCCAGACGTTTGCCTTTTCGGAAAGAGGTTCTGTCGCCGCCGAGCGTCATGAGATGTTGCGTCTCTGGGAAAGCACAGATCCCCAGGGCTGTTGCGCCTGTAGATAGGGCACCAAGGCACCGTGAAGAGCAGCAAGAGCTTTCAGGGCTGGGCCCTTCCTTGTGGGAGAAGGAGCCGGACCTTTGCCTTTTCGGCAGGAGGCTCTGCCACGGCCGAGCGCCATGAGATGTTGCGTCTCTGGGAAAGCACAGATCCCCAGGGCTCTTGTGCCTGTAGATAGGGCGCCAAGGCACCGTGAAGAGCAGCAAGAGCTTTCAGGGCTGGGCCCTTCCTTGTGGGAGAAGGAGCCGGACGTTTGCCTTTTCGGCAGGAGGCTCTGCCACGGCCGAGCGCCATGAGATGTTGCGTCTCTGGGAAAGCACAGATCCCCACAGCTGTTGAGCCTGTAGATAGGGCGCCAAGGCACTGTGAAGAGCAGCAAGAGCTTTCAGGGCTGGGCCCTTCCTTGTGGGAGAAGGAGCCGGACGTTTTCCTTTTCGGCAAGAGGCTCTGCCGCGGCTGAGCGCCATGAGATGTTGCGTCTCTGGGAAAGCACAGATCCCCACTGCTGTTGTGCCTGTAGGTAGGGCGCCAAGGCACCGTGAAGAGCAGCAAGAGCTTTCAGGGCTGGGCCCTTCCTTGTGGGAGAAGGAGCCGGACGTTTGCCTTTTCGGCAAGAGGTTCTGCCGCGGCCGAGCGCCATGAGATGTTGCGTCTCTGGGAAAGCACAGATCCCCACTGCTGTTGTGCCTGTAGATAGGGTGCCAAGGCACCGTGAAGAGCAGCAAGAGCTTTGAGGGCTGGGCCCTTCCTTGTGGGAGAAGGAGCCGGACGTTTGCCTTTTCGGCAAGAGGCACTGCCGCGGCCGAGCGCCATGAGATGTTGCGTCTCTGGGAAAGCACAGATCCCCACTACTGTTGTGCCTGTAGGTAGGGCGCCAAGGCATCGTGAAGAGCAGCAAGAGCTTTCAGGGCTGGGCCCTTCCTTGTGGGAGAAGGAGCCGGACTTTTGCCTTTTCGGCAAGAGGCTGTGCCGTGGCCGAGCGCCATGAGATGTTGCGTCTCTGGGAAAGCACAGATCCCCAGTGCTGTTGTGCCTGTACATAGGGCGCCAAGGCGCCGTGAAGAGCAGCAAGAGCTTTCAGGGCTGGGCCCTTCCTTGTGGGAGAAGGAGCCGGACGTTTGCCTTTTCGGCAAGAGGTTCTGTCGCCGCCGAGCGCCATGAGATGTTGCGTCTCTGGGAAAGCACAGATCCCCACTTCTGTTGCGCCTGTAGATAGGGCGCCAAGGCACCGTGAAGAGCAGCAAGAGCTTTGAGGGCTGGGCCCTTCCTTGTGGGAGAAGGAGCCGGACGTTTGCTTTTTCAGCAAGACATTCTGCCGCGGCCGAGCGCCATGAGATGTTGCGTCTCTGGGAAAGTACAGATTTCCCCTGCTCTTCTGCCTGTAGATAGGGCGCCAAGGCACCGTGAAGGGCAGCAAGAGCTTTCAGGGCTGGGCCCTTCCTTGTGGGAGAAGGAGCCGGACGTTTGCCTTTTCGGCAAGAGGCTCTGCTGCGGCCGAGCGCCATGAGATGTTGCGTCTCTGGGAAAGCACAGATCCCCACTGCTGTTGTGCCTGTAGATAGGGCGCCAAGGCACCGTGAAGAGCAGCAAGAGCTTTCAGGGCTGGGCCCTTCCTTGTGGGAGAAAGAGCCGGACGTTTGCCTTTTCGGCAAGAGGCTGTGCCGTGGCCGAGCGCTATGAGTTGTTGCGTCTCTGGGAAAGCACAGATCCCCAGTGCTCTTCTGCCTGTAGATAGGGCGCCAAGGCACCGTGAAGAGCAGCAAGAGCTTTGAGGGCTGGGCCCTTCCTTGTGGGAGAAGGAGCCCGACGTTTTCCTTTTCGGCAAGAGGCTCTGCCGCGGCCGAGCGCCATGAGATGTTGCGTCTCTGGAAAAGCACAGATCCCCACTGCTCTTCTGCCTGTGGATAGGGCGCCAAGGCACCGTGAAGAGCAGCAAGAGCTTTCAGGGCTGGGCCCTTCCTTGTGGCAGAAGGAGCCAGACGTTTGCCTTTTCGGCAAGAGGTTCTGCCGCCGCAGAGCGCCATGAGATGTTGCGTCTCTGGGAAAGCACAGATCCCCACTGCTTCTGTGCCTGTAGGTAGGGCGCCAAGGCACCGTGAAGAGCAGCAAGAGCTTTGAGGGCTGGGCCCTTCCTTGTGGGAGAAGGAGCGGGACGTTTGCCTTTTCAGCAAGACGTTCTGCCGCGGCCGAGCGCCATGAGATGTTGCGTCTCTGGGAAAGCACAGATCCCCACTGCTGTTGTGCCGGTAGATAGGGCGCCAAGGCACCGTGAAGAGCAGCAAGAGCTTTCAGGGCTGGGCCCTTCCTTGTGGGAGAAGGAGCCGGACGTTTGCCTTTTCGGCAAGAGGCTGTGCCGTGGCCGAGCGCCATGAGATGTTGCGTCTCTGGGAAAGCACAGATCCCCAGTGCTGTTGTGCCTGTACATAGGGCGCCAAGGTGCCGTGAAGAGCAGCAAGAGCTTTCAGGGCTGGGCCCTTCCTTGTGGGAGAAGGAGCCGGACGTTTGCCTTTTCGGCAACAGGTTCTGTCGCCGCCGAGCGCCATGAGATGTTGCGTGTCTGGGAAAGCACAGATCCCCTGGGCTGTTGCGCCTGTAGATAGGGCACCAAGGCACCGTGAAGAGCAGCAAGAGCTTTCAGGGCTGGGCCCTTCCTTGTGGGAGAAGGAGCCGGACGTTTGCCTTTTCGGCAAGAGGCTCTGCCGCGGGCGAGCGCCATGAGATGTTGCGTCTCTGGGAAAGCACAGATCCCCAGGGCTGTTGTGCCTGTAGATAGGGCGCCAAGGCACCGTGAAGAGCAGCAAGAGCTTTCAGGGCTGGGCCCTTCCTTGTGGGAGAAGGAGCCGGACGTTTGCCTTTTCGGCAAGAAGCGCTGCCGCGGCCGTGCGCCATGAGATGTTGCGTCTCTGGGAAAGCACAGATCCCCACTGCTGTTGTGCCTGTAGATAGGGCGCCAAGGCACCGTGAAGAGCAGCAAGAGCTTTCAGGGCTGGGCCCTTCCTTGTGGGAGAATGATCCGGACGTTTTCCTTTTCGGCAAGAGGCTCTGCCGCGGCCGAGCGCCATGAGATGTTGCGTCTCTGGGAAAGCACAGATCCCCACTGCTGTTGTGCCTGTAGATAGGGCGCCAAGGCACCGTGAAGAGCAGCAAGAGCTTTCAGGGCTGGGCCCTTCCTTGTGGGAGAAGGAGCCGGACGTTTGCCTTTTCGGCAAGAGGTTCTGTCGCCGCCGAGCGCCATGAGATCTTGCGTCTCTGGGAAAGCACAGATCCCCACTGCTGTTGTGCCTGTAGATAGGGCGCCAAGGCACCATGAAGGGCAGCAAGAGCTTTCAGGGCTGGGCCCTTCCTTGTGGGAGAAGGAGCCGGACGTTTGCCTTTTCGGCAAGAGGCTCTGCTGCGGCCGAGCGCCATGAGATGTTGCGTCTCTGGGAAAGCACAGATCCCCACTGCTGTTGTGCCTGTAGATAGGGCGCCAAGGCACCGTGAAGAGCAGCAAGAGCTTTGAGGGCTGGGCCCTTCCTTGTGGGAGAAAGAGCCGGACGTTTGCCTTTTCGGCAAGAGGCTGTGCCGTGGCCGAGCGCTATGAGTTGTTGCGTCTCTGGGAAAGCACAGATCCCCAGTGCTCTTCTGCCTGTAGATAGGGCGCCAAGGCACCGTGAAGAGCAGCAAGAGCTTTGAGGGCTGGGCCCTTCCTTGTGGGAGAAGGAGCCCGACGTTTTCCTTTTCGGCAAGAGGCTCTGCCGCGGCCGAGCGCCATGAGATGTTGCGTCTCTGGAAAAGCACAGATCCCCACTGCTCTTCTGCCTGTGGATAGGGCGCCAAGGCACCGTGAAGAGAAGCAAGAGCTTTCAGGGCTGGGCCCTTCCTTGTGGCAGAAGGAGCCAGACGTTTGCCTTTTCGGCAAGAGGTTATGCCGCCGCCGAGCGCCATGAGATGTTGCGTCTCTGGGAAAGCACAGATCCCCACTGCTTCTGTGCCTGTAGGTAGGGCGCCAAGGCACCGTGAAGAGCAGCAAGAGCTTTGAGGGCTGGGCCCTTCCTTGTGGGAGAAGGAGCGGGACGTTTGCCTTTTCAGCAAGACGGTCTGCCGCGGCCGAGCGCCATGAGATGTTGCGTCTCTGGGAAAGCACAGATCCCCACTGCTGTTGTGCCGGTAGATAGGGCGCCAAGGCACCGTGAAGAGCAGCAAGAGCTTTCAGGGCTGGGCCCTTCCTTGTGGGAGAAGGAGCCGGACGTTTGCCTTTTCGGCAAGAGGCTGTGCCGTGGCCGAGCGCCATGAGATGTTGCGTCTCTGGGAAAGCACAGATCCCCAGTGCTGTTGTGCCTGTACATAGGGCGCCAAGGTGCCGTGAAGAGCAGCAAGAGCTTTCAGGGCTGGGCCCTTCCTTGTGGGAGAAGGAGCCGGACGTTTGCCTTTTCGGCAACAGGTTCTGTCGCCGCCGAGCGCCATGAGATGTTGCGTGTCTGGGAAAGCACAGATCCCCTGGGCTGTTGCGCCTGTAGATAGGGCACCAAGGCACCGTGAAGAGCAGCAAGAGCTTTCAGGGCTGGGCCCTTCCTTGTGGGAGAAGGAGCCGGACGTTTGCCTTTTCGGCAAGAGGCTCTGCCGCGGGCGAGCGCCATGAGATGTTGCGTCTCTGGGAAAGCACAGATCCCCAGGGCTGTTGTGCCTGTAGATAGGGCGCCAAGGCACCGTGAAGAGCAGCAAGAGCTTTCAGGGCTGGGCCCTTCCTTGTGGGAGAAGGAGCCGGACGTTTGCCTTTTCGGCAAGAAGCGCTGCCGCGGCCGTGCGCCATGAGATGTTGCGTCTCTGGGAAAGCACAGATCCCCACTGCTGTTGTGCCTGTAGATAGGGCGCCAAGGCACCGTGAAGAGCAGCAAGAGCTTTCAGGGCTGGGCCCTTCCTTGTGGGAGAATGATCCGGACGTTTTCCTTTTCGGCAAGAGGCTCTGCCGCGGCCGAGCGCCATGAGATGTTGCGTCTCTGGGAAAGCACAGATCCCCACTGCTGTTGTGCCTGTAGATAGGGCGCCAAGGCACCGTGAAGAGCAGCAAGAGCTTTCAGGGCTGGGCCCTTCCTTGTGGGAGAAGGAGCCGGACGTTTTCCTTTTCGGCAAGAGGCGCTGCCGCGGCCGAGCACCATGAGATGTTACGTCTCTGGGAAAGCACAGAACCCCACTGATGCTGTGCCTGTAGGTAGGGCGCCAAGGCGCCGTGAAGAGCAGCAACATCTTTCAGGGCTGGGCCCTTCCTTGTGGGAAAAGGAGCCAGACGTTTGCCTTTTCGGAAAGAGGTTCTGTCGCCGCCGAGCGTCATGAGATGTTGCGTCTCTGGGAAAGCACAGATCCCCAGGGCTGTTGCGCCTGTAGATAGGGCACCAAGGCACCGTGAAGAGCAGCAAGAGCTTTCAGGGCTGGGCCCTTCCTTGTGGGAGAAGGAGCCGGACGTTTGCCTTTTCGGCAAGAGGCTGTGCCGCGGCCGAGCGCCATGAGATGTTGCGTCTCTGGGAAAGCACAGATCCCCACTGCTGTTGTGCCTGTAGATAGGGCGCCAAGGCACCGTGAAGAGCAGCAAGAGCTTTCAGGGCTGGGCCCTTCCTTGTGGGAGAAGGAGCCGGACGTTTGCCTTTTCGGCAGGAGGCTCTGCCGCGGCCGAGCGCCATGAGATGTTGCGTCTCTGGGAAAGCACAGATCCCCACAGCTGTTGAGCCTGTAGATAGGGCGCCAAGGCACCGTGAAGAGCAGCAAGAGCTTTCAGGGCTGGGCCCTTCCTTGTGGGAGAAGGAGCCGGACGTTTGCCTTTTCGGCAAGAGGCTCTGCCGCGGCCGAGCGCCATGAGATGTTGCGTCTCTGGGAAAGCACAGATCCCCACTGCTGTTGTGCCTGTAGGTAGGGCGCCAAGGCACCGTGAAGAGCAGCAACAGCTTTCAGGGCTGGGCCCTTCCTTGTGGGAGAAGGAGCCGGACGTTTGCCTTTTCGGCAAGAGGCGCTGCCGCGGCCGAGCGCCATGAGATGTTGCGTCTCTGGGAAAGCACAGATCCCCAGTGCTGTTGTGCCTGTAGGTAGGGCGCCAAGGCACCGTGAAGAGCAGCAAGAGCTTTGAGGGCTGGGCCCTTCCTTGTGGGAGAAGGAGCCCGACGTTTTCCTTTTCGGCAAGAGGCTCTGCCGCGGCCGAGCGCCATGAGATGTTGCGTCTCTGGAAAAGCACAGATCCCCACTGCTCTTCTGCCTGTGGATAGGGCGCCAAGGCACCGTGAAGAGCAGCAAGAGCTTTCAGGGCTGGGCCCTTCCTTGTGGCAGAAGGAGCCAGACGTTTGCCTTTTCGGCAAGAGGTTCTGCCGCCGCCGAGCGCCATGAGATGTTGCGTCTCTGGGAAAGCACAGATCCCCACTGCTTCTGTGCCTGTAGGTAGGGCGCCAAGGCACCGTGAAGAGCAGCAAGAGCTTTGAGGGCTGGGCCCTTCCTTGTGGGAGAAGGAGCGGGACGTTTGCCTTTTCAGCAAGACGTTCTGCCGCGGCCGAGCGCCATGAGATGTTGCGTCTCTGGGAAAGCACAGATCCCCACTGCTGTTGTGCCGGTAGATAGGGCGCCAAGGCACCGTGAAGAGCAGCAAGAGCTTTCAGGGCTGGGCCCTTCCTTGTGGGAGAAGGAGCCGGACGTTTGCCTTTTCGGCAAGAGGCTGTGCCGTGGCCGAGCGCCATGAGATGTTGCGTCTCTGGGAAAGCACAGATCCCCAGTGCTGTTGTGCCTGTACATAGGGCGCCAAGGTGCCGTGAAGAGCAGCAAGAGCTTTCAGGGCTGGGCCCTTCCTTGTGGGAGAAGGAGCCGGACGTTTGCCTTTTCGGCAACAGGTTCTGTCGCCGCCGAGCGCCATGAGATGTTGCGTGTCTGGGAAAGCACAGATCCCCTGGGCTGTTGCGCCTGTAGATAGGGCACCAAGGCACCGTGAAGAGCAGCAAGAGCTTTCAGGGCTGGGCCCTTCCTTGTGGGAGAAGGAGCCGGACGTTTGCCTTTTCGGCAAGAGGCTCTGCCGCGGGCGAGCGCCATCAGATGTTGCGTCTCTGGGAAAGCACAGATCCCCAGGGCTGTTGTGCCTGTAGATAGGGCGCCAAGGCACCGTGAAGAGCAGCAACAGCTTTCAGGGCTGGGCCCTTCCTTGTGGGAGAAGGAGCCGGACGTTTGCCTTTTCGGCAAGAAGCGCTGCCGCGGCCGTGCGCCATGAGATGTTGCGTCTCTGGGAAAGCACAGATCCCCAGGGCTGTTGTGCCTGTAGATAGGGCGCCAAGGCACCGTGAAGAGCAGCAAGAGCTTTCAGGGCTGGGCCCTTCCTTGTGGGAGAATGATCCGGACGTTTTCCTTTTCGGCAAGAGGCTCTGCCGCGGCCGAGCGCCATGAGATGTTGCGTCTCTGGGAAAGCACAGATCCCCACTGCTGTTGTGCCTGTAGATAGGGCGCCAAGGCACCGTGAAGAGCAGCAAGAGCTTTCAGGGCTGGGCCCTTCCTTGTGGGAGAAGGAGCCGGACGTTTGCCTTTTCGGCAAGAGGTTCTGTCGCCGCCGAGCGCCATGAGATCTTGCGTCTCTGGGAAAGCACAGATCCCCACTGCTGTTGTGCCTGTAGATAGGGCGCCAAGGCACCATGAAGGGCAGCAAGAGCTTTCAGGGCTGGGCCCTTCCTTGTGGGAGAAGGAGCCGGACGTTTGCCTTTTCGGCAAGAGGCTCTGCTGCGGCCGAGCGCCATGAGATGTTGCGTCTCTGGGAAAGCACAGATCCCCACTGCTGTTGTGCCTGTAGATAGGGCGCCAAGGCACCGTGAAGAGCAGCAAGAGCTTTCAGGGCTGGGCCCTTCCTTGTGGGAGAAAGAGCCGGACGTTTGCCTTTTCGGCAAGAGGCTGTGCCGTGGCCGAGCGCTATGAGTTGTTGCGTCTCTGGGAAAGCACAGATCCCCAGTGCTCTTCTGCCTGTAGATAGGGCGCCAAGGCACCGTGAAGAGCAGCAAGAGCTTTGAGGGCTGGGCCCTTCCTTGTGGGAGAAGGAGCCCGACGTTTTCCTTTTCGGCAAGAGGCTCTGCCGCGGCCGAGCGCCATGAGATGTTGCGTCTCTGGAAAAGCACAGATCCCCACTGCTCTTCTGCCTGTGGATAGGGCGCCAAGGCACCGTGAAGAGCAGCAAGAGCTTTCAGGGCTGGGCCCTTCCTTGTGGCAGAAGGAGCCAGACGTTTGCCTTTTCGGCAAGAGGTTATGCCGCCGCCGAGCGCCATGAGATGTTGCGTCTCTGGGAAAGCACAGATCCCCACTGCTTCTGTGCCTGTAGGTAGGGCGCCAAGGCACCGTGAAGAGCAGCAAGAGCTTTGAGGGCTGGGCCCTTCCTTGTGGGAGAAGGAGCGGGACGTTTGCCTTTTCAGCAAGACGTTCTGCCGCGGCCGAGCGCCATGAGATGTTGCGTCTCTGGGAAAGCACAGATCCCCACTGCTCTTCTGCCTGTGGATAGGGCGCCAAGGCACCGTGAAGAGCAGCAAGAGCTTTCAGGGCTGGGCCCTTCCTTGTGGGAGAAGGAGCCGGACGTTTGCCTTTTCGGCAAGAGGCTGTGCCGTGGCCGAGCGCCATGAGATGTTGCGTCTCTGGGAAAGCACAGATCCCCAGTGCTGTTGTGCCTGTACATAGGGCGCCAAGGTGCCGTGAAGAGCAGCAAGAGCTTTCAGGGCTGGGCCCTTCCTTGTGGGAGAAGGAGCCGGACGTTTGCCTTTTCGGCAACAGGTTCTGTCGCCGCCGAGCGCCATGAGATGTTGCGTGTCTGGGAAAGCACAGATCCCCTGGGCTGTTGCGCCTGTAGATAGGGCACCAAGGCACCGTGAAGAGCAGCAAGAGCTTTCAGGGCTGGGCCCTTCCTTGTGGGAGAAGGAGCCGGACGTTTGCCTTTTCGGCAAGAGGCTCTGCCGCGGGCGAGCGCCATGAGATGTTGCGTCTCTGGGAAAGCACAGATCCCCAGGGCTGTTGTGCCTGTAGATAGGGCGCCAAGGCACCGTGAAGAGCAGCAAGAGCTTTCAGGGCTGGGCCCTTCCTTGTGGGAGAAGGAGCCGGACGTTTGCCTTTTCGGCAAGAAGCGCTGCCGCGGCCGTGCGCCATGAGATGTTGCGTCTCTGGGAAAGCACAGATCCCCACTGCTGTTGTGCCTGTAGATAGGGCGCCAAGGCACCGTGAAGAGCAGCAAGAGCTTTCAGGGCTGGGCCCTTCCTTGTGGGAGAATGATCCGGACGTTTTCCTTTTCGGCAAGAGGCTCTGCCGCGGCCGAGCGCCATGAGATGTTGCGTCTCTGGGAAAGCACAGATCCCCACTGCTGTTGTGCCTGTAGATAGGGCGCCAAGGCACCGTGAAGAGCAGCAAGAGCTTTCAGGGCTGGGCCCTTCCTTGTGGGAGAAGGAGCCGGACGTTTTCCTTTTCGGCAAGAGGCGCTGCCGCGGCCGAGCACCATGAGATGTTGCGTCTCTGGGAAAGCACAGAACCCCACTGATGCTGTGCCTGTAGGTAGGGCGCCAAGGCACCGTGAAGAGCAGCAACATCTTTCAGGGCTGGGCCCTTCCTTGTGGGAAAAGGAGCCAGACGTTTGCCTTTTCGGAAAGAGGTTCTGTCGCCGCCGAGCGTCATGAGATGTTGCGTCTCTGGGAAAGCACAGATCCCCAGGGCTGTTGCGCCTGTACATAGGGCACCAAGGCACCGTGAAGAGCAGCAAGAGCTTTCAGGGCTGGGCCCTTCCTTGTGGGAGAAGGAGCCGGACGTTTGCCTTTTCGGCAAGAGGCTGTGCCGCGGCCGAGCGCCATGAGATGTTGCGTCTCTGGGAAAGCACAGATCCCCACTGCTGTTGTGCCTGTAGATAGGGCGCCAAGGCACCGTGAAGAGCAGCAAGAGCTTTCAGGGCTGGGCCCTTCCTTGTGGGAGAAGGAGCCGGACGTTTGCCTTTTCGGCAGGAGGCTCTGCCGCGGCCGAGCGCCATGAGATGTTGCGTCTCTGGGAAAGCACAGATCCCCACAGCTGTTGAGCCTGTAGATAGGGCGCCAAGGCACCGTGAAGAGCAGCAAGAGCTTTCAGGGCTGGGCCCTTCCTTGTGGGAGAAGGAGCCGGACGTTTGCCTTTTCGGCAAGAGGCTCTGCCGCGGCCGAGCGCCATGAGATGTTGCGTCTCTGGGAAAGCACAGATCCCCACTGCTGTTGTGCCTGTAGGTAGGGCGCCAAGGCACCGTGAAGAGCAGCAACAGCTTTCAGGGCTGGGCCCTTCCTTGTGGGAGAAGGAGCCGGACGTTTGCCTTTTCGGCAAGAGGCGCTGCCGCGGCCGAGCGCCATGAGATGTTGCGTCTCTGGGAAAGCACAGATCCCCAGTGCTGTTGTGCCTGTAGGTAGGGCGCCAAGGCGCCATGAAGAGCAGCAAGAGCTTTCAGGGCTGGGCCCTTCCTTGTGGGAGAAGGAGCCGGACGTTTGCCTTTTCGGCAAGAGGTTCTGTCACAGCCGAGCGCCATGAGATGTTGCGTCTCTGGGAAAGCACAGATCCCCAGGGCTGTTGCGCCTGTAGATAGAGCAGCAAGGCACCGTGAAGAGCAGCAAGAGCTTTCAGGGTTGGGCCCTTCCTTGTGGGAGAAGGAGCCGGACGTTTGCCTTTTCGGCAAGAGGCTGTGCCGTGGCCGAGCGCCATGAGATGTTGCGTCTCTGGGAAAGCACAGATCCCCAGTGCTGTTGTGCCTGTACATAGGGCGCCAAGGTGCCGTGAAGAGCAGCAAGAGCTTTCAGGGCTGGGCCCTTCCTTGTGGGAGAAGGAGCCGGACGTTTGCCTTTTCGGCAACAGGTTCTGTCGCCGCCGAGCGCCATGAGATGTTGCGTCTCTGGGAAAGCACAGATCCCCAGGGCTGTTGCGCGTGTAGATAGGGCACCAAGGCACCGTGAAGAGCAGCAAGAGCTTTCAGGGCTGGGCCCTTCCTTGTGGGAGAAGGAGCCGGACGTTTGCCTTTTCGGCAAGAGGCTCTGCCGCGGCCGAGCGCCATGAGATGTTGTGTCTCTGGGAAAGTAGAGACCGCCACTGCTCTTCTGCCTGTAGATAGGGCGCCAAGGCACCGTGAAGAGCAGCAAGAGCTTTGAGGGCTGGGCCCTTCCTTGTGGGAGAAGGAGCGGGACGTTTGCCTTTTCAGCAAGACGTTCTGCCGCGGCCGAGCGCCATGAGATGTTGCGTCTCTGGGAAAGCACAGATCCCCACTGCTGTTGTGCCGGTAGATAGGGCGCCAAGGCACCGTGAAGAGCAGCAAGACCTTTGAGGGCTGGGCCCTTCCTTGTGGGAGAAGGAGCCGGACGTTTGCCTTTTCGGCAAGAAGCGCTGCCGCGGCCGAGCGCCATGAGATGTTGCGTCTCTGGGAAAGCACAGATCCCCAGTGCTGTTGTGCCTGTAGATAGGGCGCCAAGGCACCGTGAAGAGCAGCAAGAGCTTTCAGGGCTGGGCCCTTCCTTGTGGGAGAAGGAGCCGGACGTTTTCCTTTTCGGCAAGAGGCTCTGCCGCGGCCGAGCGCCATGAGATGTTGCGTCTCTGGGAAAGCACAGATCCCCACTGCTGTTGTGCCTGTAGATAGGGTGCCAAGGCACCGTGAAGAGCAGCAACATCTTTCAGGGCTGGGCCCTTCCTTGTGGGAGAAGGAGCCAGACGTTTGCCTTTTCGGCAAGAGGTTCTGTCGCCGCCGAGCGCCATGAGATGTTGCGTCTCTGGGAAAGCACAGATCCCCACTGCTGTTGTGCCTGTAGATAGGGCGCCAAGGCACCGTGAAGAGCAGCAAGAGCTTTCAGGGCTGGGCCCTTCCTTGTGGGAGAAGGAGCCGGACGTTTTCCTTTTCGGCAAGAGGCTCTGCCGCGGCCGAGCGCCATGAGATGTTGCGTCTCTGGGAAAGCACAGATCCCCACTGCTGTTGTGCCTGTAGGTAGGGCGCCAAGGCACCGTGAAGAGCAGCAAGAGCTTTGAGGGCTGGGCCCTTCCTTGTGGGAGAAGGAGCCGGACGTTTGCCTTTTCGGCAAGAGGTTCTGCCGCGGCCGAGCGCCATGAGATGTTGCGTCTCTGGGAAAGCACAGATCCCCACTGCTGCTGTGCCTGTAGATAGGGTGCCAAGGCACCGTGAAGAGCAGCAAGAGCTTTGAGGGCTGGGCCCTTCCTTGTGGGAGAAGGAGCCGGACGTTTGCCTTTTCGGCAAGAGGCACTGCCGCGGCCGAGCGCCATGAGATCTTGCGTCTCTGGGAAAGCACAGATCCCCACTACTGTTGTGCCTGTAGGTAGGGCGCCAAGGCATCGTGAAGAGCAGCAAGAGCTTTCAGGGCTGGGCCCTTCCTTGTGGGAGAAGGAGCCGGACTTTTGCCTTTTCGGCAAGAGGCTGTGCCGTGGCCGAGCGCCATGAGATGTTGCGTCTCTGGGAAAGCACAGATCCCCAGTGCTGTTGTGCCTGTACATAGGGCGCCAAGGCGCCGTGAAGAGCAGCAAGAGCTTTCAAGGCTGGGCCCTTCCTTGTGGGAGAAGGAGCCGGACGTTTGCCTTTTCGGCAAGAGGTTCTGTCGCCGCCGAGCGCCATGAGATGTTGCGTCTCTGGGAAAGCACAGATCCCCACTTCTGTTGCGCCTGTAGATAGGGCGCCAAGGCACCGTGAAGAGCAGCAAGACCTTTGAGGGCTGGGCCCTTCCTTGTGGGAGAAGGAGCCGGACGTTTGCTTTTTCAGCAAGACATTCTGCCGCGGCCGAGCGCCATGAGATGTTGCGTCTCTGGGAAAGTACAGATTTCCACTGCTCTTCTGCCTGTAGATAGGGCGCCAAGGCACCGTGAAGGGCAGCAAGAGCTTTCAGGGCTGGGCCCTTCCTTGTGGGAGAAGGAGCCGGACGTTTGCCTTTTCGGCAAGAGGCTCTGCTGCGGCCGAGCGCCATGAGATGTTGCGTCTCTGGGAAAGCACAGATCCCCACTGCTGTTGTGCCTGTAGATAGGGCGCCAAGGCGCCGTGAAGAGCAGCAACAGCTTTCAGGGCTGGGCCCTTCCTTGTGGGAGAAAGAGCCGGACGTTTGCCTTTTCGGCAAGAGGCTGTGCCGTGGCCGAGCGCTATGAGTTGTTGCGTCTCTGGGAAAGCACAGATCCCCAGTGCTCTTCTGCCTGTAGATAGGGCGCCAAGGCACCGTGAAGAGCAGCAAGAGCTTTGAGGGCTGGGCCCTTCCTTGTGGGAGAAGGAGCCCGACGTTTTCCTTTTCGGCAAGAGGCTCTGCCGCGGCCGAGCGCCATGAGATGTTGCGTCTCTGGAAAAGCACAGATCCCCACTGCTCTTCTGCCTGTGGATAGGGCGCCAAGGCACCGTGAAGAGCAGCAAGAGCTTTCAGGGCTGGGCCCTTCCTTGTGGCAGAAGGAGCCAGACGTTTGCCTTTTCGGCAAGAGGTTCTGCCGCCGCCGAGCGCCATGAGATGTTGCGTCTCTGGGAAAGCACAGATCCCCACTGCTTCTGTGCCTGTAGGTAGGGCGCCAAGGCACCGTGAAGAGCAGCAAGAGCTTTGAGGGCTGGGCCCTTCCTTGTGGGAGAAGGAGCGGGACGTTTGCCTTTTCAGCAAGACGTTCTGCCGCGGCCGAGCGCCATGAGATGTTGCGTCTCTGGGAAAGCACAGATCCCCACTGCTGTTGTGCCGGTAGATAGGGCGCCAAGGCACCGTGAAGAGCAGCAAGAGCTTTCAGGGCTGGGCCCTTCCTTGTGGGAGAAGGAGCCGGACGTTTGCCTTTTCGGCAAGAGGCTGTGCCGTGGCCGAGCGCCATGAGATGTTGCGTCTCTGGGAAAGCACAGATCCCCACTGCTGTTGTGCCTGTACATAGGGCGCCAAGGTGCCGTGAAGAGCAGCAAGAGCTTTCAGGGCTGGGCCCTTCCTTGTGGGAGAAGGAGCCGGACGTTTGCCTTTTCGGCAACAGGTTCTGTCGCCGCCGAGCGCCATGAGATGTTGCGTGTCTGGGAAAGCACAGATCCCCTGGGCTGTTGCGCCTGTAGATAGGGCACCAAGGCACCGTGAAGAGCAGCAAGAGCTTTCAGGGCTGGGCCCTTCCTTGTGGGAGAAGGAGCCGGACGTTTGCCTTTTCGGCAAGAGGCTCTGCCGCGGGCGAGCGCCATGAGATGTTGCGTCTCTGGGAAAGCACAGATCCCCAGGGCTGTTGTGCCTGTAGATAGGGCGCCAAGGCACCGTGAAGAGCAGCAAGAGCTTTCAGGGCTGGGCCCTTCCTTGTGGGAGAAGGAGCCGGACGTTTGCCTTTTCGGCAAGAAGCGCTGCCGCGGCCGTGCGCCATGAGATGTTGCGTCTCTGGGAAAGCACAGATCCCCACTGCTGTTGTGCCTGTAGATAGGGCGCCAAGGCACCGTGAAGAGCAGCAAGAGCTTTCAGGGCTGGGCCCTTCCTTGTGGGAGAATGATCCGGACGTTTTCCTTTTCGGCAAGAGGCTCTGCCGCGGCCGAGCGCCATGAGATGTTGCGCCTCTGGGAAAGCACAGATCCCCACTGCTGTTGTGCCTGTAGATAGGGCGCCAAGGCACCGTGAAGAGCAGCAACAGCTTTCAGGGCTGGGCCCTTCCTTGTGGGAGAAGGAGCCGGACGTTTGCCTTTTCGGCAAGAGGTTCTGTCGCCGCCGAGCGCCATGAGATGTTGCGTCTCTGGGAAAGCACAGATCCCCACTGCTGCTGTGCCTGTAGATAGGGCGCCAAGGCACCGTGAAGAGCAGCAAGAGCTTTCAGGGCTGGGCCCTTCCTTGTGGCAGAAGGAGCCGGACGTTTTCCTTTTCGGCAAGAGGCGCTGCCGCGGCCGAGCACCATGAGATGTTGCGTCTCTGGGAAAGCACAGAACCCCACTGATGCTGTGCCTGTAGGTAGGGCGCCAAGGCACCGTGAAGAGCAGCAACATCTTTCAGGGCTGGGCCCTTCCTTGTGGGAAAAGGAGCCAGACGTTTGCCTTTTCGGAAAGAGGTTCTGTCGCCGCCGAGCGCCATGAGATGTTGCGTCTCTGGGAAAGCACAGATCCCCAGGGCTGTTGCGCCTGTAGATAGGGCACCAAGGCACCGTGAAGAGCAGCAAGAGCTTTCAGGGCTGGGCCCTTCCTTGTGGGAGAAGGAGCCGGACGTTTGCCTTTTCGGCAAGAGGCTGTGCCGCGGCCGAGCGCCATGAGATGTTGCGTCTCTGGGAAAGCACAGATCCCCACTGCTGTTGTGCCTGTAGATAGGGCGCCAAGGCACCGTGAAGAGCAGCAAGAGCTTTCAGGGCTGGGCCCTTCCTTGTGGGAGAAGGAGCCGGACGTTTGCCTTTTCGGCAGGAGGCTCTGCCGCAGCCGAGCGCCATGAGATGTTGCGTCTCTGGGAAAGCACAGATCCCCACAGCTGTTGAGCCTGTAGATAGGGCGCCAAGGCACCGTGAAGAGCAGCAAGAGCTTTCAGGGCTGGGCCCTTCCTTGTGGGAGAAGGAGCCGGACGTTTGCCTTTTCGGCAAGAGGTTCTGTCACAGCCGAGCGCCATGAGATGTTGCGTCTCTGGGAAAGCACAGATCCCCAGGGCTGTTGCGCCTGTAGATAGAGCACCAAGGCACCGTGAAGAGCAGCAAGAGCTTTCAGGGTTGGGCCCTTCCTTGTGGGAGAAGGAGCCGGACGTTTGCCTTTTCGGCAAGAGGCTGTGCCGTGGCCGAGCGCCATGAGATGTTGCGTCTCTGGGAAAGCACAGATCCCCAGTGCTGTTGTGCCTGTACATAGGGCGCCAAGGTGCCGTGAAGAGCAGCAAGAGCTTTCAGGGCTGGGCCCTTCCTTGTGGGAGAAGGAGCCGGACGTTTGCCTTTTCGGCAACAGGTTCTGTCGCCGCCGAGCGCCATGAGATGTTGCGTCTCTGGGAAAGCAGAGATCCCCAGGGCTGTTGCGCGTGTAGATAGGGCACCAAGGCACCGTGAAGAGCAGCAAGAGCTTTCAGGGCTGGGCCCTTCCTTGTGGGAGAAGGAGCCGGACGTTTGCCTTTTCGGCAAGAGGCTCTGCCGCGGGCGAGCGCCATGAGATCTTGCGTCTCTGGGAAAGTAGAGACCGCCACTGCTCTTCTGCCTGTAGATAGGGCGCCAAGGCACCGTGAAGAGCAGCAAGAGCTTTGAGGGCTGGGCCCTTCCTTGTGGGAGAAGGAGCCGGACGTTTGCCTTTTCGGCAAGAAGCGCTGCCGCGGCCGAGCGCCATGAGATGTTGCGTCTCTGGGAAAGCACAGATCCCCACTGCTGTTGTGCCTGTAGATAGGGCGCCAAGGCACCGTGAAGAGCAGCAAGAGCTTTCAGGGCTGGGCCCTTCCTTGTGGGAGAAGGAGCCGGACGTTTGCCTTTTCGGCAAGAGTCTCTGCCGCGGCCGAGCGCCATGAGATGTTGCGTCTCTGGGAAAGCACAGATCCCCACTGCTGTTGTGCCTGTAGATAGGGCGCCAAGGCACCGTGAAGAGCAGCAAGAGCTTTCAGGGCTGGGCCCTTCCTTGTGGGAGAAGGAGCCGGACGTTTGCCTTTTCGGCAACAGGTTCTGTCGCCGCCGAGCGCCATGAGATGTTGCGTCTCTGGGAAAGCAGAGATCCCCAGGGCTGTTGCGCGTGTAGATAGGGCACCAAGGCACCGTGAAGAGCAGCAAGAGCTTTCAGGGCTGGGCCCTTCCTTGTGGGAGAAGGAGCCGGACGTTTGCCTTTTCGGCAAGAGGCTCTGCCGCGGGCGAGCGCCATGAGATGTTGTGTCTCTGGGAAAGTAGAGACCGCCACTGCTCTTCTGCCTGTAGATAGGGCGCCAAGGCACCGTGAAGAGCAGCAAGAGCTTTGAGGGCTGGGCCCTTCCTTGTGGGAGAAGGAGCCGGACGTTTGCCTTTTCGGCAAGAAGCGCTGCCGCGGCCGAGCGCCATGAGATGTTGCGTCTCTGGGAAAGCACAGATCCCCACTGCTGTTGTGCCTGTAGATAGGGCGCCAAGGCACCGTGAAGAGCAGCAAGAGCTTTCAGGGCTGGGCCCTTCCTTGTGGGAGAATGATCCGGACGTTTTCCTTTTCGGCAAGAGTCTCTGCCGCGGCCGAGCGCCATGAGATGTTGCGTCTCTGGGAAAGCACAGATCCCCACTGCTGTTGTGCCTGTAGATAGGGCGCCAAGGCACCGTGAAGAGCAGCAAGAGCTTTCAGGGCTGGGCCCTTCCTTGTGGGAGAAGGAGCCAGACGTTTGCCTTTTCGGCAAGAGGTTCTGTCGCCGCCGAGCGCCATGAGATGTTGCGTCTCTGGGAAAGCACAGATCCCCACTGCTGTTGTGCCTGTAGATAGGGCGCCAAGGCACCGTGAAGAGCAGCAAGAGCTTTGAGGGCTGGGCCCTTCCTTTTGGGAGAAGGAGCCGGACGTTTTCCTTTTCGGCAAGAGGCGCTGCCGCGGCCGAGCACCATGAGATGTTGCGTCTCTGGGAAAGCACAGAACCCCACTGATGCTGTGCCTGTAGGTAGGGCACCAAGGCACCGTGAAGAGCAGCAACATCTTTCAGGGCTGGGCCCTTCCTTGTGGGAAAAGGAGCCAGACGTTTGCCTTTTCGGAAAGAGGTTCTGTCGCCGCCGAGCGTCATGAGATGTTGCGTCTCTGGGAAAGCACAGATCCCCACTGCTGTTGCGCCTGTAGATAGGGCACCAAGGCACCGTGAAGAGCAGCAAGAGCTTTCAGGGCTGGGCCCTTCCTTGTGGGAGAAGGAGCCGGACGTTTGCCTTTTCGGCAAGAGGCTCTGCCGCGGCCGAGCGCCATGAGATGTTGCGTCTCTGGGAAAGCACAGATCCCCACTGCTGTTGTGCCTGTAGATAGGGCACCAAGGCACCGTGAAGAGCAGCAAGAGCTTTCAGGGCTGGGCCCTTCCTTGTGGGAGAAGGAGCCGGACGTTTGCCTTTTCGGCAAGAGGCTCTGCCGCGGCCGAGCGCCATGAGATGTTGCGTCTCTGGGAAAGCACAGATCCCCACAGCTGTTGAGCCTGTAGATAGGGCGCCAAGGCACCGTGAAGAGCAGCAAGAGCTTTCAGGGCTGGGCCCTTCCTTGTGGGAGAAGGAGCCGGACGTTTGCCTTTTCGGCAAGAGGCTCTGCCGCGGCCGAGCGCCATGAGATGTTGCGTCTCTGGGAAAGCACAGATCCCCAGTGCTGTTGTGCCTGTAGGTAGGGCGCCAAGGCACCGTGAAGAGCAGCAACAGCTTTCAGGGCTGGGCCCTTCCTTGTGGGAGAAGGAGCCGGACGTTTGCCTTTTCGGCAAGAGGCGCTGCCGCGGCCGAGCGCCATGAGATGTTGCGTCTCTGGGAAAGCACAGATCCCCAGTGCTGTTGTGCCTGTAGGTAGGGCGCCAAGGCGCCATGAAGAGCAGCAAGAGCTTTCAGGGCTGGGCCCTTCCTTGTGGGAGAAGGAGCCGGACGTTTGCCATTTCGGCAAGACGTTCTGCCGCGGCCGAGCGCCATGAGATGTTGCGTCTCTGGGAAAGCACAGATCCCCACTGCTGTTGTGCCTGTAGATAGGGTGCCAAGGCACCGTGAAGAGCAGCAAGAGCTTTGAGGGCTGGGCCCTTCCTTGTGGGAGAAGGAGCCGGACGTTTGCCTTTTCGGCAAGAGGCGCTGCCGCGGCCGAGCGCCATGAGATGTTGTGTCTCTGGGAAAGTACAGATCCCCACTGCTCTTCTGCCTGTAGATAGGGCGCCAAGGCACCGTGAAGAGCAGCAAGAGCTTTCAGGGCTGGGCCCTTCCTTGTGGGAGAAGGAGCCCGACGTCTTCCTTTTCGGCAAGAGGCGCTGCCGCTGCGGAGCGCCATGAGATGTTGCGTCTCTGGAAAAGCACAGATCCCCACTGCTGTTGTGCCTGTAGATAGGGCGCCAAGGCACCGTGAAGAGCAGCAAGAGCTTTCAGGGCTGGGCCCTTCCTTGTGGGAGAAGGAGCCGGACGTTTGCCTTTTCGGCAAGAGGTTCTGCCGCCGCTGAGCGCCATGAGATGTTGCGTCTCTGGGAAAGCACAGATCCCCACTTCTGTTGTGCCTGTAGATAGGGTGCCAAGGCACCGTGAAGAGCAGCAAGATCTTTGAGGGCTGGGCCCTGCCTTGTGGGAGAAGGAGCCGGACGTTTGCCTTTTCGGCAAGAGGCTCTGCCGCGGCTGAGCGCCATGAGATGTTGTGTCTCTGGGAAAGCACAGATCGCCACTGCTGTTGTGCCGGTAGATAGGGCGCCAAGGCACCGTGAAGAGCAGCAAGAGCTTTCAGGGCTGGGCCCTTCCTTGTGGGAGAAGGAGCCGGACGTTTGCCTTTTCGGCAAGAGGCTCTGCCGTGGCTGAGCGCCATGAGATGTTGCGTCTCTGGGAAGGCACAGATCCCCAGTGCTGTTGTGCCTGTAGATAGGGCGCCAAGGCACCGTGAAGAGCAGCAAGAGCTTTGAGGGCTGGGCCCTTCCTTGTGGGAGAAGGAGCCGGACGTTTTCCTTTTCGGCAAGAGGCTCTGCCGCGGCTGAGCGCCATGAGATGTTGCGTCTCTGGGAAAGCACAGATCCCCACTGCTGTTGTGCCTGTAGATAGGGCGCCAAGGCACCGTGAAGAGCAGCAAGAGCTTTCAGGGCTGGGCCCTTCCTTGTGGGAGAAGGAGCCGGACGTTTGCCTTTTCGGCAAGAGGCTGTTCCGTGGCCGAGCGCCATGAGATGTTGCGTCTCTGGGAAAGCACAGATCCCCAGTGCTGTTGTGCCTGTAGATAGGGTGCCAAGGCACCGTGAAGAGCAGCAAGAGCTTTGAGGGCTGGGCCCTTCCTTGTGGGAGAAGGAGCCGGACGTTTGCCTTTTCGGCAAGAGGCTCTGCCGCGGCTGAGCGCCATGAGATGTTGTGTCTCTGGGAAAGCACAGATCCCCACTGCTGTTGTGCCTGTAGATAGGGCGCCAAGGCACCGTGAAGAGCAGCAAGAGCTTTCAGGGCTGGGCCCTTCCTTGTGAGAGAAGGAGCCGGACGTTTTCCTTTTCGGCAAGAGGTTCTGTCGCCGCCGAGCGCCATGAGATGTTGCATCTCTGGGAAAGCACAGATCCCCACTGCTGTTGCGCCTGTAGATAGGGCGCCAAGGCACCGTGAAGAGCAGCAAGAGCTTTCAGGGCTGGGCCCTTCCTTGTGGGAGAAGGAGCCGGACGTTTTCCTTTTCGGCAAGAGTCTCTGCCGCGGCCGAGCGCCATGAGATGTTGCGTCTCTGGGAAAGCACAGATCCCCACTGCTGTTGTGCCTGTAGATAGGGCGCCAAGGCACCGTGAAGAGCAGCAAGAGCTTTCAGGGCTGGGCCCTTCCTTGTGGGAGAAGGAGCCAGACGTTTGCCTTTTCGGCAAGAGGTTCTGTCGCCGCCGAGCGCCATGAGATGTTGCGTCTCTGGGAAAGCACAGATCCCCACTGCTGTTGTGCCTGTAGATAGGGCGCCAAGGCACCGTGAAGAGCAGCAAGAGCTTTGAGGGCTGGGCCCTTCCTTTTGGGAGAAGGAGCCGGACGTTTTCCTTTTCGGCAAGAGGCGCTGCCGCGGCCGAGCACCATGAGATGTTGCGTCTCTGGGAAAGCACAGAACCCCACTGATGCTGTGCCTGTAGGTAGGGCACCAAGGCACCGTGAAGAGCAGCAACATCTTTCAGGGCTGGGCCCTTCCTTGTGGGAAAAGGAGCCAGACGTTTGCCTTTTCGGAAAGAGGTTCTGTCGCCGCCGAGCGTCATGAGATGTTGCGTCTCTGGGAAAGCACAGATCCCCACTGCTGTTGCGCCTGTAGATAGGGCACCAAGGCACCGTGAAGAGCAGCAAGAGCTTTCAGGGCTGGGCCCTTCCTTGTGGGAGAAGGAGCCGGACGTTTGCCTTTTCGGCAAGAGGCTCTGCCGCGGCCGAGCGCCATGAGATGTTGCGTCTCTGGGAAAGCACAGATCCCCACTGCTGTTGTGCCTGTAGATAGGGCACCAAGGCACCGTGAAGAGCAGCAAGAGCTTTCAGGGCTGGGCCCTTCCTTGTGGGAGAAGGAGCCGGACGTTTGCCTTTTCGGCAAGAGGCTCTGCCGCGGCCGAGCGCCATGAGATGTTGCGTCTCTGGGAAAGCACAGATCCCCACAGCTGTTGAGCCTGTAGATAGGGTGCCAAGGCACCGTGAAGAGCAGCAAGAGCTTTCAGGGCTGGGCCCTTCCTTGTGGGAGAAGGAGCCGGACGTTTGCCTTTTCGGCAAGAGGCTCTGCCGCGGCCGAGCGCCATGAGATGTTGCGTCTCTGGGAAAGCACAGATCCCCAGTGCTGTTGTGCCTGTAGGTAGGGCGCCAAGGCACCGTGAAGAGCAGCAACAGCTTTCAGGGCTGGGCCCTTCCTTGTGGGAGAAGGAGCCGGACGTTTGCCTTTTCGGCAAGAGGCGCTGCCGCGGCCGAGCGCCATGAGATGTTGCGTCTCTGGGAAAGCACAGATCCCCAGTGCTGTTGTGCCTGTAGGTAGGGCGCCAAGGCGCCATGAAGAGCAGCAAGAGCTTTCAGGGCTGGGCCCTTCCTTGTGGGAGAAGGAGCCGGACGTTTGCCATTTCGGCAAGACGTTCTGCCGCGGCCGAGCGCCATGAGATGTTGCGTCTCTGGGAAAGCACAGATCCCCACTGCTGTTGTGCCTGTAGATAGGGTGCCAAGGCACCGTGAAGAGCAGCAAGAGCTTTGAGGGCTGGGCCCTTCCTTGTGGGAGAAGGAGCCGGACGTTTGCCTTTTCGGCAAGAGGCGCTGCCGCGGCCGAGCGCCATGAGATGTTGTGTCTCTGGGAAAGTACAGATCCCCACTGCTCTTCTGCCTGTAGATAGGGCGCCAAGGCACCGTGAAGAGCAGCAAGAGCTTTCAGGGCTGGGCCCTTCCTTGTGGGAGAAGGAGCCCGACGTCTTCCTTTTCGGCAAGAGGCGCTGCCGCTGCGGAGCGCCATGAGATGTTGCGTCTCTGGAAAAGCACAGATCCCCACTGCTGTTGTGCCTGTAGATAGGGCGCCAAGGCACCGTGAAGAGCAGCAAGAGCTTTCAGGGCTGGGCCCTTCCTTGTGGGAGAAGGAGCCGGACGTTTGCCTTTTCGGCAAGAGGTTCTGCCGCCGCTGAGCGCCATGAGATGTTGCGTCTCTGGGAAAGCACAGATCCCCACTTCTGTTGTGCCTGTAGATAGGGTGCCAAGGCACCGTGAAGAGCAGCAAGATCTTTGAGGGCTGGGCCCTGCCTTGTGGGAGAAGGAGCCGGACGTTTGCCTTTTCGGCAAGAGGCTCTGCCGCGGCTGAGCGCCATGAGATGTTGTGTCTCTGGGAAAGCACAGATCGCCACTGCTGTTGTGCCGGTAGATAGGGCGCCAAGGCACCGTGAAGAGCAGCAAGAGCTTTCAGGGCTGGGCCCTTCCTTGTGGGAGAAGGAGCCGGACGTTTGCCTTTTCGGCAAGAGGCTCTGCCGTGGCTGAGCGCCATGAGATGTTGCGTCTCTGGGAAGGCACAGATCCCCAGTGCTGTTGTGCCTGTAGATAGGGCGCCAAGGCACCGTGAAGAGCAGCAAGAGCTTTGAGGGCTGGGCCCTTCCTTGTGGGAGAAGGAGCCGGACGTTTTCCTTTTCGGCAAGAGGCTCTGCCGCGGCTGAGCGCCATGAGATGTTGCGTCTCTGGGAAAGCACAGATCCCCACTGCTGTTGTGCCTGTAGATAGGGCGCCAAGGCACCGTGAAGAGCAGCAAGAGCTTTCAGGGCTGGGCCCTTCCTTGTGGGAGAAGGAGCCGGACGTTTGCCTTTTCGGCAAGAGGCTGTTCCGTGGCCGAGCGCCATGAGATGTTGCGTCTCTGGGAAAGCACAGATCCCCAGTGCTGTTGTGCCTGTAGATAGGGTGCCAAGGCACCGTGAAGAGCAGCAAGAGCTTTGAGGGCTGGGCCCTTCCTTGTGGGAGAAGGAGCCGGACGTTTGCCTTTTCGGCAAGAGGCTCTGCCGCGGCTGAGCGCCATGAGATGTTGTGTCTCTGGGAAAGCACAGATCCCCACTGCTGTTGTGCCTGTAGATAGGGCGCCAAGGCACCGTGAAGAGCAGCAAGAGCTTTCAGGGCTGGGCCCTTCCTTGTGAGAGAAGGAGCCGGACGTTTTCCTTTTCGGCAAGAGGTTCTGTCGCCGCCGAGCGCCATGAGATGTTGCATCTCTGGGAAAGCACAGATCCCCACTGCTGTTGCGCCTGTAGATAGGGCGCCAAGGCACCGTGAAGAGCAGCAAGAGCTTTCAGGGCTGGGCCCTTCCTTGTGGGAGAAGGAGCCGGACGTTTGCCTTTTCTGCAAGAGGCGCTGCCGCCGCCGAGCGCCATGAGATGTTGTGTCTCTGGGAAAGTACAGATCCCCACTGCTCTTCTGCCTGTGGATAGGGCGCCAAGGCACCGTGAAGAGCAGCAAGAGCTTTGAGGGCTGGGCCCTTCCTTGTGGGAGAAGGAGCCGGACGTTTGCCTTTTCAGCAAGACGTTCTGCCGCGGCCGAGCGCCATGAGATGTTGCGTCTCTGGGAAAGCACAGATCCCCACAGCTGTTGAGCCTGTAGATAGGGCGCCAAGGCACCGTGAAGAGCAGCAAGAGCTTTCAGGGCTGGGCCCTTCCTTGTGGGAGAAGGAGCCGGACGTTTGCCTTTTCGGCAAGAGGCTCTGCCGCGGCCGAGCGCCATGAGATGTTGCGTCTCTGGGAAAGCACAGATCCCCAGTGCTGTTGTGCCTGTAGGTAGGGCGCCAAGGCACCGTGAAGAGCAGCAACAGCTTTCAGGGCTGGGCCCTTCCTTGTGGGAGAAGGAGCCGGACGTTTGCCTTTTCGGCAAGAGGCGCTGCCGCGGCCGAGCGCCATGAGATGTTGCGTCTCTGGGAAAGCACAGATCCCCAGTGCTGTTGTGCCTGTAGGTAGGGCGCCAAGGCGCCATGAAGAGCAGCAAGAGCTTTCAGGGCTGGGCCCTTCCTTGTGGGAGAAGGAGCCGGACGTTTGCCTTTTCGGCAAGACGTTCTGCCGCGGCCGAGCGCCATGAGATGTTGCGTCTCTGGGAAAGCACTGATCCCCACTGCTGTTGTGCCTGTAGATAGGGTGCCAAGGCACCGTGAAGAGCAGCAAGAGCTTTCAGGGCTGGGCCCTTCCTTGTGGGAGAAGGAGCCGGACGTTTGCCTTTTCGGCAAGAGGCGCTGCCGCGGCCGAGCGCCATGACATGTTGTGTCTCTGGGAAAGTACAGATCCCCACTGCTCTTCTGCCTGTAGATAGGGCGCCAAGGCACCGTGAAGAGCAGCAAGAGCTTTCAGGGCTGGGCCCTTCCTTGTGGGAGAAGGAGCCCGACGTCTTCCTTTTCGGCAAGAGGCGCTGCCGCGTCTGAGCGCCATGAGATGTTGCGTCTCTGGAAAAGCACAGATCCCCACTGCTGTTGTGCCTGTAGATAGGGCGCCAAGGCACCGTGAAGAGCAGCAAGAGCTTTCAGGGCTGGGCCCTTCCTTGTGGGAGAAGGAGCCGGACGTTTGCCTTTTCGGCAAGAGGTTCTGCCGCCGCCGAGCGCCATGAGATGTTGCGTCTCTGGGAAAGCACAGATCCCCACTTCTGTTGTGCCTGTAGATAGGGTGCCAAGGCACCGTGAAGAGCAGCAAGATTTTTGAGGGCTGGGCCCTGCCTTGTGGGAGAAGGAGCCGGACGTTTGCCTTTTCGGCAAGAGGCTCTGCCGCGGCTGAGCGCCATGAGATGTTGTGTCTCTGGGAAAGCACAGATCCCCACTGCTGTTGTGCCTGTAGATAGGGCGCCAAGGCACCGTGAAGAGCAGCAAGAGCTTTCAGGGCTGGGCCCTTCCTTGTGGGAGAAGGAGCCGGACGTTTGCCTTTTCGGCAAGAGGCTCTGCCGTGGCTGAGCGCCATGAGATGTTGCGTCTCTGGGAAGGCACAGATCCCCAGTGCTGTTGTGCCTGTAGATAGGGCGCCAAGGCACCGTGAAGAGCAGCAAGAGCTTTCAGGGCTGGGCCCTTCCTTGTGGGAGAAGGAGCCGGACGTTTGCCTTTTCGGCAAGAGGCTCTGCCGCGGCCGAGCGCCATGAGATGTTGCGTCTCTGGGAAAGCACAGATCCCCACTGCTATTGTGCCTGTAGATAGGGCGCCAAGGCACCGTGAAGAGCAGCAAGAGCTTTCAGGGCTGGGCCCTTCCTTGTGGGAGAAGGAGCCGGACGTTTGCCTTTTCGGCAAGAGGCTGTGCCGCGGCTGAGCGCCATGAGATGTTGTGTCTCTGGGAAAGCACAGATCCCCACTGCTGTTGTGCCTGTAGATAGGGCGCCAAGGCACCGTGAAGAGCAGCAAGAGCTTTCAGGGCTGGGCCCTTCCTTGTGAGAGAAGGAGCCGGACGTTTTCCTTTTCGGCAAGAGGTTCTGTCGCCGCCGAGCGCCATGAGATGTTGCATCTCTGGGAAAGCACAGATCCCCAGTGCTGTTGTGCCTGTAGATAGGGCGCCAAGGCACCGTGAAGAGCAGCAAGAGCTTTCAGGGCTGGGCCCTTCCTTGTGGGAGAAGGAGCCGGACGTTTGCCTTTTCGGCAAGAGGCGCTGCCGCGGCCGAGCGCCATGAGATGTTGTGTCTCTGGGAAAGTACAAATCCCCACTGCTCTTCTGCCTGTGGATAGGGCGCCAAGGCACCGTGAAGAGCAGCAAGAGCTTTGAGGGCTGGGCCCTTCCTTGTGGGAGAAGGAGCCGGACGTTTGCCTTTTCAGCAAGACGTTCTGCCGCGGCCGAGCGCCATGAGATGTTGCGTCTCTGGGAAAGCACAGATCCCCACTGCTGTTGTGCCTGTAGATAGGGCGCCAAGGCACCGTGAAGAGCAGCAAGAGCTTTGAGGGCTGGGCCCTTCCTTGTGGGAGAAGGAGCCGGACGTTTGCCTTTTCGGCAAGAGGTTCTGTCGCCGCCAAGCGCCATGAGATGTTGCGTCTCTGGGAAAGCACAGATCCCCAGTGCTGTTGTGCCTGTAGATAGGGCACCAAGGCACCGTGAAGAGCAGCAAGAGCTTTCAGGGCTGGGCCCTTCCTTGTGGGAGAAGGAGCGGGACGTTTGCCTTTTCGGCAAGAGGTTCTGTCGCCGCCAAGCGCCATGAGATGTTGCGTCTCTGGGAAAGCACAGATCCCCACTGCTGTTGTGCCTGTAGATAGGGCGCGAAGGCACCGTGAAGAGCAGCAAGAGCTTTCAGGGCTGGGCCCTTCCTTGTGGGAGAAGGAGCCGGACGTTTGCCTTTTCGGCAAGAGGCTCTGCCGTGGCTGAGCGCCATGAGATGTTGCGTCTCTGGGAAGGCACAGATCCCCAGTGCTGTTGTGCTTGTAGATAGGGCGCCAAGGCACCGTGAAGAGCAGCAAGAGCTTTCAGGCCTGGGCCCTTCCTTGTGGGAGAAGGAGCCGGACGTTTGCCTTTTCGGCAAGAGGCTCTGCCGCGGCCGAGCGCCATGAGATGTTGTTTCTCTGGGAAAGCACAGATCCCCACTGCTGTTGTGCCTGTAGATAGGGCGCCAAGGCACCGTGAAGAGCAGCAAGAGCTTTCAGGGCTGGGCCCTTCCTTGTGGGAGAAGGAGCCGGACGTTTGCCTTTTCGGCAAGACGTTCTGCCGCGGCCGAGCGCCATGAGATGTTGCGTCTCTGGGAAAGCACAGATCCCCACTGCTCTTCTGCCTGTAGATAGGGCGCCAAGGCACCGTGAAGAGCAGCAAGAGCTTTGAGGGCTGGGCCCTTCCTTGTGGGAGAAGGAGCCGGACGTTTGCCTTTTCGGCAAGAGGCACTGCCGCGGCCGAGCGCCATGAGATCTTGCGTCTCTGGGAAAGCACAGATCCCCACTACTGTTGTGCCTGTAGGTAGGACGCTAAGGCACCGTGAAGAGCAGCAAGAGCTTTCAGGGCTGGGCCCTTCCTTGTGGGAGAAGGAGCCGGACGTTTGCCTTTTCGGCAAGAGGCTGTGCCGTGGCCGAGCGCCATGAGATGTTGCGTCTCTGGGAAAGCACAGATCCCCACTGCTGTTGTGCCTGTACATAGGGCGCCAAGGCGCCGTGAAGAGCAGCAAGAGCTTTCAGGGCTGGGCCCTTCCTTGTGGGAGAAGGAGCCGGACGTTTGCCTTTTCGGCAAGAGGTTCTGTCGCCGCCGAGCGCCATGAGATGTTGCGTCTCTGGGAAAGCACAGATCCCCAGTGCTGTTGTGCCTGTAGATAGGGCGCCAAGGCACCATGAAAAGCAGCAAGAGCTTTCAGGGCTGGGCCCTTCCTTGTGGGAGAAGGAGCCGGACGTTTGCCTTTTCGGCAAGAGGCTGTGCCGTGGCCGAGCGCCATGAGATGTTGCGTCTCTGGGAAAGCACAGATCCCCACTGCTGTTGTGCCTGTACATAGGGCGCCAAGGCGCCGTGAAGAGCAGCAAGAGCTTTCAGGGCTGGGCCCTTCCTTTTGGGAGAAGGAGCCGGACGTTTGCCTTTTCGGCAAGAGGCTCTGCCGTGGCCGAGCGCCATGAGATGTTGCGTTTCTGGGAAAGCACAGATCCCCACTGCTGTTGTGCCTGTAGATAGGGCGCCAAGGCACCGTGAAGAGCAGCAAGAGCTTTCAGGGCTGGGCCCTTCCTTGTGGGAGAAGGAGCCGGACGTTTGCCTTTTCGGCAAGAGGCTCTGCCGCGGCCGAGCGCCATGAGATGTTGCGTCTCTGGGAAAGCACAGATCCCCACTGCTCTTCTGCCTGTAGATAGGGCGCCAAGGCACCGTGAAGGGCAGCAAGAGCTTTCAGGGCTGGGCCCTTCCTTGTGGGAGAAGGAGCCGGACGTTTGCCTTTTCGGCAAGAGGCGCTGCCGCCGCCGAGCGCCATGAGATGTTGTGTCTCTGGGAAAGTACAAATCCCCACTGCTCTTCTGCCTGTGGATAGGGCGCCAAGGCACCGTGAAGAGCAGCAAGAGCTTTGAGGGCTGGGCCCTTCCTTGTGGGAGAAGGAGCCGGACGTTTGCCTTTTCAGCAAGACGTTCTGCCGCGGCCGAGCGCCATGAGATGTTGCGTCTCTGGGAAAGCACAGATCCCCACTGCTGTTGTGCCTGTAGATAGGGCGCCAAGGCACCGTGAAGAGCAGCAAGAGCTTTGAGGGCTGGGCCCTTCCTTGTGGGAGAAGGAGCCGGACGTTTGCCTTTTCGGCAAGAGGTTCTGTCGCCGCCAAGCGCCATGAGATGTTGCGTCTCTGGGAAAGCACAGATCCCCAGTGCTGTTGTGCCTGTAGATAGGGCACCAAGGCACCGTGAAGAGCAGCAAGAGCTTTCAGGGCTGGGCCCTTCCTTGTGGGAGAAGGAGCGGGACGTTTGCCTTTTCGGCAAGAGGTTCTGTCGCCGCCAAGCGCCATGAGATGTTGCGTCTCTGGGAAAGCACAGATCCCCACTGCTGTTGTGCCTGTAGATAGGGCGCCAAGGCACCGTGAAGAGCAGCAAGAGCTTTCAGGGCTGGGCCCTTCCTTGTGGGAGAATGATCCGGACGTTTGCCTTTTCGGCAAGAGGCTCTGCCGTGGCTGAGCGCCATGAGATGTTGCGTCTCTGGGAAGGCACAGATCCCCAGTGCTGTTGTGCTTGTAGATAGGGCGCCAAGGCACCGTGAAGAGCAGCAAGAGCTTTCAGGCCTGGGCCCTTCCTTGTGGGAGAAGGAGCCGGACGTTTGCCTTTTCGGCAAGAGGCTCTGCCGCGGCCGAGCGCCATGAGATGTTGTTTCTCTGGGAAAGCACAGATCCCCACTGCTGTTGTGCCTGTAGATAGGGCGCCAAGGCACCGTGAAGAGCAGCAAGAGCTTTCAGGGCTGGGCCCTTCCTTGTGGGAAAAGGAGCCGGACGTTTGCCTTTTCGGCAAGACGTTCTGCCGCGGCCGAGCGCCATGAGATGTTGCGTCTCTGGGAAAGCACAGATCCCCACTGCTCTTCTGCCTGTAGATAGGGCGCCAAGGCACCGTGAAGAGCAGCAAGAGCTTTGAGGGCTGGGCCCTTCCTTGTGGGAGAAGGAGCCGGACGTTTGCCTTTTCGGCAAGAGGCACTGCCGCGGCCGAGCGCCATGAGATCTTGCGTCTCTGGGAAAGCACAGATCCCCACTACTGTTGTGCCTGTAGGTAGGACGCTAAGGCACCGTGAAGAGCAGCAAGAGCTTTCAGGGCTGGGCCCTTCCTTGTGGGAGAAGGAGCCGGACGTTTGCCTTTTCGGCAAGAGGCTGTGCCGTGGCCGAGCGCCATGAGATGTTGCGTCTCTGGGAAAGCACAGATCCCCAGTGCTGTTGTGCCTGTACATAGGGCGCCAAGGCGCCGTGAAGAGCAGCAAGAGCTTTCAGGGCTGGGCCCTTCCTTGTGGGAGAAGGAGCCGGACGTTTGCCTTTTCGGCAAGAGGTTCTGTCGCCGCCGAGCGCCATGAGATGTTGCGTCTCTGGGAAAGCACAGATCCCCAGTGCTGTTGTGCCTGTAGATAGGGCGCCAAGGCACCATGAAAAGCAGCAAGAGCTTTCAGGGCTGGGCCCTTCCTTGTGGGAGAAGGAGCCGGACGTTTGCCTTTTCGGCAAGAGGCTGTGCCGTGGCCGAGCGCCATGAGATGTTGCGTCTCTGGGAAAGCACAGATCCCCACTGCTGTTGTGCCTGTACATAGGGCGCCAAGGCGCCGTGAAGAGCAGCAAGAGCTTTCAGGGCTGGGCCCTTCCTTTTGGGAGAAGGAGCCGGACGTTTTCCTTTTCGGCAAGAGGCTCTGCCGTGGCCGAGCGCCATGAGATGTTGCGTTTCTGGGAAAGCACAGATCCCCACTGCTGTTGTGCCTGTAGATAGGGCGCCAAGGCACCGTGAAGGGCAGCAAGAGCTTTCAGGGCTGGGCCCTTCCTTGTGGGAGAAGGAGCCGGACGTTTGCCTTTTCGGCAAGAGGCTCTGCCGCGGGCGAGCGCCATGAGATGTTGCGTCTCTGGGAAAGCACAGATCCCCACTGCTCTTCTGCCTGTAGATAGGGCGCCAAGGCACCGTGAAGGGCAGCAAGAGCTTTCAGGGCTGGGCCCTTCCTTGTGGCAGAAGGAGCCGGACGTTTGCCTTTTCGGCAAGATGTTCTGCCGCGGCCGAGCTCCATGAGATGTTGCGTCATTGGGAAAGCACAGATCCCCACTGCTCTTCTGCCTGTAGATAGGGCACCAAAGCACCGTGAAGAGCAGCAAGAGCTTTCAGGGCTGGGCCCTTCCTTTTGGGAGAAGGAGCCGGATGTTTGCCTTTTCGGCAAGAGGCTCTGCCGCGGCCGAGCGCCATGAGATGTTGCGTCTCTGGGAAAGCACAGATCCCCACTGCTGTTGTGCCTGTAGATAGGGTGCCAAGGCACCGTGAAGAGCAGCAAGAGCTTTCAGGGCTGGGCCCTTCCTTGTGGGAGAAGGAGCCGGACGTTTGCCTTTTCGGCAAGATGTTCTGCCGCCGCCGAGCGCCATGAGATGTTGCGTCTCTGGGAAAGCACAGATCCCCACTGCTCTTCTGCCTGTAGATAGGGCGCCAAGGCACCGTGAAAGCAGCAAGAGCTTTCAGGGCTGGGCCCTTCCTTGTGGGAGAAGGAGCCGGACGTTTGCCTTTTCGGCAAGAGGCTCTGCCGCGGCTGTGCGCCATGAGATGTTGCGTCTCTGGGAAAGCACAGATCCCCACTGCTGTTGTGCCTGTAGATAGGGCACCAAGGCACCGTGAAGAGAATCAGCAGCTTTCAGGGCTGGGCCCTTCCTTGTGGGAGAAGGAGCCGGACGTTTTTCTTTTCGGCAAGAGGCTCTGCCGCGGCCGAGCGCCATGAGTTGTTGCGTCTCTGGGAAAGCACAGATCCCCACTGCTGTTGTGCCTGTAGATAGGGCGCCAAGGCACCGTGAAGGGCAGCAAGAGCTTTCAGGGCTGGGCCCTTCCTTGTGGGAGAAGGAGCCGGACGTTTGCCTTTTCGGCAAGAGGCACTGCCGCGGCCGAGCGCCATGAGATGTTGCGTCTCTGGGAAAGCACAGATCCCCACTGCTGTTGTGCCTGTAGATAGGGCGCCAAGGCACCGTGAAGGGCAGCAAGAGCTTTCAGGGCTGGGCCCTTCCTTGTGGGAGAAGGAGCCGGACGTTTGCCTTTTCGGCAAGAGGCTCTGCCGCGGCCGAGCGCCATGAGATGTTGCGTCTCTGGGAAAGCACAGATCCCCACTGCTCTTCTGCCTGTAGATAGGGCGCCAAGGCACCGTGAAGGGCAGCAAGAGCTTTCAGGGCTGGGCCCTTCCTTGTGGCAGAAGGAGCCGGACGTTTGCCTTTTCGGCAAGATGTTCTGCCGCGGCCGAGCTCCATGAGATGTTGCGTCATTGGGAAAGCACAGATCCCCACTGCTCTTCTGCCTGTAGATAGGGCACCAAAGCACCGTGAAGAGCAGCAAGAGCTTTCAGGGCTGGGCCCTTCCTTTTGGGAGAAGGAGCCGGATGTTTGCCTTTTCGGCAAGAGGCTCTGCCGCGGCCGAGCGCCATGAGATGTTGCGTCTCTGGGAAAGCACAGATCCCCACTGCTGTTGTGCCTGTAGATAGGGTGCCAAGGCACCGTGAAGAGCAGCAAGAGCTTTCAGGGCTGGGCCCTTCCTTGTGGGAGAAGGAGCCGGACGTTTGCCTTTTCGGCAAGATGTTCTGCCGCCGCCGAGCGCCATGAGATGTTGCGTCTCTGGGAAAGCACAGATCCCCACTGCTCTTCTGCCTGTAGATAGGGCGCCAAGGCACCGTGAAAGCAGCAAGAGCTTTCAGGGCTGGGCCCTTCCTTGTGGGAGAAGGAGCCGGACGTTTGCCTTTTCGGCAAGAGGCTCTGCCGCGGCTGTGCGCCATGAGATGTTGCGTCTCTGGGAAAGCACAGATCCCCACTGCTGTTGTGCCTGTAGATAGGGCACCAAGGCACCGTGAAGAGAATCAGCAGCTTTCAGGGCTGGGCCCTTCCTTGTGGGAGAAGGAGCCGGACGTTTTTCTTTTCGGCAAGAGGCTCTGCCGCGGCCGAGCGCCATGAGTTGTTGCGTCTCTGGGAAAGCACAGATCCCCACTGCTGTTGTGCCTGTAGATAGGGCGCCAAGGCACCGTGAAGGGCAGCAAGAGCTTTCAGGGCTGGGCCCTTCCTTGTGGGAGAAGGAGCCGGACGTTTGCCTTTTCGGCAAGAGGCACTGCCGCGGCCGAGCGCCATGAGATGTTGCGTCTCTGGGAAAGCACAGATCCCCACTGCTCTTCTGCCTGCAGATAGGGCGCCAAGGCACCGTGAAGAGCAGTAAGAGCTTTCAGGGCTGGGCCCTTCCTTGTGGCAGAAGGAGCCGGACGTTTGCCTTTTCGGCAAGAGGCTCTGCCGCGTCCGAGCGCCATGAGATGTTGCGTCTCTGGGAAAGCACAGATCCCCACTGCTGTTGTGCCTGTAGATAGGGTGCCAAGGCACCGTGAAGAGCAGCAACAGCTTTGAGGGCTGGGCCCTTCCTTGTGGGAGAAAGAGCCGGACGTTTGCCTTTTCGGCAAGAGGCTCTGCCGCAGCCGAGCGCCATGAGATCTTGCGTCTCTGGGAAAGCACAGATCCCCACTGCTGTTGTGCCTGTAGATAGGGTGCCAAGGCACCGTGAAGAGCAGCAAGAGCTTTCAGGGCTGGGCCCTTCCTTGTGGGAGAAGGAGCCGGACGTTTGCCTTTTTCTGCAAGAGGCGCTGCCGCGGCCGAGCGCCATGAGATCTTGAGTCTCTGGGAAAGCACAGATCCCCACTGCTGTTGTGCCTGTAGGTAGGGCGCCAAGGCACCGTGAAGAGCAGCAACAGCTTTGAGGGCTGGGCCCTTCCTAGTGGGAGAAGAAGCTGGACGTTTGCCTTTTTGGCAAGAGGCTGTGCCGTGGCCGAGCGCCATGAGATGTTGCGTCTCTGGGAAAGCACAGATCCCCACTGCTGTTGTGCCTGTACATAGGGCGCCAAGGCGCCGTGAAGAGCACCAAGAGCTTTCAGGGCTGGGCCCTTCCTTGTGGGAGAAGGAGCCGGACGTTTTCCTTTTCGGCAAGAGGCTCTGCCGCGGCCGAGCGCCATGAGATGTTGCGTCTCTGGGAAAGCACAGATCCCCACTGCTGTTGTGCCTGTAGGTAGGGTGCCAAGGCACCGTGAAGAGCAGCAAGAGCTTTCAGGGCTGGGCCCTTCCTTGTGGGAGAAGGAGCCGGACGTTTGCCTTTTCAGCAAGACGTTCTGCCTCGGCCGAGCGCCATGAGATGTTGCGTCTCTGGGAAAGCACAGATCCCCAGTGCTGTTGTGCCGGTAGATAGGGCGCCAAGGCACCGTGAAGAGCAGCAAGAGCTTTCAGGGCTGGGCCCTTCCTTGTGGGAGAAGGAGCCGGACGTTTGCCTTTTCGGCAAGAGGCTGTGCCGTGGCCGAGCGCCATGAGATGTTGCGTCTCTGGGAAAGCACAGATCCCCACTGCTGTTGTGCCTGTAGATAGGGCGCCAAGGCACCGTGAAGAGCAGCAAGAGCTTTCAGGGCTGGGCCCTTCCTTGTGGGAGAAGGAGCCGGACGTTTTTCCTTTTCGGCAAGAGGCTCTGCCGCGGGCCGAGCGCCATGAGATGTTGCGTCTCTGGGAAAGCACAGATCCCACTGCTGTTGTGCCTGTAGATAGGGTGCCAAGGCACCGTGAAGAGCAGCAAGAGCTTTCAGGGCTGGGCCCTTCCTTGTGGGAGAAGGAGCCGGACGTTTGCCTTTTCGGCAAGAGGCGCTGCCGCGGCCGAGCGCCATGAGATGTTGCGTCTCTGGGAAAGCACAGATCCCCAGTGCTGTTGTGCCTGTACATAGGGCGCCAAGGTGCCGTGAAGAGCAGCAAGAGCTTTCAGGGCTGGGCCCTTCCTTGTGGAGAAGGAGCCGGACGTTTGCCTTTTCGGCAAGAGGTTCTGTCGCCGCCAAGCGCCATGAGATGTTGCGTCTCTGGGAAAGCACAGATCCCCACTGCTGTTGTGCCTGTAGATAGGGCGCCAAGGCACCGTGAAGAGCAGCAACAGCTTTCAGGGCTGGGCCCTTCCTTGTGGGAGAAGGAGCCGGACGTTTGCCTTTTCGGCAAGACGTTCTGCCGCGGCCGAGCGCCATGAGATGTTGCGTCATTGGGAAAGCACAGATCCCCACTGCTCTTCTGCCTGTAGATAGGGCACCAAAGCACCGTGAAGAGCAGCAAGAGCTTTCAGGGCTGGGCCCTTCCTTTTGGGAGAAGGAGCCGGACGTTTGCCTTTTCGGCAAGAGGCTCTGCCGCGGCCGAGCGCCATGAGATGTTGCGTCTCTGGGAAAGCACAGATCCCCACTGCTGTTGTGCCTGTAGATAGGGTGCCAAGGCACCGTGAAGAGCAGCAAGAGCTTTCAGGGCTGGGCCCTTCCTTGTGGGAGAAGGAGCCGGACGTTTGCCTTTTCGGCAAGATGTTCTGCCGCCGCCGAGCGCCATGAGATGTTGCGTCTCTGGGAAAGCACAGATCCCCACTGCTCTTCTGCCTGTAGATAGGGCGCCAAGGCACCGTGAAAGCAGCAAGAGCTTTCAGGGCTGGGCCCTTCCTTGTGGGAGAAGGAGCCGGACGTTTGCCTTTTCGGCAAGAGGCTCTGCCGCGGCTGTGCGCCATGAGATGTTGCGTCTCTGGGAAAGCACAGATCCCCACTGCTGTTGTGCCTGTAGATAGGGTGCCAAGGCACCGTGAAGAGCAGCAAGAGCTTTCAGGGCTGGGCCCTTCCTTGTGGGAGAAGGAGCCGGACGTTTGCCTTTTCGGCAAGATGTTCTGCCGCCGCCGAGCGCCATGAGATGTTGCGTCTCTGGGAAAGCACAGATCCCCACTGCTCTTCTGCCTGTAGATAGGGCGCCAAGGCACCGTGAAAGCAGCAAGAGCTTTCAGGGCTGGGCCCTTCCTTGTGGGAGAAGGAGCCGGACGTTTGCCTTTTCGGCAAGAGGCTCTGCCGCGGCTGTGCGCCATGAGATGTTGCGTCTCTGGGAAAGCACAGATCCCCACTGCTGTTGTGCCTGTAGATAGGGCACCAAGGCACCGTGAAGAGAATCAGCAGCTTTCAGGGCTGGGCCCTTCCTTGTGGGAGAAGGAGCCGGACGTTTTTCTTTTCGGCAAGAGGCTCTGCCGCGGCCGAGCGCCATGAGTTGTTGCGTCTCTGGGAAAGCACAGATCCCCACTGCTGTTGTGCCTGTAGATAGGGCGCCAAGGCACCGTGAAGGGCAGCAAGAGCTTTCAGGGCTGGGCCCTTCCTTGTGGGAGAAGGAGCCGGACGTTTGCCTTTTCGGCAAGAGGCACTGCCGCGGCCGAGCGCCATGAGATGTTGCGTCTCTGGGAAAGCACAGATCCCCACTGCTCTTCTGCCTGCAGATAGGGCGCCAAGGCACCGTGAAGAGCAGTAAGATCTTTCAGGGCTGGGCCCTTCCTTTTGGGAGAAGGAGCCGGACGTTTGCCTTTTCGGCAAGAGGCTCTGCCGCGTCCGAGCGCCATGAGATGTTGCGTCTCTGGGAAAGCACAGATCCCCACTGCTGTTGTGCCTGTAGATAGGGTGCCAAGGCACCGTGAAGAGCAGCAACAGCTTTGAGGGCTGGGCCCTTCCTTGTGGGAGAAAGAGCCGGACGTTTGCCTTTTCGGCAAGAGGCTCTGCCGCAGCCGAGCGCCATGAGATCTTGCGTCTCTGGGAAAGCACAGATCCCCACTGCTGTTGTGCCTGTAGATAGGGTGCCAAGGCACCGTGAAGAGCAGCAAGAGCTTTCAGGGCTGGGCCCTTCCTTGTGGGAGAAGGAGCCGGACGTTTGCCTTTTTCTGCAAGAGGCGCTGCCGCGGCCGAGCGCCATGAGATCTTGAGTCTCTGGGAAAGCACAGATCCCCACTGCTGTTGTGCCTGTAGGTAGGGCGCCAAGGCACCGTGAAGAGCAGCAACAGCTTTCAGGGCTGGGCCCTTCCTAGTGGGAGAAGAAGCTGGACGTTTGCCTTTTTGGCAAGAGGCTGTGCCGTGGCCGAGCGCCATGAGATGTTGCGTCTCTGGGAAAGCACAGATCCCCACTGCTGTTGTGCCTGTACATAGGGCGCCAAGGCGCCGTGAAGAGCACCAAGAGCTTTCAGGGCTGGGCCCTTCCTTGTGGGAGAAGGAGCCGGACGTTTTCCTTTTCGGCAAGAGGCTCTGCCGCGGCCGAGCGCCATGAGATGTTGCGTCTCTGGGAAAGCACAGATCCCCACTGCTGTTGTGCCTGTAGGTAGGGTGCCAAGGCACCGTGAAGAGCAGCAAGAGCTTTCAGGGCTGGGCCCTTCCTTGTGGGAGAAGGAGCCGGACGTTTGCCTTTTCAGCAAGACGTTCTGCCTCGGCCGAGCGCCATGAGATGTTGCGTCTCTGGGAAAGCACAGATCCCCAGTGCTGTTGTGCCGGTAGATAGGGCGCCAAGGCACCGTGAAGAGCAGCAAGAGCTTTCAGGGCTGGGCCCTTCCTTGTGGGAGAAGGAGCCGGACGTTTGCCTTTTCGGCAAGAGGCTGTGCCGTGGCCGAGCGCCATGAGATGTTGCGTCTCTGGGAAAGCACAGATCCCCACTGCTGTTGTGCCTGTAGATAGGGCGCCAAGGCACCGTGAAGAGCAGCAAGAGCTTTCAGGGCTGGGCCCTTCCTTGTGGGAGAATGATCCGGACGTTTTCCTTTTCGGCAAGAGGCTCTGCCGCGGCCGAGCGCCATGAGATGTTGCGTCTCTGGGAAAGCACAGATCCCCACTGCTGTTGTGCCTGTAGATAGGGTGCCAAGGCACCGTGAAGAGCAGCAAGAGCTTTCAGGGCTGGGCCCTTCCTTGTGGGAGAAGGAGCCGGACGTTTGCCTTTTCGGCAAGAGGCGCTGCCGCGGCCGAGCGCCATGAGATCTTGCGTCTCTGGGAAAGCACAGATCCCCAGTGCTGTTGTGCCTGTACATAGGGCGCCAAGGTGCCGTGAAGAGCAGCAAGAGCTTTCAGGGCTGGGCCCTTCCTTGTGGGAGAAGGAGCCGGACGTTTGCCTTTTCGGCAAGAGGTTCTGTCGCCGCCAAGCGCCATGAGATGTTGCGTCTCTGGGAAAGCACAGATCCCCACTGCTGTTGTGCCTGTAGATAGGGCGCCAAGGCACCGTGAAGAGCAGCAACAGCTTTCAGGGCTGGGCCCTTCCTTGTGGGAGAAGGAGCCGGACGTTTGCCTTTTCGGCAAGACGTTCTGCCGCGGCCGAGCGCCATGAGATGTTGCGTCATTGGGAAAGCACAGATCCCCACTGCTCTTCTGCCTGTAGATAGGGCACCAAAGCACCGTGAAGAGCAGCAAGAGCTTTCAGGGCTGGGCCCTTCCTTTTGGGAGAAGGAGCCGGACGTTTGCCTTTTCGGCAAGAGGCTCTGCCGCAGCCGAGCGCCATGAGATGTTGCGTCTCTGGGAAAGCACAGATCCCCACTGCTGTTGTGCCTGTAGATAGGGTGCCAAGGCACCGTGAAGAGCAGCAAGAGCTTTCAGGGCTGGGCCCTTCCTTGTGGGAGAAGGAGCCGGACGTTTGCCTTTTCGGCAAGATGTTCTGCCGCCGCCGAGCGCCATGAGATGTTGCGTCTCTGGGAAAGCACAGATCCCCACTGCTCTTCTGCCTGTAGATAGGGCGCCAAGGCACCGTGAAAGCAGCAAGAGCTTTCAGGGCTGGGCCCTTCCTTGTGGGAGAAGGAGCCGGACGTTTGCCTTTTCGGCAAGAGGCTCTGCCGCGGCTGTGCGCCATGAGATGTTGCGTCTCTGGGAAAGCACAGATCCCCACTGCTGTTGTGCCTGTAGGTAGGGTGCCAAGGCACCGTGAAGAGCAGCAAGAGCTTTCAGGGCTGGGCCCTTCCTTGTGGGAGAAGGAGCCGGACGTTTGCCTTTTCGGCAAGACGTTCTGCCTCGGCCGAGCGCCATGAGATGTTGCGTCTCTGGGAAAGCACAGATCCCCAGTGCTGTTGTGCCGGTAGATAGGGCGCCAAGGCACCGTGAAGAGCAGCAAGAGCTTTCAGGGCTGGGCCCTTCCTTGTGGGAGAAGGAGCCGGACGTTTGCCTTTTCGGCAAGAGGCTGTGCCGTGGCCGAGCGCCATGAGATGTTGCGTCTCTGGGAAAGCACAGATCCCCACTGCTGTTGTGCCTGTAGATAGGGCGCCAAGGCACCGTGAAGAGCAGCAAGAGCTTTCAGGGCTGGGCCCTTCCTTGTGGGAGAATGATCCGGACGTTTTCCTTTTCGGCAAGAGGCTCTGCCGCGGCCGAGCGCCATGAGATGTTGCGTCTCTGGGAAAGCACAGATCCCCACTGCTGTTGTGCCTGTAGATAGGGCGCCAAGGCACCGTGAAGAGCAGCAAGAGCTTTCAGGGCTGGGCCCTTCCTTGTGGGAGAAGGAGCCGGACGTTTGCCTTTTCGGCAAGAGGCGCTGCCGCGGCCGAGCGCCATGAGATGTTGCGTCTCTGGGAAAGCACAGATCCCCAGTGCTGTTGTGCCTGTACATAGGGCGCCAAGGTGCCGTGAAGAGCAGCAAGAGCTTTCAGGGCTGGGCCCTTCCTTGTGGGAGAAGGAGCCGGACGTTTGCCTTTTCGGCAAGAGGTTCTGTCGCCGCCAAGCGCCATGAGATGTTGCGTCTCTGGGAAAGCACAGATCCCCACTGCTGTTGTGCCTGTAGATAGGGCGCCAAGGCACCGTGAAGAGCAGCAACAGCTTTCAGGGCTGGGCCCTTCCTTGTGGGAGAAGGAGCCGGACGTTTGCCTTTTCGGCAAGACGTTCTGCCGCGGCCGAGCGCCATGAGATGTTGCGTCTCTGGGAAGGCACAGATCCCCAGTGCTGTTGTGCTTCTAGATAGGGCGCCAAGGCACCGTGAAGAGCAGCAAGAGCTTTCAGGGCTGGGCCCTTCCTTGTGGGAGAAGGAGCCGGACGTTTGCCTTTTCGGCAAGAGGCTCAGCCGCGGCCGAGCGCCATGAGATGTTGCGTCTCTGGGAAAGCTCAGATCCCCACTGCTGTTGTGCCTGTAGATAGGGCGCCAAGGCACCGTGTAGAGCAGCAAGAGCTTTGAGGGCTGGGCCCTTCCTTGTGGGAGAAGGAGCCGGACGTTTGCCTTTTCGGCAAGAGGTTCTGTCGCCGCCGAGCGCCATGAGATGTTGCGTCTCTGGGAAAGCACAGATCCCCACTGCTCTTCTGCCTGTAGATAGGGCGCCAAGGCACCGTGAAGAGCAGCAAGAGCTTTGAGGGCTGGGCCCTTCCTTTTGGGAGAAGGAGCCGGACGTTTTCCTTTTCGGCAAGAGGCGCTGCCGCGGCCGAGCACCATGAGATGTTGCGTCTCTGGGAAAGCACAGATGCCCACTGCTGTTGTGCCGGTAGATAGGGCGCCAAGGCACCGTGAAGAGCAGCAACATCTTTCAGGGCTGGGCCCTTCCTTGTGGGAAAAGGAGCCAGACGTTTGCCTTTTCGGCAAGATGTTCTGTCGCCGCCGAGCGCCATGAGATGTTGCGTCTCTGGGAAAGCACAGATCCCCAGGGCTGTTGTGCCTGTACATAGGGTGCCAAGGCACCGTGAAGAGCAGCAAGAGCTTTCAGGGCTGGGCCCTTCCTTGTGGGAGAAGGAGCCGGACGTTTGCCTTTTCGGCAAGAGGCGCTGCCGCGGCAGAGCGCCATGAGATGTTGCGTCTCTGGGAAAGCACAGATCCCCACTGCTGTTGTGCCTGTAGGTAGGGCGCCAAGGCACCGTGAAGAGCAGCAACAGCTTTCAGGGCTGGGCCCTTCCTTGTGGGAGAAGGAGCCGGACGTTTGCCTTTTCGGCAAGAGGCGCTGCCGCGGCCGACGCCATGAGATGTTGCGTCTCTGGGAAAGCACAGATCCCCACTGCTGTTGTGCCAGTAGATAGGGCGCCAAGGCACCGAAGAAGAGCAGCAACAGCTTTCAGGGCTGGGCCCTTCCTTGTGGGAGAAGGAGCCGGACGTTTGCCTTTTCGGCAAGAGGCGCTGCCCGCGGCCAAGCGCCATGAGATGTTGCGTCTCTGGGAAAGCACAGATCCCCACTGCTGTTGTGCCTGTAGATAGGGCGCCAAGGTGCCGTGAAGAGCAGCAAGAGCTTTCAGGGCTGGGCCCTTCCTTGTGGGAGAAGGAGCCGGACGTTTGCCTTTTCGGCAAGAGGTTCTGTCGCCGCCAAGCGCCATGAGATGTTGCGTCTCTGGGAAAGCACAGATCCCCACTGCTGTGTGCCTGTAGATAGGGCGCCAAGGCACCCGTGAAGAGCAGCAAGAGCTTTCAGGGCTGGGCCCTTCCTTGTGGGAGAAGGAGCCGGACGTTTGCCTTTTCGGCAAGAGGCTCTGCCGTGGCTGAGCGCCATGAGATGTTGCGTCTCTGGGAAGGCACAGATCCCCAGTGCTGTTGTGCTTGTAGATAGGGCGCCAAGGCACCGTGAAGAGCAGCAAGAGCTTTCAGGGCTGGGCCCTTCCTTGTGGGAGAAGGAGCCGGACGTTTGCCTTTTCGGCAAGAGGCTCTGCCGCGGCCGAGCGCCATGAGATGTTGCGTCTCTGGGAAAGCACAGATCCCCACTGCTGTTGTGCCTGTAGATAGGGTGCCAAGGCACCGTGAAGAAGCAGCAAGAGCTTTCAGGGCTGGGCCCTTCCTTGTGGGAGAAGGAGCCGGACGTTTGCCTTTTCGGCAAGATGTTCTGTCGCCGCCAAGCGCCATGAGATGTTGCGTCTCTGGGAAAGCACAGATCCCCACTGCTGTTGTGCCTGTAGGTAGGGCGCCAAGGCACCGTGAAGAGCAGCAAGAGCTTTGAGGGCTGGGCCCTTCCTTGTGGGAGAAGGAGCCGGACGTTTTCCTTTTCGGCAAGAGGCGCTGCCGCGGCCGAGCGCCATGAGATGTTGCGTCTCTGGGAAAGCACAGATCCCCACTGCTGTTGTGCCGGTAGATAGGGCGCCAAGGCACCGTGAAGAGCAGCAACAGCTTTCAGGGCTGGGCCCTTCCTTGTGGGAGAAGGAGCCGGACGTTTGCCTTTTCGGCAAGAGGCGCTGCCGCGGCCGAGCGCCATGAGATGTTGCGTCTCTGGGAAAGCACAGATCCCCAGTGCTGTTGTGCCTGTACATAGGGCGCCAAGGTGCCGTGAAGAGCAGCAAGAGCTTTCAGGGCTGGGCCCTTCCTTGTGGGAGAAGGAGCCGGACGTTTGCCTTTTCGGCAAGAGGTTCTGTCGCCGCCAAGTGCCATGAGATGTTGCGTCTCTGGGAAAGCACAGATCCCCAGTGCTGTTGCGCCTGTAGATAGGGCACCAAGGCACCGTGAAGAGCAGCAAGAGCTTTCAGGGCTGGGCCCTTCATTGTGGGAGAAGGAGCCGGACGTTTGCCTTTTCGGCAAGAGGCTCTGCCGCGGGCGAGCGCCATGAGATGTTTTGTCTCTGGGAAAGTACAGATCCCCACTGCTCTTCTGCCTGTGGATAGGGCGCCAAGGCACCGTGAAGAGCAGCAACAGCTTTCAGGGCTGGGCCCTTCCTTGTGGGAGAAGGAGCCGGACGTTTGCCTTTTCAGCAAGACGTTCTGCCGCGGCCGAGCGCCATGAGATGTTGCGTCTCTGGGAAAGCACAGATCCCCACTGCTGTTGCGCCTGTAGATAGGGCGCCAAGGCACCGTGAAGAGCAGCAACAGCTTTCAGGGCTGGGCCCTTCCTTGTGGGAGAAGGAGCCGGACGTTTGCCTTTTCGGCAAGACGTTCTGCCGCGGCCGAGCGCCATGAGATGTTGCGTCTCTGGGAAAGCACAGATCCCCAGTGCTGTTGTGCCAGTAGATAGGGCGCCAAGGCACCGTGAAGAGCAGCAAGAGCTTTCAGGGCTGGGCCCTTCCTTGTGGGAGAAGGAGCCGGACGTTTGCCTTTTCGGCAAGAGGCTCAGCCGCGGCCGAGCGCCATGAGATGTTGCGTCTCTGGGAAAGCTCAGATCCCCACTGCTGTTGTGCCTGTAGATAGGGCGCCAAGGCACCGTGAAGAGCAGCAAGAGCTTTGAGGGCTGGGCCCTTCCTTGTGGGAGAAGGAGCCGGACGTTTGCCTTTTCGGCAAGAGGTTCTGTCGCCGCCGAGCGCCATGAGATGTTGCGTCTCTGGGAAAGCACAGATCCCCACTGCTCTTCTGCCTGTAGATAGGGCGCCAAGGCACCGTGAAGAGCAGCAAGAGCTTTGAGGGCTGGGCCCTTCCTTGTGGGAGAAGGAGCCGGACGTTTTCCTTTTCGGCAAGAGGCGCTGCCGCGGCCGAGGCACCATGAGATGTTGCGTCTCTGGGAAAGCACAGATGCCCACTGCTGTTGTGCCGGTAGATAGGGCGCCAAGGCACCGTGAAGAGCAGCAACATCTTTCAGGGCTGGGCCCTTCCTTGTGGGAAAAGGAGCCAGACGTTTGCCTTTTTCGGCAAGATGTTCTGTCGCCGCCGAGCGCCATGAGATGTTGCGTCTCTGGGAAAGCACAGATCCCCAGGGCTGTTGTGCCTGTACATAGGGTGCCAAGGCACCGTGAAGAGCAGCAAGAGCTTTCAGGGCTGGGCCCTTCCTTGTGGGAGAAGGAGCCAGACGTTTGCCTTTTCGGCAAGAGGCGCTGGCCGCGGCAGAGCGCCATGAGATGTTGCGTCTCTGGGAAAGCACAGATCCCCACTGCTGTTGTGCCTGTAGATAGGGTGCCAAGGCACCGTGAAGAGCAGCAAGAGCTTTCAGGGCTGGGCCCTTCCTTGTGGGAGAAGGAGCCGGACGTTTGCCTTTTCGGCAAGAGGTTCTGTCGCCGCCAAGCGCCATGAGATGTTGCGTCTCTGGGAAAGCACAGATCCCCACTGCTGTTGTGCCTGTAGATAGGGTGCCAAGGCACCGTGAAGAGCAGCAAGAGCTTTCAGGGCTGGGCCCTTCCTTGTGGGAGAAGGAGCCGGACGTTTGCCTTTTCGGCAAGAGGTTCTGTCGCCGCCAAGCGCCATGAGATGTTGCGTCTCTGGGAAAGCACAGATCCCCACTGCTGTTGTGCCTGTAGGTAGGGCGCCAAGGCACCGTGAAGAGCAGCAAGAGCTTTGAGGGCTGGGCCCTTCCTTGTGGGAGAAGGAGCCGGACATTTGCCTTTTCGGCAAGAGGCGCTGCCGCGGCCGAGCGCCATGAGATGTTGCGTCTCTGGGAAAGCACAGATCCCCAGTGCTGTTGTGCCTGTACATAGGGCGCCAAGGTGCCGTGAAGAGCAGCAAGAGCTTTGAGGGCTGGGCCCTTCCTTGTGGGAGAAGGAGCCGGACGTTTGCCTTTTCGGCAAGAGGTTCTGTCGCCGCCAAGCGCCATGAGATGTTGCGTCTCTGGGAAAGCACAGATCCCCAGTGCTGTTGCGCCTGTAGATAGGGCACCAAGGCACCGTGAAGAGCAGCAAGAGCTTTCAGGGCTGGGCCCTTCTTGTGGGAGAAGGAGCCGGACGTTTGCCTTTTCGGCAAGAGGCTCTGCCGCGGGCGAGCGCCATGAGATGTTTTGTCTCTGGGAAAGTACAGATCCCCACTGCTCTTCTGCCTGTGGATAGGGCGCCAAGGCACCGTGAAGAGCAGCAACAGCTTTCAGGGCTGGGCCCCTTCCTTGTGGGAGAAGGAGCCGGACGTTTGCCTTTTCAGCAAGACGTTCTGCCGCGGCCGAGCGCCATGAGATGTTGCGTCTCTGGGAAAGCACAGATCCCCAGTGCTGTTGTGCCAGTAGATAGGGCGCCAAGGCACCGTGAAGAGCAGCAAGAGCTTTCAGGGCTGGGCCCTTCCTTGTGGGAGAAGGAGCCGGACGTTTGCCTTTTCGGCAAGAGGCGCTGCCGCGGCCGAGCGCCATGAGATTTGCGTCTCTGGAAAGCACAGATCCCCAGTGCTGTTGTGCCTGTACATAGGGCGCCAAGGTGCCGTGAAGGAGCAGCAAGAGCTTTGAGGGCTGGGCCCTTCCTTGTGGGAGAAGGAGCCGGACGTTTGCCTTTTCGGCAAGAGGTTCTGTCGCCGCCAAGCGCCATGAGAGAGTTGCGTTTCTGGGAAAGCACAGATCCCCAGTGCTGTTGCGCCTGTAGATAGGGCACCAAGGCACCGTGAAGAGCAGCAAGAGCTTTCAGGGCTGGGCCCTTCCTTGTGGGAGAAGGAGCCGGACGTTTGCCTTTTCGGCAAGAGGCTCTGCCGCGGGCGAGCGCCATGAGATGTTTTGTCTCTGGGAAAGTACAGATCCCCACTGCTCTTCTGCCTGTGGATAGGACGCCAAGGTACCGTGAAGAGCAGCAACAGCTTTCAGGGCTGGGCCCTTCCTTGTGGGAGAAGGAGCCGGACGTTTGCCTTTTCAGCAAGACGTTCTGCCGCGGCCGAGCGCCATGAGATGTTGCGTCTCTGGGAAAGCACAGATCCCCAGTGCTGTTGTGCCAGTAGATAGGGCGCCAAGGCACCGTGAAGAGCAGCAAGAGCTTTCAGGGCTGGGCCCTTCCTTGTGGGAGAAGGAGCCGGACGTTTGCCTTTTCGGCAAGAGGCTCTGCCGCGGCCGAGCGCCATGAGATGTTTTGTCTCTGGGAAAGTACAGATCCCCACTGCTCTTCTGCCTGTGGATAGGGCGCCAAGGCACCGTGAAGAGCAGCAACAGCTTTCAGGGCTGGGCCCTTCCTTGTGGGAGAAGGAGCCGGACGTTTGCCTTTTCAGCAAGACGTTCTGCCGCGGCCGAGCGCCATGAGATGTTGCGTCTCTGGGAAAGCACAGATCCCCAGTGCTGTTGTGCCAGTAGATAGGGCGCCAAGGCACCGTGAAGAGCAGCAAGAGCTTTCAGGGCTGGGCCCTTCCTTGTGGGAGAAGGAGCCGGACGTTTGCCTTTTCGGCAAGAGGCTCTGCCGCGGCCGAGCGCCATGAGATGTTGCGTCTCTGGGAAAGCTCAGATCCCCACTGCTGTTGTGCCTGTAGATAGGGCGCCAAGGCACCGTGTAGAGCAGCAAGAGCTTTCAGGGCTGGGCCCTTCCTTGTGGGAGAAGGAGCCGGACGTTTGCCTTTTCGGCAAGAGGTTCTGTCGCCGCCGAGCGCCATGAGATGTTGCGTCTCTGGGAAAGCACAGATCCCCACTGCTCTTCTGCCTGTAGATAGGGCGCCAAGGCACCGTGAAGAGCAGCAAGAGCTTTCAGGGCTGGGCCCTTCCTTGTGGGAGAAGGAGCCGGACGTTTTCCTTTTCGGCAAGAGGCGCTGCCGCGGCCGAACACCATGAGATGTTGCGTCTCTGGGAAAGCACAGATGCCCACTGCTGTTGTGCCGGTAGATAGGGCGCCAAGGCACCGTGAAGAGCAGCAACATCTTTCAGGGCTGGGCCCTTCCTTGTGGGAAAAGGAGCGAGACGTTTGCCTTTTCGGCAAGATGTTCTGTCGCCGCCGAGCGCCATGAGATGTTGCGTCTCTGGGAAAGCACAGATCCCCAGGGCTGTTGTGCCTGTACATAGGGTGCCAAGGCACCGTGAAGAGCAGCAAGAGCTTTCAGGGCTGGGCCCTTCCTTGTGGGAGAAGGAGCCGGACGTTTGCCTTTTCGGCAAGAGGCGCTGCCGCGGCCGAGCGCCATGAGATGTTGCGTCTCTGGGAAAGCACAGATCCCCACTGCTGTTGTGCCTGTAGGTAGGGCGCCAAGGCACCGTGAAGAGCAGCAAGAGCTTTCAGGGCTGGGCCCTTCCTTGTGGGAGAAGGAGCCGGACGTTTGCCTTTTCGGCAAGAGGCGCTGCCGCGGCCGAGCGCCATGAGATGTTGTGTCTCTGGGAAAGCACAGATCCCCACTGCTGTTGTGCCAGTAGATAGGGCGCCAAGGCACCGAAGAAGAGCAGCAACAGCTTTCAGGGCTGGGCCCTTCCTTCTGGGAGAAGGAGCCGGACGTTTGCCTTTTCGGCAAGAGGCGCTGCCGCGGCCGAGCGCCATGAGATGTTGCGTCTCTGGGAAAGCACAGATCCCCACTGCTGTTGTGCCTGTAGATAGGGCGCCAAGGTGCCGTGAAGAGCAGCAAGAGCTTTCAGGGCTGGGCCCTTCCTTGTGGGAGAAGGAGCCGGACGTTTGCCTTTTCGGCAAGAGGTTCTGTCGCCGCCAAGCGCCATGAGATGTTGCGTCTCTGGGAAAGCACAGATCCCCACTGCTGTTGTGCCTCTAGATAGGGTGCCAAGGCACCGTGAAGAGCAGCAAGAGCTTTCAGGGCTGGGCCCTTCCTTGTGGGAGAAGGAGCCGGACGTTTGCCTTTTCGGCAAGAGGCACTGCCAGCGGCCGAGCGCCATGAGATCTTGCGTCTCTGGGAAAGCACAGATCCCCACTACTGTTGTGCCTGTAGGTAGGACGCTAAGGCACCGTGAAGAGCAGCAAGAGCTTTCAGGGCTGGGCCCTTCCTTGTGGGAGAAGGAGCCGGACGTTTGCCTTTTCGGCAAGAGGCGCTGCCGCCCGCCGAGCGCCATGAGATGTTGCGTCTCTGGGAAAGCACAGATCCCCAGTGCTGTTGTGCCTGTACATAGGGCGCCAAGGCGCCGTGAAGAGCCGCAAGAGCTTTCAGGGCTGGGCCCTTCCTTGTGGGAGAAGGAGCCGGACGTTTGCCTTTTCGGCAAGAGGTTCTGTCGCCGCCGAGCGCCATGAGATGTTACGTCTCTGGGAAAGCACAGATCCCCACTGCTGTTGCGCCTGTAGATAGGGCGCCAAGGCACCGTGAAGAGCATCAACAGCTTTCAGGGCTGGGCCCTTCCTTGTGGGAGAAGGAGCCGGACGTTTGCCTTTTCGGCAAGAGGCTCTGCCGCGGGCGAGCGCCATGAGATGTTGTGTCTCTGGGAAAGTACAGATCCCCACTGCTCTTCTGCCTGTGGATAGGGCGCCAAGGCACCGTGAAGAGCAGCAACAGCTTTCAGGGCTGGGCCCTTCCTTGTGGGAGAAGGAGCCGGACGTTTGCCTTTTCAGCAAGACGTTCTGCCGCGGGCCGAGCGCCATGAGATGTTGCGTCTCTGGGAAAGCACAGATCCCCAGTGCTGTTGTGCCAGTAGATAGGGCGCCAAGGCACCGTGAAGAGCAGCAAGAGCTTTCAGGGCTGGGCCCTTCCTTGTGGGAGAAGGAGCCGGACGTTTGCCTTTTCGGCAAGAGGCTCTGCCGCGGCCGAGCGCCATGAGATGTTGCGTCTCTGGGAAAGCTCAGATCCCCACTGCTGTTGTGCCTGTAGATAGGGCGCCAAGGCACCGTGTAGAGCAGCAAGAGCTTTCAGGGCTGGGCCCTTCCTTGTGGGAGAAGGAGCCGGACGTTTGCCTTTTCGGCAAGAGGTTCTGTCGCCGCCGAGCGCCATGAGATGTTGCGTCTCTGGGAAAGCACAGATCCCCACTACTGTTGTGCCTGTAGGTAGGACGCTAAGGCACCGTGAAGAGCAGCAAGAGCTTTCAGGGCTGGGCCCTTCCTTGTGGGAGAAGGAGCCGGACGTTTGCCTTTTCGGCAAGAGGCGCTGCCGCGGCCGAGCGCCATGAGATGTTGCGTCTCTGGGAAAGCACAGATCCCCAGTGCTGTTGTGCCTGTACATAGGGCGCCAAGGCGCCGTGAAGAGCAGCAAGAGCTTTCAGGGCTGGGCCCTTCCTTGTGGGAGAAGGAGCCGGACGTTTGCCTTTTCGGCAAGAGGTTCTGTCGCCGCCGAGCGCCATGAGATGTTGCGTCTCTGGGAAAGCACAGATCCCCACTGCTGTTGCGCCTGTAGATAGGGCGCCAAGGCACCGTGAAGAGCATCAACAGCTTTCAGGGCTGGGCCCTTCCTTGTGGGAGAAGGAGCCGGACGTTTGCCTTTTCGGCAAGAGGCTCTGCCGCGGCCGAGCGCCATGAGATGTTGTGTCTCTGGGAAAGTACAGATCCCCACTGCTCTTCTGCCTGTGGATAGGGCGCCAAGGCACCGTGAAGAGCAGCAACAGCTTTCAGGGCTGGGCCCTTCCTTGTGGGAGAAGGAGCCGGACGTTTGCCTTTTCAGCAAGACGTTCTGCCGCGGCCGAGCGCCATGAGATGTTGCGTCTCTGGGAAAGCACAGATCCCCAGTGCTGTTGTGCCAGTAGATAGGGCGCCAAGGCACCGTGAAGAGCAGCAAGAGCTTTCAGGGCTGGGCCCTTCCTTGTGGGAGAAGGAGCCGGACGTTTGCCTTTTCGGCAAGAGGCTCTGCCGCGGCCGAGCGCCATGAGATGTTGCGTCTCTGGGAAAGCTCAGATCCCCACTGCTGTTGTGCCTGTAGATAGGGCGCCAAGGCACCGTGTAGATCAGCAAGAGCTTTCAGGGCTGGGCCCTTCCTTGTGGGAGAAGGAGCCAGACGTTTGCCTTTTCGGCAAGAGGTTCTGTCGCCGCCGAGCGCCATGAGATGTTGCGTCTCTGGGAAAGCACAGATCCCCACTGCTGTTGTGCCTGTAGATAGGGCGCCAAGGCACCGTGAAGAGCAGCAAGAGCTTTGAGGGCTGGGCCCTTCCTTGTGGGAGAAGGAGCCGGACGTTTTCCTTTTCGGCAAGAGGCGCTGCCGCGGCCGAGCACCATGAGATGTTGCGTCTCTGGCAAAGCACAGATGCCCACTGCTGTTGTGCCGGTAGATAGGGCGCCAAGGCACCGTGAAGAGCAGCAACATCTTTCAGGGCTGGGCCCTTCCTTGTGGGAAAAGGAGCCAGACGTTTGCCTTTTCGGCAAGAAGTTCTGTCGCCGCCGAGCGCCATGAGATGTTGCGTCTCTGGGAAAGCACAGATCCCCACAGCTGTAGTGCCTGTACATAGGGTGCCAAGGCACCGTGAAGAGCAGCAAGAGCTTTCAGGGCTGGGCCCTTCCTTGTGGGAGAAGGAGCCGGACGTTTGCCTTTTCGGCAAGAGGCGCTGCCGCGGCCGAGCGCCATAAGATGTTGCGTCTCTGGGAAAGCACAGATCCCCACTGCTGTTGTGCCAGTAGATAGGGCGCCAAGGCACCGAAGAAGAGCAGCAACAGCTTTCAGGGCTGGGCCCTTCCTTGTGGGAGAAGGAGCCGGACGTTTGCCTTTTCGGCAAGAGGCGCTGCCGCGGCCGAGCGCCATGAGATGTTGCGTCTCTGGGAAAGCACAGATCCCCAGTGCTGTTGTGCCTGTACATAGGGCGCCAAGGTGCCGTGAAGAGCAGCAAGAGCTTTCAGGGCTGGGCCCTTCCTTGTGGGAGAAGGAGCCGGACGTTTGCCTTTTCGGCAAGAGGTTCTGTCGCCGCCAAGCGCCATGAGATGTTGCGTCTCTGGGAAAGCACAGATCCCCACTGCTGTTGTGCCTGTAGATAGGGCGCCAAGGCACCGTGAAGAGCAGCAAGAGCTTTCAGGGCTGGGCCCTTCCTTGTGGGAGAAGGAGCCGGACGTTTGCCTTTTCGGCAAGAGGCTCTGCCGTGGCTGAGCGCCATGAGATGTTGCGTCTCTGGGAAGGCACAGATCCCCAGTGCTGTTGTGCTTGTAGATAGGGCGCCAAGGCACCGTGAAGAGCAGCAAGAGCTTTCAGGCCTGGGCCCTTCCTTGTGGGAGAAGGAGCCGGACGTTTGCCTTTTCGGCAAGAGGCTCTGCCGCGGCCGAGCACCATGAGATGTTGCGTCTCTGGGAAAGCACAGATCCCCACTGCTGTTGTGCCTGTAGATAGGGCGCCAAGGCACCGTGAAGAGCAGCAAGAGCTTTCAGGGCTGGGCCCTTCCTTGTGGGAGAATGATCCGGACGTTTTCCTTTTCGGCAAGACGTTCTGCGCGGCCGAGCGCCATGAGATGTTGCGTCTCTGGGAAAGCACAGATCCCCACTGCTCTTCTGCCTGTAGATAGGGCGCCAAGGCACCGTGAAGAGCAGCAAGAGCTTTGAGGGCTGGGCCCTTCCTTGTGGGAGAAGGAGCCGGACGTTTGCCTTTTCGGCAAGAGGCACTGCCGCGGCCGAGCGCCATGAGATCTTGCGTCTCTGGGAAAGCACAGATCCCCACTACTGTTGTGCCTGTAGGTAGGACGCTAAGGCACCGTGAAGAGCAGCAAGAGCTTTCAGGGCTGGGCCCTTCCTTGTGGGAGAAGGAGCCGGACGTTTGCCTTTTCGGCAAGAGGCTGTGCCGTGGCCGAGCGCCATGAGATGTTGCGTCTCTGGGAAAGCACAGATCCCCACTGCTGTTGCGCCTGTAGATAGGGCACAAGGCACCGTGAAGAGCAGCAAGAGCTTTCAGGGCTGGGCCCTTCCTTGTGGGAGAAGGAGCCGGACGTTTGCCTTTTCGGCAAGAGGCACTGCCGCGGCCGAGCGCCATGAGATCTTGCGTCTCTGGGAAAGCACAGATCCCCACTACTGTTGTGCCTGTAGGTAGGACGCTAAGGCACCGTGAAGAGCAGCAAGAGCTTTCAGGGCTGGGCCCTTCCTTGTGGGAGAAGGAGCCGGACGTTTGCCTTTTCGGCAAGAGGCGCTGCCGCCCGCCGCCGAGCGCCATGAGATGTTGCGTCTCTGGGAAAGCACAGATCCCCAGTGCTGTTGTGCCTGTACATAGGGCGCCAAGGCGCCGTGAAGAGCAGCAAGAGCTTTCAGGGCTGGGCCCTTCCTTGTGGGAGAAGGAGCCGGACGTTTGCCTTTTCGGCAAGAGGTTCTGTCGCCGCCGAGCGCCATGAGATGTTACGTCTCTGGGAAAGCACAGATCCCCACTGCTGTTGCGCCTGTAGATAGGGCGCCAAGGCACCGTGAAGAGCATCAACAGCTTTCAGGGCTGGGCCCTTCCTTGTGGGAGAAGGAGCCGGACGTTTGCCTTTTCGGCAAGAGGCTCTGCCGCGGGCGAGCGCCATGAGATGTTGTGTCTCTGGGAAAGTACAGATCCCCACTGCTCTTCTGCCTGTGGATAGGGCGCCAAGGCACCGTGAAGAGCAGCAACAGCTTTCAGGGCTGGGCCCTTCCTTGTGGGAGAAGGAGCCGGACGTTTGCCTTTTCAGCAAGACGTTCTGCCGCGGCCGAGCGCCATGAGATGTTGCGTCTCTGGGAAAGCACAGATCCCCAGTGCTGTTGTGCCAGTAGATAGGGCGCCAAGGCACCGTGAAGAGCAGCAAGAGCTTTCAGGGCTGGGCCCTTCCTTGTGGGAGAAGGAGCCGGACGTTTGCCTTTTCGGCAAGAGGCTCTGCCGCGGCCGAGCGCCATGAGATGTTGCGTCTCTGGGAAAGCTCAGATCCCCACTGCTGTTGTGCCTGTAGATAGGGCGCCAAGGCACCGTGTAGAGCAGCAAGAGCTTTCAGGGCTGGGCCCTTCCTTGTGGGAGAAGGAGCCGGACGTTTGCCTTTTCGGCAAGAGGTTATGTCGCCGCCGAGCGCCATGAGATGTTGCGTCTCTGGGAAAGCACAGATCCCCACTACTGTTGTGCCTGTAGGTAGGACGCTAAGGCACCGTGAAGAGCAGCAAGAGCTTTCAGGGCTGGGCCCTTCCTTGTGGGAGAAGGAGCCGGACGTTTGCCTTTTCGGCAAGAGGCGCTGCCGCGGCCGAGCGCCATGAGATGTTGCGTCTCTGGGAAAGCACAGATCCCCAGTGCTGTTGTGCCTGTACATAGGGCGCCAAGGCGCCGTGAAGAGCAGCAAGAGCTTTCAGGGCTGGGCCCTTCCTTGTGGGAGAAGGAGCCGGACGTTTGCCTTTTCGGCAAGAGGTTCTGTCGCCGCCGAGCGCCATGAGATGTTGCGTCTCTGGGAAAGCACAGATCCCCACTGCTGTTGCGCCTGTAGATAGGGCGCCAAGGCACCGTGAAGAGCATCAACAGCTTTCAGGGCTGGGCCCTTCCTTGTGGGAGAAGGAGCCGGACGTTTGCCTTTTCGGCAAGAGGCTCTGCCGCGGGCGAGCGCCATGAGATGTTGTGTCTCTGGGAAAGTACAGATCCCCACTGCTCTTCTGCCTGTGGATAGGGCGCCAAGGCACCGTGAAGAGCAGCAACAGCTTTCAGGGCTGGGCCCTTCCTTGTGGGAGAAGGAGCCGGACGTTTGCCTTTTCAGCAAGACGTTCTGCCGCGGCCGAGCGCCATGAGATGTTGCGTCTCTGGGAAAGCACAGATCCCCAGTGCTGTTGTGCCAGTAGATAGGGCGCCAAGGCACCGTGAAGAGCAGCAAGAGCTTTCAGGGCTGGGCCCTTCCTTGTGGGAGAAGGAGCCGGACGTTTGCCTTTTCGGCAAGAGGCTCTGCCGCGGCCGAGCGCCATGAGATGTTGCGTCTCTGGGAAAGCTCAGATCCCCACTGCTGTTGTGCCTGTAGATAGGGCGCCAAGGCACCGTGTAGAGCAGCAAGAGCTTTCAGGGCTGGGCCCTTCCTTGTGGGAGAAGGAGCCGGACGTTTGCCTTTTCGGCAAGAGGTTCTGTCGCCGCCGAGCGCCATGAGATGTTGCGTCTCTGGGAAAGCACAGATCCCCACTGCTGTTGTGCCTGTAGATAGGGCGCCAAGGCACCGTGAAGAGCAGCAAGAGCTTTGAGGGCTGGGCCCTTCCTTGTGGGAGAAGGAGCCGGACGTTTTCCTTTTCGGCAAGAGGCGCTGCCGCGGCCGAGCACCATGAGATGTTGCGTCTCTGGCAAAGCACAGATGCCCACTGCTGTTGTGCCGGTAGATAGGGCGCCAAGGCACCGTGAAGAGCAGCAAGAGCTTTCAGGGCTGGGCCCTTCCTTGTGGGAAAAGGAGCCAGACGTTTGCCTTTTCGGCAAGAAGTTCTGTCGCCGCCGAGCGCCATGAGATGTTGCGTCTCTGGGAAAGCACAGATCCCCACAGCTGTAGTGCCTGTACATAGGGTGCCAAGGCACCGTGAAGAGCAGCAAGAGCTTTCAGGGCTGGGCCCTTCCTTGTGGGAGAAGGAGCCGGACGTTTGCCTTTTCGGCAAGAGGCGCTGCCGCGGCCGAGCGCCATGAGATGTTGCGTCTCTGGGAAAGCACAGATCCCCACTGCTGTTGTGCCTGTAGATAGGGCGCCAAGGCACCGAAGAAGAGCAGCAACAGCTTTCAGGGCTGGGCCCTTCCTTGTGGGAGAAGGAGCCGGACGTTTGCCTTTTCGGCAAGAGGCGCTGCCGCGGCCGAGCGCCATGAGATGTTGCGTCTCTGGGAAAGCACAGATCCCCAGTGCTGTTGTGCCTGTACATAGGGCGCCAAGGTGCCGTGAAGAGCAGCAAGAGCTTTCAGGGCTGGGCCCTTCCTTGTGGGAGAAGGAGCCGGACGTTTGCCTTTTCGGCAAGAGGTTCTGTCGCCGCCAAGCGCCATGAGATGTTGCGTCTCTGGGAAAGCACAGATCCCCACTGCTGTTGTGCCTGTAGATAGGGCGCCAAGGCACCGTGAAGAGCAGCAAGAGCTTTGAGGGCTGGGCCCTTCCTTGTGGGAGAAGGAGCCGGACGTTTGCCTTTTCGGCAAGAGGCTCTGCCGTGGCTGAGCGCCATGAGATGTTGCGTCTCTGGGAAGGCACAGATCCCCAGTGCTGTTGTGCTTGTAGATAGGGCGCCAAGGCACCGTGAAGAGCAGCAAGAGCTTTCAGGCCTGGGCCCTTCCTTGTGGGAGAAGGAGCCGGACGTTTGCCTTTTCGGCAAGAGGCTCTGCCGCGGCCGAGCGCCATGAGATGTTGCGTCTCTGGGAAAGCACAGATCCCCACTGCTGTTGTGCCTGTAGATAGGGCGCCAAGGCACCGTGAAGAGCAGCAAGAGCTTTCAGGGCTGGGCCCTTCCTTGTGGGAGAATGATCCGGACGTTTTCCTTTTCGGCAAGACGTTCTGCGCGGCCGAGCGCCATGAGATGTTGCGTCTCTGGGAAAGCACAGATCCCCACTGCTCTTCTGCCTGTAGATAGGGCGCCAAGGCACCATGAAGAGCAGCAAGAGCTTTGAGGGCTGGGCCCTTCCTTGTGGGAGAAGGAGCCGGACGTTTGCCTTTTCGGCAAGAGGCACTGCCGCGGCCGAGCGCCATGAGATCTTGCGTCTCTGGGAAAGCACAGATCCCCACTACTGTTGTGCCTGTACATAGGGCGCCAAGGCGCCGTGAAGAGCAGCAAGAGCTTTCAGGGCTGGGCCCTTCCTTGTGGGAGAAGGAGCCGGACGTTTGCCTTTTCGGCAAGAGGCTGTGCCGTGGCCGAGCGCCATGAGATGTTGCGTCTCTGGGAAAGCACAGATCCCCACTGCTGTTGTGCCTGTACATAGGGCGCCAAGGCGCCGTGAAGAGCAGCAAGAGCTTTCAGGGCTGGGCCCTTCCTTGTGGGAGAAGGAGCCGGACGTTTGCCTTTTCGGCAAGAGGTTCTGTCGCCGCCGAGCGCCATGAGATGTTGCGTCTCTGGGAAAGCACAGATCCCCACTGCTGTTGCGCCTGTAGATAGGGCGCCAAGGCACCGTGAAGAGCATCAACAGCTTTGAGGGCTGGGCCCTTCCTTGTGGGAGAAGGAGCCGGACGTTTTTCTTTTCGGCAAGAGGCTCTGCCGCGGCTGAGCGCCATGAGATTTGCGTCTCTCGGAAAGCACAGATCCCCACTGCTGTTGTGCCTGTAGATAGGGCGCCAAGGCACCATGAAAAGCAGCAAGAGCTTTCAGGGCTGGGCCCTTCCTTGTGGGAGAAGGAGCCGGACGTTTGCCTTTTCGGCAAGAGGCTGTGCCGTGGCCGAGCGCCATGAGATGTTGCGTCTCTTGGAAAGCACAGATCCCCACTGCTGTTGTGCCTGTACATAGGGCGCCAAGGCGCCGTGAAGAGCAGCAAGAGCTTTCAGGGCTGGGCCCTTCCTTTTGGGAGAAGGAGCCGGACGTTTTCCTTTTCGGCAAGAGGCTCTGCCGTGGCCGAGCGCCATGAGATGTTGCGTTTCTGGGAAAGCACAGATCCCCACTGCTGTTGTGCCTGTAGATAGGGCGCCAAGGCACCGTGAAGGGCAGCAAGAGCTTTCAGGGCTGGGCCCTTCCTTGTGGGAGAAGGAGCCGGACGTTTGCCTTTTCGGCAAGAGGCTCTGCCGCGGCCGAGCGCCATGAGATGTTGCGTCTCTGGGAAAGCACAGATCCCCACTGCTGTTGTGCCTGTAGATAGGGCGCCAAGGCACCGTGAAGGGCAGCAAGAGCTTTCAGGGCTGGGCCCTTCCTTGTGGGAGAAGGAGCCGGACGTTTGCCTTTTCGGCAAGATGTTCTGCCGCGGCCGAGCGCCATGAGATGTTGCGTCATTGGGAAAGCACAGATCCCCACTGCTCTTCTGCCTGTAGATAGGGCACCAAGGCACCGTGAAGAGCAGCAAGAGCTTTCAGGGCTGGGCCCTTCCTTTTGGGAGAAGGAGCCGGATGTTTGCCTTTTCGGCAAGAGGCTCTGCCGCGGCCGAGCGCCATGAGATGTTGCGTCTCTGGGAAAGCACAGATCCCCAGTGCTGTTGTGCCTGTAGATAGGGTGCCAAGGCACCGTGAAGAGCAGCAAGAGCTTTCAGGGCTGGGCCCTTCCTTGTGGGAGAAGGAGCCGGACGTTTGCCTTTTCGGCAAGATGTTCTGCCGCCGCCGAGCGCCATGAGATGTTGCGTCTCTGGGAAAGCACAGATCCCAACTGCTGTTGTGCCTGTAGATAGGGTGCCAAGGCACCGTGAAGAGCAGCAACAGCTTTGAGGGCTGGGCCCTTCCTTGTGGGAGAAAGAGCCGGACGTTTGCCTTTTCGGCAAGAGGCTCTGCCGCAGCCGAGCGCCATGAGATGTTGCGTCTCTGGGAAAGCACAGATCCCCACTGCTGTTGTGCCTGTAGATAGGGCGCCAAGGCACCGTGAAGAGCATCAACAGCTTTGAGGGCTGGGCCCTTCCTTGTGGGAGAAGGAGCCGGACGTTTGCCTTTTCGGCAAGAGGCACTGCCGCGGCCGAGCGCCATGAGATTTTGCGTCTCTGGGAAAGCACAGATCCCCACTGCTCTTCTGCCTGTAGATAGGGCGCCAAGGCACCGTGAAGAGCAGCAAGAGCTTTCAGGGCTGGGCCCTTCCTTGTGGGAGAAGGAGCCGGACGTTTGCCTTTTCGGCAAGAGGCTCTGCCGCGGCCGAGCGCAATGAGATGTTGCGTCTCTGGGAAAGCACAGATCCCCACTGCTGTTGTGCCTGTACATAGGGCGCCAAGGCACCGTGAAGGGCAGCAAAAGCATTCAGGGCTGGGCCCTTCCTTGTGGGAGAAGGAGCCGGACGTTTGCCTTTTCGGCAAGAGGTTATGCCGCCACCAAGCGCCATGAGATATTGTGTCTCTGGGAAAGCACAGATCCCCAGTGCTGTTGTGCCTGTAGATAGGGCGCCAAGGCACCGTGAAGAGCAGCAACAGCTTTCAGGGCTGGGCCCTTCCTTGTGGGAGAAGGAGCCGGACTTTTGCCTTTTCGGCAAGAGGCTCTGCCGCGGCCGAGCGCCATGAGATGTTGCGCCTCTGGGAAAGCACAGATCCCCACTGCTGTTGTGCCTGTAGATAGGGCGCCAAGGCACCGTGAAGAGCAGCAAGAGCTTTCAGGGCTGGGCCCTTCCTTGTGGGAGAAGGAGCCTGACGTTTGCCTTTTCGGCAAGACGTTCTGCCGCGGCCCAGCGCCATGAGATGTTGCGTCTCTGGGAAAGCACAGATCCCCACTGCTGTTGTGCCTGTAGATAGGGCGCCAAGGCACCGTGAAGAGCAGCAAGAGCTTTCAGGGCTGGGCCCTTCCTTGTGGGAGAAGGAGCCGGACGTTTGCCTTTTCGGCAAGAGGTTCTGTCGCCGCCGAGCGCCATGAGATGTTGCGTCTCTGGGAAAGCACAGATCCCCACTGCTGTTGCGCCTGTAGATAGGGCGCCAAGGCACCGTGAAGAGCAGCAAGAGCTTTCAGGGCTGGGCCCTTCCTTGTGGCAGAAGGAGCCGGACGTTTGCCTTTTCGGCAAGAGGCTCTGCCGCGGGCCGAGCGCCATGAGATGTTGCGTCTCTGGTAAAGCACAGATCCCCAGTGCTGTTGTGCCTGTAGATAGGGTGCCAAGGCACCGTGAAGAGCAGCAAGAGCTTTCAGGGCTGGGCCCTTCCTTGTGGGAGAAGGAGCCGGACGTTTGCCTTTTCGGCAAGAGGCTCTGCCGCGGCCGAGCGCCATGAGATGTTGCGTCTCTGGGAAAGCACAGATCCCCACTGCTGTTGTGCCTGTAGGTAGGGCGCCAAGGCACCGTGAAGAGCAGCAACAGCTTTCAGGGCTGGGCCCTTCCTTGTGGGAGAAGGAGCCGGACATTTTCCTTTTCGGCAAGAGGCGCTGCCGCGGCCGAGCGCCATGAGATGTTGCGTCTCTGGGAAAGCACAGATCCCCACTGCTGTTGTGCCTGTAGGTAGGGCGCCAAGGCACCGTGAAGAGCATCAAGAGCTTTCAGGGCTGGGCCCTTCCTTGTGGGAGAAGGAGCCGGACGTTTGCCTTTTCGGCAAGAGGCTCTGCCGTGGCCGAGCGCCATGAGATGTTGCGTCTCTGGGAAAGCACAGATCCCCAGTGCTGTTGTGCCTGTACATAGGGCGCCAAGGCACCGTGAAGAGCAGCAAGAGCTTTCAGGGCTGGGCCCTTCCTTGTGGGAGAAGGAGCCGGACGTTTGCCTTTTCGGCAAGAGGCGCTGCCGCGGCCGAGCGCCATGAGATCTTGCGTCTCTGGGAAAGCACAGATCCCCACTGCTCTTCTGCCTGTAGATAGGGCGCCAAGGCACCGTGAAGAGCAGCAAGATCTTTCAGGGCTGGGCCCTTCCTTGTGGGAGAAGGAGCCGGACGTTTGCCTTTTCGGCAAGAGGCTCTGCCGCGGCCGAGCGCAATGAGATGTTGCGTCTCTGGGAAAGCACAGATCCCCACTGCTGTTGTGCCTGTACATAGGGCGCCAAGGCGCCGTGAAGAGCAGCAAGAGCTTTCAGGGCTGGGCCCTTCCTTGTGGGAGAAGGAGCCGGACGTTTGCCTTTTCGGCAAGAGGTTCTGTCGCCGCCGAGCGCCATGAGATGTTGCGTCTCTGGGAAAGCACAGATCCCCACTGCTCTTGCGCCTGTAGATAGGGCGCCAAGGCACCGTGAAGGGCAGCAAAAGCATTCAGGGCTGGGCCCTTCCTTGTGGGAGAAGGAGCCGGACGTTTGCCTTTTCGGCAAGAGGTTATGCCGCCACCAAGCGCCATGAGATGTTGCCTTTCTGGGAAAGCACAGATCCCCACTGCTGTTGTGCCTGTAGATAGGGCGCCAAGGCACCGTGAAGAGTAGCAAGAGCTTTCAGGGCTGGGCCCTTCCTTGTGGGAGAAGGAGCCAGACGTTTGCCTTTTCGACAAGAGGCTCTGCCGCCGCCAAGCGCCATGAGATATTGTGTCTCTGGGAAAGCACAGATCCCCAGTGCTGTTGTGCCTGTAGATAGGGCGCCAAGGCACCGTGAAGAGCAGCAACAGCTTTCAGGGCTGGGCCCTTCCTTGTGGGAGAAGGAGCCGGACTTTTGCCTTTTCGGCAAGAGGCTCTGCCGCGGCCGAGCGCCATGAGATGTTGCGTCTCTGGGAAAGCACAGATCCCCACTGCTGTTGTGCCTGTAGATAGGGCGCCAAGGCACCGTGAAGAGCAGCAAGAGCTTTCAGGGCTGGGCCCTTCCTTGTGGGAGAAGGAGCCTGACGTTTGCCTTTTCGGCAAGACGTTCTGCCGCGGCCCAGCGCCATGAGATGTTGCGTCTCTGGGAAAGCACAGATCCCCACTGCTGTTGTGCCTGTAGATAGGGCGCCAAGGCACCGTGAAGAGCAGCAAGAGCTTTCAGGGCTGGGCCCTTCCTTGTGGGAGAAGGAGCCGGACGTTTGCCTTTTCGGCAAGAGGTTCTGTCGCCGCCGAGCGCCATGAGATGTTGCGTCTCTGGGAAAGCACAGATCCCCACTGCTGTTGTGCCTGTAGATAGGGCGCCAAGGCACCGTGAAGAGCATCAACAGCTTTGAGGGCTGGGCCCTTCCTTGTGGGAGAAGGAGCCGGACGTTTGCCTTTTCGGCAAGACGTTCTGCCGCGGCCCAGCGCCATGAGATGTTGCGTCTCTGGGAAAGCACAGATCCCCACTGCTGTTGTGCCTGTAGATAGGGCGCCAAGGCACCGTGAAGAGCAGCAAGAGCTTTCAGGGCTGGGCCCTTCCTTGTGGGAGAAGGAGCCGGACGTTTGCCTTTTCGGCAAGAGGTTCTGTCGCCGCCGAGCGCCATGAGATGTTGCGTCTCTGGGAAAGCACAGATCCCCACTGCTGTTGTGCCTGTAGATAGGGCGCCAAGGCACCGTGAAGAGCATCAACAGCTTTGAGGGCTGGGCCCTTCCTTGTGGGAGAAGGAGCCGGACGTTTGCCTTTTCGGCAAGAGGCACTGCCGCGGCCGAGCGCCATGAGATTTTGCGTCTCTGGGAAAGCACAGATCCCCACTGCTCTTCTGCCTGTAGATAGGGCACCAAGGCACCGTGAAGAGCAGCAAGATCTTTCAGGGCTGGGCCCTTCCTTTTGGGAGAAGGAGCCGGACGTTTGCCTTTTCGGCAAGAGGCTCTGCCGCGTCCGAGCGCCATGAGATGTTGCGTCTCTGGGAAAGCACAGATCCCCACTGCTGTTGTGCCTGTAGATAGGGTGCCAAGGCACCGTGAAGAGCAGCAACAGCTTTGAGGGCTGGGCCCTTCCTTGTGGGAGAAAGAGCCGGACGTTTGCCTTTTCGGCAAGAGGCTCTGCCGCAGCCGAGCGCCATGAGATCTTGCGTCTCTGGGAAAGCACAGATCCCCACTGCTGTTGTGCCTGTAGATAGGGTGCCAAGGCACCGTGAAGAGCAGCAAGAGCTTTCAGGGCTGGGCCCTTCCTTGTGGGAGAAGGAGCCGGACGTTTGCCTTTTTCTGCAAGAGGCGCTGCCGCGGCCGAGCGCCATGAGATATTGTGTCTCTGGGAAAGCACAGATCCCCAGTGCTGTTGTGCCTGTAGATAGGGCGCCAAGGCACCGTGAAGAGCAGCAACAGCTTTCAGGGCTGGGCCCTTCCTTGTGGGAGAAGGAGCCGGACTTTTGCCTTTTCGGCAAGAGGCTCTGCCGCGGCCGAGCGCCATGAGATGTTGCGTCTCTGGGAAAGCACAGATCCCCACTGCTGTTGTGCCTGTAGATAGGGCGCCAAGGCACCGTGAAGAGCAGCAAGAGCTTTCAGGGCTGGGCCCTTCCTTGTGGGAGAAGGAGCCTGACGTTTGCCTTTTCGGCAAGACGTTCTGCCGCGGCCCAGCGCCATGAGATGTTGCGTCTCTGGGAAAGCACAGATCCCCACTGCTGTTGTGCCTGTAGATAGGGCGCCAAGGCACCGTGAAGAGCAGCAAGAGCTTTCAGGGCTGGGCCCTTCCTTGTGGGAGAAGGAGCCGGACGTTTGCCTTTTCGGCAAGAGGTTCTGTCGCCGCCGAGCGCCATGAGATGTTGCGTCTCTGGGAAAGCACAGATCCCCACTGCTGTTGTGCCTGTAGATAGGGCGCCAAGGCACCGTGAAGAGCATCAACAGCTTTGAGGGCTGGGCCCTTCCTTGTGGGAGAAGGAGCCGGACGTTTGCCTTTTCGGCAAGAGGCACTGCCGCGGCCGAGCGCCATGAGATTTTGCGTCTCTGGGAAAGCACAGATCCCCACTGCTCTTCTGCCTGTAGATAGGGCACCAAGGCACCGTGAAGAGCAGCAAGATCTTTCAGGGCTGGGCCCTTCCTTTTGGGAGAAGGAGCCGGACGTTTGCCTTTTCGGCAAGAGGCTCTGCCGCGTCCGAGCGCCATGAGATGTTGCGTCTCTGGGAAAGCACAGATCCCCACTGCTGTTGTGCCTGTAGATAGGGTGCCAAGGCACCGTGAAGAGCAGCAACAGCTTTGAGGGCTGGGCCCTTCCTTGTGGGAGAAAGAGCCGGACGTTTGCCTTTTCGGCAAGAGGCTCTGCCGCAGCCGAGCGCCATGAGATCTTGCGTCTCTGGGAAAGCACAGATCCCCACTGCTGTTGTGCCTGTAGATAGGGTGCCAAGGCACCGTGAAGAGCAGCAAGAGCTTTCAGGGCTGGGCCCTTCCTTGTGGGAGAAGGAGCCGGACGTTTGCCTTTTCGGCAAGAGGCACTGCCGCGGCCAGAGCGCCATGAGATTTTGCGTCTCTGGGAAAGCACAGATCCCCACTGCTGTTGTGCCTGTAGATAGGGCGCCAAGGCACCGTGAAGAGCATCAACAGCTTTGAGGGCTGGGCCCTTCCTTGTGGGAGAAGGAGCCGGACGTTTGCCCTTTTCGGCAAGAGGTTCTGTCGCCGCCGAGCGCCATGAGATGTTGCGTCTCTGGGAAAGCACAGATCCCCACTGCTGTTGCGCCTGTAGATAGGGCGCCAAGGCACCGTGAAGAGCAGCAAGAGCTTTCAGGGCTGGGCCCTTCCTTGTGGCAGAAGGAGCCGGACGTTTTGCCTTTTCGGCAAGAGGCTCTGCCGCGGCCGAGCGCCATGAGATGTTGCGTCTCTGGTAAAGCACAGATCCCCAGTGCTGTTGTGCCTGTAGATAGGGTGCCAAGGCACCGTGAAGAGCAGCAAGAGCTTTCAGGCTGGGCCCTTCCTTGTGGGAGAAGGAGCCGGACGTTTGCCTTTTCGGCAAGAGGCTCTGCCGCGGCCGAGCGCCATGAGATGTTGCGTCTCTGGGAAAGCACAGATCCCCACTGCTGTTGTGCTGTAGGTAGGGCGCCAAGGCACCGTGAAGAGCAGCAACAGCTTTCAGGGCTGGGCCCTTCCTTGTGGGAGAAGGAGCCGGACATTTTCCTTTTCGGCAAGAGGCGCTGCCGCGGCCGAGCGCCATGAGATGTTGCGTCTCTGGGAAAGCACAGATCCCCACTGCTGTTGTGCCGGTAGATAGGGCGCCAAGGCACCGTGAAGAGCAGCAAGAGCTTTCAGGGCTGGGCCCTTCCTTGTGGGAGAAGGAGCCGGACGTTTGCCTTTTCGGCAAGAGGCTGTGCCGTGGCCGAGCGCCATGAGATGTTGCGTCTCTGGGAAAGCCAGATCCCCAGTGCTGTTGTGCCTGTACATAGGGCGCCAAGGTGCCGTGAAGAGCAGCAAGAGCTTTCAGGGCTGGGCCCTTCCTTGTGGGAGAATGATCCGGACGTTTTCCTTTTCGGCAAGAGGCTCTGCCGCGGCCGAGCGCCATGAGATGTTGCGTCTCTGGAAAGCACAGATCCCCACTGCTGTTGTGCCTGTAGGTAGGTGGTGCCAAGGCACCGTGAAGAGCAGCAAGAGCTTTCAGGGCTGGGCCCTTCCTTGTGGGAGAAGGAGCCGGACGTTTGCCCTTTTCGGCAAGAGGCGCTGCCGCGGCCGAGCGCCATGAGATGTTGCGTCTCTGGGAAAGCACAGATCCCCAGTGCTGTTGTGCCGGTAGATAGGGCGCCAAGGCACCGTGAAGAGCAGCAAGAGCTTTCAGGGCTGGGCCCTTCCTTGTGGGAGAAGGAGCCGGACGTTTGCCTTTTCGGCAAGAGGCTGTGCCGTGGCCGAGCGCCATGAGATGTTGCGTCTCTGGGAAAGCACAGATCCCCACTGCTGTTGTGCCTGTAGATAGGGCGCCAAGGCACCGTGAAGAGCAGCAAGAGCTTTCAGGGCTGGGCCCTTCCTTGTGGGAGAATGATCCGGACGTTTTCCTTTTCGGCAAGAGGCTCTGCCGCGGCCGAGCGCCATGAGATGTTGCGACTCTGGGAAAGCACAGATCCCCACTGCTGTTGTGCCTGTAGATAGGGTGCCAAGGCACCGTGAAGAGCAGCAAGAGCTTTCAGGGCTGGGCCCTTCCTTGTGGGAGAAGGAGCCGGACGTTTGCCTTTTCGGCAAGAGGCGCTGCCGCGGCCGAGCGCCATGAGATGTTGCGTCTCTGGGAAAGCACAGATCCCCACTGCTGTTGTGCCTGTAGGTAGGGCGCCAAGGCACCGTGAAGAGCAGCAAGAGCTTTGAGGGCTGGGCCCTTCCTTGTGGGAGAAGGAGCCGGACGTTTTACTTTTCGGCAAGAGGCGCTGCCAGCGGCCGAGCGCCATGAGATGTTGCGTCTCTGGAATGCACAGATCCCCACTGCTGTTGTGCCGGTAGATAGGGCGCCAAGGCACCGTGAAGAGCAGCAAGAGCTTTCAGGGCTGGGCCCTTCCTTGTGGGAGAAGGAGCCGGACGTTTGCCTTTTCGGCAAGAGGCGCTGCCGCGGGCCGAGCGCCATGAGATGTTGCGTCTCTGGGAAAGCACAGATCCCCAGTGCTGTTGTGCCTGTACATAGGGCGCCAAGGGTGCCGTGAAGAGCAGCAAGAGCTTTCAGGGCTGGGCCCTTCCTTGTGGGAGAAGGAGCCGGACGTTTGCCTTTTCGGCAAGAGGTTCTGTCGCCGCCAAGCGCCATGAGATGTTGCGTCTCTGGGAAAGCACAGATCCCCAGTGCTGTTGCGCCTGTAGATAGGGCACCAAGGCACCGTGAAGAGCAGCAAGAGCTTTCAGGGCTGGGCCCTTCCTTGTGGGAGAAGGAGCCGGACGTTTGCCTTTTCGGCAAGAGGCTCTGCCGCGGGCGAGCGCCATGAGATGTTGTGTCTCTGGGAAAGTACAGATCCCCACTGCTCTTCTGCCTGTGGATAGGGCGCCAAGGCACCGTGAAGAGCAGCAACAGCTTTCAGGGCTGGGCCCTTCCTTGTGGGAGAAGGAGCCGGACGTTTGCCTTTTCAACAAGACGTTCTGCCGCGGCCGAGCGCCATGAGATGTTGCGTCTCTGGGAAAGCACAGATCCCCAGTGCTGTTGTGCCAGTAGATAGGGCGCCAAGGCACCGTGAAGAGCAGCAAGAGCTTTCAGGGCTGGGCCCTTCCTTGTGGGAGAAGGAGCCGGACGTTTGCCTTTTCGGCAAGAGGCTCTGCCGCGGCCGAGCGCCATGAGATGTTGCGTCTCTGGGAAAGCTCAGATCCCCACTGCTGTTGTGCCTGTAGATAGGGTGCCAAGGCACCGTGTAGAGCAGCAAGAGCTTTCAGGGCTGGGCCCTTCCTTGTGGGAGAAGGAGCCGGACGTTTGCCTTTTCGGCAAGAGGTTCTGTCGCCGCCGAGCGCCATGAGATGTTGCGTCTCTGGGAAAGCACAGATCCCCACTGCTCTTCTGCCTGTAGATAGGGCGCCAAGGCACCGTGAAGAGCAGCAAGAGCTTTGAGGGCTGGGCCCTTCCTTGTGGGAGAAGGAGCCGGACGATTTCCTTTTCGGCAAGAGGCGCTGCCGCGGCCGAGCACCATGAGATGTTGCGTCTCTGGGAAAGCACAGATGCCCACTGCTGTTGTGCCGGTAGATAGGGCGCCAAGGCACCGTGAAGAGCAGCAACATCTTTCAGGGCTGGGCCCTTCCTTGTGGGAAAAGGAGCCAGACGTTTGCCTTTTCGGCAAGATGTTCTGTCGCCGCCGAGCGCCATGAGATGTTGCGTCTCTGGGAAAGCACAGATCCCCAGGGCTGTTGTGCCTGTACATAGGGTGCCAAGGCACCGTGAAGAGCAGCAAGAGCTTTCAGGGCTGGGCCCTTCCTTGTGGGAGAAGGAGCCGGACGTTTGCCTTTTCGGCAAGAGGCGCTGCCGCGGCCGAGCGCCATGAGATGTTGCGTCTCTGGGAAAGCACAGATCCCCACTGCTGTTGTGCCTGTAGGTAGGGCGCCAAGGCACCGTGAAGAGCAGCAAGAGCTTTGAGGGCTGGGCCCTTCCTTGTGGGAGAAGGAGCCGGACGTTTTCCTTTTCGGCAAGAGGCGCTGCCGCGGCCGAGCGCCATGAGATGTTGCGTCTCTGGGAAAGCACAGATCCCCACTGCTGTTGTGCCAGTAGATAGGGCGCCAAGGCACCGAAGAAGAGCAGCAACAGCTTTCAGGGCTGGGCCCTTCCTTGTGGGAGAAGGAGCCGGACGTTTGCCTTTTCGGCAAGAGGCGCTGCCGCGGCCGAGCGCCATGAGATGTTGCGTCTCTGGGAAAGCACAGATCCCCACTGCTGTTGTGCCTGTACATAGGGCGCCAAGGTGCCGTGAAGAGCAGCAAGAGCTTTCAGGGCTGGGCCCTTCCTTGTGGGAGAAGGAGCCGGACGTTTGCCTTTTCGGCAAGAGGTTCTGTCGCCGCCAAGCGCCATGAGATGTTGCGTCTGTGGGAAAGCACAGATCCCCACTGCTGTTGCGCCTGTAGATAGGGCACCAAGGCACCGTGAAGAGCAGCAAGATCTTTCAGGGCTGGGCCCTTCCTTGTGGGAGAAGGAGCCGGACGTTTGCCTTTTCGGCAAGAGGCTCTGCCGCGGACGAGCGCCATGAGATGTTGTGTCTCTGGGAAAGTACAGATCCCCACTGCTCTTCTGCCTGTAGATAGGGCGCCAAGGCACCGTGAAGAGCAGCAAGAGCTTTGAGGGCTGGGCCCTTCCTTGTGGGAGAAGGAGCCGGACGTTTTCCTTTTCGGCAAGAGGCGCTGCCGCGGCCGAGCACCATGAGATCTTGCGTCTCTGGGAAAGCACAGATGCCCACTGCTGTTGTGCCGGTAGATAGGGCACCAAGGCACCGTGAAGAGCAGCAACATCTTTCAGGGCTGGGCCCTTCCTTGTGGGAGAAGGAGCCGGACGTTTGCCTTTTCGGCAAGAGGCGCTGCCGCGGCCGAGCGCCATGAGATGTTGCGTCTCTGGGAAAGCACAGATCCCCACTGCTGTTGTGCCGGTAGATAGGGCGCCAAGGCACCGTGAAGAGCAGCAAGAGCTTTCAGGGCTGGGCCCTTCCTTGTGGAAGAAGGAGCCGGACGTTTGCCTTTTCGGCAAGAGGCTATGCCGCCGACGAGCGCCATGAGATGTTGCGTCTCTGGGAAAGTACAGATCCCCACTGCTGTTGTGCCTGTAGGTAGGGCGCCAAGGCACCGTGAAGAGCAGCAAGAGCTTTCAGGGCTGGGCCCTTCCTTGTGGGAGAATGATCCGGACGTTTTCCTTTTCGGCAAGAGGCTCTGCTGCGGCCGAGCGCCATGAGATGTTGCGTCTCTGGGAAAGCACAGATCCCCACTGCTGTTGTGCCTGTAGATAGGGCGCCAAGGCACCGTGAAGAGCAGCAAGAGCTTTCAGGGCTGGGCCCTTCCTTGTGGGAGAAGGAGCCGGACGTTTGCCTTTTCGGCAAGAGGCTGTGCCGTGGCCGAGCGCTATGAGTTGTTGCGTCTCTGGGAAAGCACAGATCCCCAGTGCTCTTCTGCCTGTAGGTAGGGCGCCAAGGCACCGTGAAGAGCAGCAAGAGCTTTCAGGGCTGGGCCCTTCCTTGTGGGAGAAGGCGCCCGACGTTTGCCTTTTCGGCAAGAGGCTCTGCCGCAGCCGAGCGCCATGAGATGTTGCGTCTCTGGAAAAGCACAGATCCCCACTGCTGTTGTGCTTGTAGATAGGGTGCCAAGGCACCGTGAAGAGCAGCAACAGCTTTGAGGGCTGGGCCCTTCCTTGTGGGAGAAGGAGCCGGACGTTTGCCTTTTTGGCAAGATGCGCTGCCGCGGCCGAGCGCCATGAGATGTTGCGTCTCTGGGAAAGCACAGATCCCCACTGCTCTTCTGCCTGTAGATAGGGCGCCAAGGCACCGTGAAGAGCAGCAAGAGCTTTCAGGGCTGGGCCCTTCCTTGTGGGAGAAGGAGCCGGACGTTTACCTTTCCAGCAAGACATTCTGCCGCGGCCGAGCGCCATGAGATGTTGCGTCTCTGGGAAAGCACAGATCCCCACTGCTCTTCTGCCTGTAGATAGGGCGCCAAGGCACCGTGAAGGGCAGCAAGAGCTTTCAGGGCTGGGCCCTTCCTTGTGGGAGAAGGAGCCGGACGTTTTCCTTTTCGGCAAGAGGCTCTGCCGCGGCCGAGCGCCATGAGATGTTGCGTCTCTGGGAAAGCACAGATCCCCACTGCTCTTCTGCCTGTAGATAGGGCGCCAAGGCACCGTGAAGAGCAGCAAGAGCTTTCAGGGCTGGGCCCTTCCTTGTGGGAGAAGGAGCCGGACGTTTGCCTTTTCGGCAAGAGGCTCTGCCGCGGCTGAGCGCCATGAGATGTTGCGTCTCTGGGCAAGTACAGATCCCCACTGCTGTTGTGCCTGTAGATAGGGCGCCAAGGCACCGTGAAGGGCAGCAAGAGCTTTCAGGGCTGGGCCCTTCCTTGTGGGAGAAGGAGACGGACGTTTGCCTTTTCGGCAAGAGGCTCTGCTGCGGCCGAGCGCCATGAGATGTTGCGTCTCTGGGAAAGCACAGATCCCCACTGCTGTTGTGCCTGTAGATAGGGCGCCAAGGCACCGTGAAGAGCAGCAAGAGCTTTCAGGGCTGGGCCCTTCCTTGTGGGAGAAGGAGCCGGACGTTTGCCTTTTCGGCAAGAGGCTGTGCCGTGGCCGAGAGCTATGAGTTGTTGCGTCTCTGGGAAAGCACAGATCCCCAGTGCTCTTCTGCCTGTAGGTAGGGCGCCAAGGCACCGTGAAGAGTAGCAAGAGCTTTGAGGGCTGGGCCCTTCCTTGTGGGAGAAGGAGCCCGACGTTTTCCTTTTCGGCAAGAGGCTCTGCCGCAGCCGAGCGCCATGAGATGTTGCGTCTCTGGAAAAGCACAGATCCCCACTGCTGTTGTGCCTGTACATAGGGCGCCAAGGCGCCGTGAAGAGCAGCAAGAGCTTTCAGGGCTGGGCCCTTCCTTGTGGGAGAAGGAGCCGGACGTTTGCCTTTTCGGCAAGAGGTTCTGTCGCCGCCGAGCGCCATGAGATGTTGCGTCTCTGGGAAAGCACAGATCCCCAATGCCCTTGCGCCTGTAGATAGGGCGCCAAGGCACCGTGAAGGGCAGCAAAAGCATTCAGGGCTGGGCCCTTCCTTGTGGGAGAAGGAGCCGGACGTTTGCCTTTTCGGCAAGAGGTTATGCCGCCACCAAGCGCCATGAGATGTTGCCTTTCTGGGAAAGCACAGATCCCCACTGCTGTTGTGCCTGTAGATAGGGCGCCAAGGCACCGTGAAGAGTAGCAAGAGCTTTCAGGGCTGGGCCCTTCCTTGTGGGAGAAGGAGCCAGACGTTTGCCTTTTCGACAAGAGGCTCTGCCGCCGCCAAGCGCCATGAGATATTGTGTCTCTGGGAAAGCACAGATCCCCAGTGCTGTTGTGCCTGTAGATAGGGCGCCAAGGCACCGTGAAGAGCAGCAACAGCTTTCAGGGCTGGGCCCTTCCTTGTGGGAGAAGGAGCCGGACTTTTGCCTTTTCGGCAAGAGGCTCTGCCGCGGCCGAGCGCCATGAGATGTTGCGTCTCTGGTAAAGCACAGATCCCCAGTGCTGTTGTGCCTGTAGATAGGGTGCCAAGGCACCGTGAAGAGCAGCAAGAGCTTTCAGGGCTGGGCCCTTCCTTGTGGCAGAAGGAGCCGGACGTTTGCCTTTTAGGCAAGAGGCTCTGCCGTGGCCGAGCGCCATGAGATGTTGCGTCTCTGGGAAAGCACAGATCCCCAGTGCTGTTGTGCCTGTACATAGGGCGCCAAGGCACCGTGAAGAGCAGCAAGAGCTTTCAGGGCTGGGCCCTTCCTTGTGGGAGAAGGAGCCGGACGTTTTCCTTTTCGGCAAGAGGCTCTGCCGCGGCCGAGCGCCATGAGATCTTGCGTCTCTGGGAAAGCACAGATCCCCACTGCTCTTCTGCCTGTAGATAGGGCGCCAAGGCACCGTGAAGAGCAGCAAGATCTTTCAGGGCTGGGCCCTTCCTTGTGGGAGAAGGAGCCGGACGTTTGCCTTTTCGGCAAGAGGCTCTGCCGCGGCCGAGCGCAATGAGATGTTGCGTCTCTGGGAAAGCACAGATCCCCACTGCTGTTGTGCCTGTACATAGGGCGCCAAGGCGCCGTGAAGAGCAGCAAGAGCTTTCAGGGCTGGGCCCTTCCTTGTGGGAGAAGGAGCCGGACGTTTGCCTTTTCGGCAAGAGGTTCTGTCGCCGCCGAGCGCCATGAGATGTTGCGTCTCTGGGAAAGCACAGATCCCCAATGCCCTTGCGCCTGTAGATAGGGCGCCAAGGCACCGTGAAGGGCAGCAAAAGCATTCAGGGCTGGGCCCTTCCTTGTGGGAGAAGGAGCCGGACGTTTGCCTTTTCGGCAAGAGGTTATGCCGCCACCAAGCGCCATGAGATGTTGCCTTTCTGGGAAAGCACAGATCCCCACTGCTGTTGTGCCTGTAGATAGGGCGCCAAGGCACCGTGAAGAGTAGCAAGAGCTTTCAGGGCTGGGCCCTTCCTTGTGGGAGAAGGAGCCAGACGTTTGCCTTTTCGACAAGAGGCTCTGCCGCCGCCAAGCGCCATGAGATATTGTGTCTCTGGGAAAGCACAGATCCCCAGTGCTGTTGTGCCTGTAGATAGGGCGCCAAGGCACCGTGAAGAGCAGCAACAGCTTTCAGGGCTGGGCCCTTCCTTGTGGGAGAAGGAGCCGGACGTTTGCCTTTTCGGCAAGAGGCTCTGCCGCGGCCGAGCGCCATGAGATGTTGCGTCTCTGGTAAAGCACAGATCCCCAGTGCTGTTGTGCCTGTAGATAGGGTGCCAAGGCACCGTGAAGAGCAGCAAGAGCTTTCAGGGCTGGGCCCTTCCTTGTGGCAGAAGGAGCCGGACGTTTGCCTTTTAGGCAAGAGGCTCTGCCGTGGCCGAGCGCCATGAGATGTTGCGTCTCTGGGAAAGCACAGATCCCCAGTGCTGTTGTGCCTGTACATAGGGCGCCAAGGCACCGTGAAGAGCAGCAAGAGCTTTCAGGGCTGGGCCCTTCCTTGTGGGAGAAGGAGCCGGACGTTTTCCTTTTCGGCAAGAGGCTCTGCCGCGGCCGAGCGCCATGAGATCTTGCGTCTCTGGGAAAGCACAGATCCCCACTGCTCTTCTGCCTGTAGATAGGGCGCCAAGGCACCGTGAAGAGCAGCAAGATCTTTCAGGGCTGGGCCCTTCCTTGTGGGAGAAGGAGCCGGACGTTTGCCTTTTCGGCAAGAGGCTCTGCCGCGGCCGAGCGCAATGAGATGTTGCGTCTCTGGGAAAGCACAGATCCCCACTGCTGTTGTGCCTGTACATAGGGCGCCAAGGCGCCGTGAAGAGCAGCAAGAGCTTTCAGGGCTGGGCCCTTCCTTGTGGGAGAAGGAGCCGGACGTTTGCCTTTTCGGCAAGAGGTTCTGTCGCCGCCGAGCGCCATGAGATGTTGCGTCTCTGGGAAAGCACAGATCCCCAATGCCCTTGCGCCTGTAGATAGGGCGCCAAGGCACCGTGAAGGGCAGCAAAAGCATTCAGGGCTGGGCCCTTCCTTGTGGGAGAAGGAGCCGGACGTTTGCCTTTTCGGCAAGAGGTTATGCCGCCACCAAGCGCCATGAGATGTTGCCTTTCTGGGAAAGCACAGATCCCCACTGCTGTTGTGCCTGTAGATAGGGCGCCAAGGCACCGTGAAGAGTAGCAAGAGCTTTCAGGGCTGGGCCCTTCCTTGTGGGAGAAGGAGCCAGACGTTTGCCTTTTCGACAAGAGGCTCTGCCGCCGCCAAGCGCCATGAGATATTGTGTCTCTGGGAAAGCACAGATCCCCAGTGCTGTTGTGCCTGTAGATAGGGCGCCAAGGCACCGTGAAGAGCAGCAACAGCTTTCAGGGCTGGGCCCTTCCTTGTGGGAGAAGGAGCCGGACTTTTGCCTTTTCGGCAAGAGGCTCTGCCGCGGCCGAGCGCCATGAGATGTTGCGTCTCTGGTAAAGCACAGATCCCCAGTGCTGTTGTGCCTGTAGATAGGGTGCCAAGGCACCGTGAAGAGCAGCAAGAGCTTTCAGGGCTGGGCCCTTCCTTGTGGGAGAAGGAGCCGGACGTTTGCCTTTTCGGCAAGAGGCTCTGCCGCGGCCGAGCGCCATGAGATGTTGCGTCTCTGGGAAAGCACAGATCCCCACTGCTGTTGTGCCTGTAGGTAGGGCGCCAAGGCACCGTGAAGAGCAGCAACAGCTTTCAGGGCTGGGCCCTTCCTTGTGGGAGAAGGAGCCGGACATTTTCCTTTTCGGCAAGAGGCTCTGCCGCGGCCGAGCGCCATGAGATGTTGCGTCTCTGGGAAAGCACAGATCCCCACTGCTGTTGTGCCGGTAGATAGGGCGCCAAGGCACCGTGAAGAGCAGCAAGAGCTTTCAGGGCTGGGCCCTTCCTTGTGGGAGAAGGAGCCGGACGTTTGCCTTTTCGGCAAGAGGCTGTGCCGTGGCCGAGCGCCATGAGATGTTGCGTCTCTGGGAAAGCACAGATCCCCAGTGCTGTTGTGCCTGTACATAGGGCGCCAAGGTGCCGTGAAGAGCAGCAAGAGCTTTCAGGGCTGGGCCCTTCCTTGTGGGAGAATGATCCGGACGTTTTCCTTTTCGGCAAGAGGCTCTGCCGCGGCCGAGCGCCATGAGATGTTGCGTCTCTGGGAAAGCACAGATCCCCACTGCTGTTGTGCCTGTAGGTAGGGTGCCAAGGCACCGTGAAGAGCAGCAACAGCTTTCAGGGCTGGGCCCTTCCTTGTGGGAGAAGGAGCCGGACGTTTGCCTTTTCGGCAAGAGGTTATGCCGCCACCAAGCGCCATGAGATACTGTGTCTCTGGGAAAGCACAGATCCCCAGTGCTGTTGTGCCTGTAGATAGGGCGCCAAGGCACCGTGAAGAGCAGCAACAGCTTTCAGGGCTGGGCCCTTCCTTGTGGGAGAAGGAGCCGGACTTTTGCCTTTTCGGCAAGAGGCTCTGCCGCGGCCGAGCGCCATGAGATGTTGCGTCTCTGGGAAAGCACAGATCCCCACTGCTGTTGTGCCTGTAGATAGGGCGCCAAGGCACCGTGAAGAGCAGCAAGAGCTTTCAGGGCTGGGCCCTTCCTTGTGGGAGAAGGAGCCTGACGTTTGCCTTTTCGGCAAGACGTTCTGCCGCGGCCCAGCGCCATGAGATGTTGCGTCTCTGGGAAAGCACAGATCCCCACTGCTGTTGTGCCTGTAGATAGGGCGCCAAGGCACCGTGAAGAGCAGCAAGAGCTTTCAGGGCTGGGCCCTTCCTTGTGGGAGAAGGAGCCGGACGTTTGCCTTTTCGGCAAGAGGTTCTGTCGCCGCCGAGCGCCATGAGATGTTGCGTCTCTGGGAAAGCACAGATCCCCACTGCTGTTGCGCCTGTAGATAGGGCGCCAAGGCACCGTGAAGAGCAGCAAGAGCTTTCAGGGCTGGGCCCTTCCTTGTGGCAGAAGGAGCCGGACGTTTGCCTTTTCGGCAAGAGGCTCTGCCGCGGCCGAGCGCCATGAGATGTTGCGTCTCTGGTAAAGCACAGATCCCCAGTGCTGTTGTGCCTGTAGGTAGGGCGCCAAGGCACCGTGAAGAGCAGCAAGAGCTTTCAGGGCTGGGCCCTTCCTTGTGGGAGAAGGAGCCGGACATTTGCCTTTTCGGCAAGAGGCGCTGCCGTGGCCGAGCGCCATGAGATGTTGCGTCTCTGGGAAAGCACAGATCCCCACTGCTGTTGTGCCGGTAGATAGGGCGCCAAGGCACCGTGAAGAGCATCAAGAGCTTTCAGGGCTGGGCCCTTCCTTGTGGCAGAAGGAGCCGGACGTTTGCCTTTTCGGCAAGAGGCTCTGCCGCGGCCGAGCGCCATGAGATCTTGCGTCTCTGGGAAAGCACAGATCCCCAGTGCTGTTGTGCCTGTACATAGGGCGCCAAGGCACCGTGAAGAGCAGCAAGAGCTTTCAGGGCTGGGCCCTTCCTTGTGGGAGAAGGAGCCGGACGTTTTCCTTTTCGGCAAGAGGCTCTGCCGCGGCCGAGCGCCATGAGATCTTGCGTCTCTGGGAAAGCACAGATCCCCACTGCTCTTCTGCCTGTAGATAGGGCGACAAGGCACCGTGAAGAGCAGCAAGATCTTTCAGGGCTGGGCCCTTCCTTGTGGGAGAAGGAGCCGGACGTTTGCCTTTTCGGCAAGAGGCTCTGCCGCGGCCGAGCGCAATGAGATGTTGCGTCTCTGGGAAAGCACAGATCCCCACTGCTGTTGTGCCTGTACATAGGGCGCCAAGGCGCCGTGAAGAGCAGCAAGAGCTTACAGGGCTGGGCCCTTCCTTGTGGGAGAAGGAGCCGGACGTTTGCCTTTTCGGCAAGAGGTTCTGTCGCCGCCGAGCGCCATGAGATGTTGCGTCTCTGGGAAAGCACAGATCCCCACTGCCCTTGCGCCTGTAGATAGGGCGCCAAGGCACCGTGAAGGGCAGCAAAAGCATTCAGGGCTGGGCCCTTCCTTGTGGGAGAAGGAGCCGGACGTTTGCCTTTTCGGCAAGAGGTTATGCCGCCACCAAGCGCCATGAGATGTTGCCTTTCTGGGAAAGCACAGATCCCCACTGCTGTTGTGCCTGTAGATAGGGCGCCAAGGCACCGTGAAGAGTAGCAAGAGCTTTCAGGGCTGGGCCCTTCCTTGTGGGAGAAGGAGCCAGACGTTTGCCTTTTCGACAAGAGGCTCTGCCGCCGCCAAGCGCCATGAGATATTGTGTCTCTGGGAAAGCACAGATCCCCAGTGCTGTTGTGCCTGTAGATAGGGCGCCAAGGCACCGTGAAGAGCAGCAAGAGCTTTCAGGGCTGGGCCCTTCCTTGTGGGAGAATGAGCCGGACTTTTGCCTTTTCGGCAAGAGGCTCTGCCGCGGCCGAGCGCCATGAGATGTTGCGTCTCTGGGAAAGCACAGATCCCCACTGCTGTTGTGCCTGTAGGTAGGGCGCCAAGGCACCGTGAAGAGCAGCAACAGCTTTCAGGGCTGGGCCCTTCCTTGTGGGAGAAGGAGCCGGACATTTTCCTTTTCGGCAAGAGGCGCTGCCGCGGCCAAGCGCCATGAGATGTTGCGTCTCTGGGAAAGCACAGATCCCCACTGCTGTTGTGCCGGTAGATAGGGCGCCAAGGCACCGTGAAGAGCAGCAAGAGCTTTCAGGGCTGGGCCCTTCCTTGTGGGAGAAGGAGCCGGACGTTTGCCTTTTCGGCAAGAGGCTGTGCCGTGGCCGAGCGCCATGAGATGTTGCGTCTCTGGGAAAGCACAGATCCCCAGTGCTGTTGTGCCTGTACATAGGGCGCCAAGGTGCCGTGAAGAGCAGCAAGAGCTTTCAGGGCTGGGCCCTTCCTTGTGGGAGAATGATCCGGACGTTTTCCTTTTCGGCAAGAGGCTCTGCCGCGGCCGAGCGCCATGAGATGTTGCGTCTCTGGGAAAGCACAGATCCCCACTGCTGTTGTGCCTGTAGGTAGGGTGCCAAGGCACCGTGAAGAGCAGCAACAGCTTTCAGGGCTGGGCCCTTCCTTGTGGGAGAAGGAGCCGGACGTTTGCCTTTTCGGCAAGAGGCGCTGCCGCGGCCGAGCGCCATGAGATGTTGCGTCTCTGGGAAAGCACAGATCCCCAGTGCTGTTGTGCCGGTAGATAGGGCGCCAAGGCACCGTGAAGAGCAGCAAGAGCTTTCAGGGCTGGGCCCTTCCTTGTGGGAGAAGGAGCCGGACGTTTGCCTTTTCGGCAAGAGGCTGTGCCGTGGCCGAGCGCCATGAGATGTTGCGTCTCTGGGAAAGCACAGATCCCCACTGCTGTTGTGCCTGTAGATAGGGCGCCAAGGCACCGTGAAGAGCAGCAAGAGCTTTCAGGGCTGGGCCCTTCCTTGTGGGAGAATGATCCGGACGTTTTCCTTTTCGGCAAGAGGCTCTGCCGCGGCCGAGCGCCATGAGATGTTGCGACTCTGGGAAAGCACAGATCCCCACTGCTGTTGTGCCTGTAGATAGGGTGCCAAGGCACCGTGAAGAGCAGCAAGAGCTTTCAGGGCTGGGCCCTTCCTTGTGGGAGAAGGAGCCGGACGTTTGCCTTTTCGGCAAGAGGCGCTGCCGCGGCCGAGCGCCATGAGATGTTGCGTCTCTGGGAAAGCACAGATCCCCACTGCTGTTGTGCCTGTAGGTAGGGCGCCAAGGCACCGTGAAGAGCAGCAAGAGCTTTGAGGGCTGGGCCCTTCCTTGTGGGAGAAGGAGCCGGACGTTTTACTTTTCGGCAAGAGGCGCTGCCGCGGCCGAGCGCCATGAGATGTTGCGTCTCTGGGAAAGCACAGATCCCCACTGCTGTTGTGCCGGTAGATAGGGCGCCAAGGCACCGTGAAGAGCAGCAAGAGCTTTCAGGGCTGGGCCCTTCCTTGTGGGAGAAGGAGCCGGACGTTTGCCTTTTCGGCAAGAGGCGCTGCCGCGGCCGAGCGCCATGAGATGTTGCGTCTCTGGGAAAGCACAGATCCCCAGTGCTGTTGTGCCTGTACATAGGGCGCCAAGGTGCCGTGAAGAGCAGCAAGAGCTTTCAGGGCTGGGCCCTTCCTTGTGGGAGAAGGAGCCGGACGTTTGCCTTTTCGGCAAGAGGTTCTGTCGCCGCCAAGCGCCATGAGATGTTGCGTCTCTGGGAAAGCACAGATCCCCAGTGCTGTTGCGCCTGTAGATAGGGCACCAAGGCACCGTGAAGAGCAGCAAGAGCTTTCAGGGCTGGGCCCTTCCTTGTGGGAGAAGGAGCCGGACGTTTGCCTTTTCGGCAAGAGGCTCTGCCGCGGGCGAGCGCCATGAGATGTTGTGTCTCTGGGAAAGTACAGATCCCCACTGCTCTTCTGCCTGTGGATAGGGCGCCAAGGCACCGTGAAGAGCAGCAACAGCTTTCAGGGCTGGGCCCTTCCTTGTGGGAGAAGGAGCCGGACGTTTGCCTTTTCAACAAGACGTTCTGCCGCGGCCGAGCGCCATGAGATGTTGCGTCTCTGGGAAAGCACAGATCCCCAGTGCTGTTGTGCCAGTAGATAGGGCGCCAAGGCACCGTGAAGAGCAGCAAGAGCTTTCAGGGCTGGGCCCTTCCTTGTGGGAGAAGGAGCCGGACGTTTGCCTTTTCGGCAAGAGGCTCTGCCGCGGCCGAGCGCCATGAGATGTTGCGTCTCTGGGAAAGCTCAGATCCCCACTGCTGTTGTGCCTGTAGATAGGGTGCCAAGGCACCGTGTAGAGCAGCAAGAGCTTTCAGGGCTGGGCCCTTCCTTGTGGGAGAAGGAGCCGGACGTTTGCCTTTTCGGCAAGAGGTTCTGTCGCCGCCGAGCGCCATGAGATGTTGCGTCTCTGGGAAAGCACAGATCCCCACTGCTCTTCTGCCTGTAGATAGGGCGCCAAGGCACCGTGAAGAGCAGCAAGAGCTTTGAGGGCTGGGCCCTTCCTTGTGGGAGAAGGAGCCGGACGATTTCCTTTTCGGCAAGAGGCGCTGCCGCGGCCGAGCACCATGAGATGTTGCGTCTCTGGGAAAGCACAGATGCCCACTGCTGTTGTGCCGGTAGATAGGGCGCCAAGGCACCGTGAAGAGCAGCAACATCTTTCAGGGCTGGGCCCTTCCTTGTGGGAAAAGGAGCCAGACGTTTGCCTTTTCGGCAAGATGTTCTGTCGCCGCCGAGCGCCATGAGATGTTGCGTCTCTGGGAAAGCACAGATCCCCAGGGCTGTTGTGCCTGTACATAGGGTGCCAAGGCACCGTGAAGAGCAGCAAGAGCTTTCAGGGCTGGGCCCTTCCTTGTGGGAGAAGGAGCCGGACGTTTGCCTTTTCGGCAAGAGGCGCTGCCGCGGCCGAGCGCCATGAGATGTTGCGTCTCTGGGAAAGCACAGATCCCCACTGCTGTTGTGCCTGTAGGTAGGGCGCCAAGGCACCGTGAAGAGCAGCAAGAGCTTTGAGGGCTGGGCCCTTCCTTGTGGGAGAAGGAGCCGGACGTTTTCCTTTTCGGCAAGAGGCTATGCCGCCAACGAGCGCCATGAGATGTTGCGTCTCTGGGAAAGTACAGATCCCCACTGCTGTTGTGCCTGTAGGTAGGGCGCCAAGGCACTGTGAAGAGCAGCAAGAGCTTTCAGGGCTGGGCCCTTCCTTGTGGGAGAAGGAGCCGGACGTTTGCCTTTTCAGCAAGACATTCTGCCGCGGCCGAGCGCCATGAGATGTTGCGTCTCTGGGAAAGTACAGATCCCCACTGCTCTTCTGCCTGTAGATAGGGCGCCAAGGCACCGTGAAGGGCAGCAAGAGCTTTCAGGGCTGGGCCCTTCCTTGTGGGAGAATGATCCGGACGTTTGCCTTTTCGGCAAGAGGCTCTGCCGCGGCCGAGCGCCATGAGATGTTGCGTCTCTGGGAAAGCACAGATCCCCACTGCTGTTGTGCCTGTAGATAGGGCGCCAAGGCACCGTGAAGAGCAGCAAGAGCTTTCAGGGCTGGGCCCTTCCTTGTGGGAGAAGGAGCCGGACGTTTGCCTTTTCGGCAAGAGGCTGTGCCGTGGCCGAGCGCTATGAGTTGTTGCGTCTCTGGGAAAGCACAGATCCCCAGTGCTCTTCTGCCTGTAGGTAGGGCGCCAAGGCACCGTGAAGAGCAGCAACAGCTTTCAGGGCTGGGCCCTTCCTTGTGGGAGAAGGCGCCCGACGTTTTCCTTTTCGGCAAGAGGCTCTGCCGCAGCCGAGCGCCATGAGATGTTGCGTCTCTGGAAAAGCACAGATCCCCACTGCTGTTGTGCTTGTAGATAGGGTGCCAAGGCACCGTGAAGAGCAGCAACAGCTTTGAGGGCTGGGCCCTTCCTTGTGGGAGAAGGAGCCGGACGTTTGCCTTTTTGGCAAGATGCGCTGCCGCGGCCGAGCGCCATGAGATGTTGCGTCTCTGGGAAAGCACAGATCCCCACTGCTCTTCTGCCTGTAGATAGGGCGCCAAGGCACCGTGAAGAGCAGCAAGAGCTTTCAGGGCTGGGCCCTTCCTTGTGGGAGAACGAGCCGGACGTTTACCTTTCCAGCAAGACATTCTGCCGCGGCCGAGCGCCATGAGATGTTGCGTCTCTGGGAAAGCACAGATCCCCACTGCTCTTCTGCCTGTAGATAGGGCGCCAAGGCACCGTGAAGGGCAGCAAGAGCTTTCAGGGCTGGGCCCTTCCTTGTGGGAGAAGGAGCCGGACGTTTGCCTTTTCGGCAAGAGGCTCTGCCGCGGCTGAGCGCCATGAGATGTTGCGTCTCTGGGAAAGTACAGATCCCCACTCCTGTTGTGCCTGTAGGTACGGCGCCAAGGCACCGTGAAGAGCAGCAAGAGCTTTCAGGGCTGGGCCCTTCTTGTGGGAGAAGGAGCCGGACGTTTGCCATTTCAGCAAGACATTCTGCCGCGGCCGAGCGCCATGAGATGATGCGTTTCTGGGAAAGTACAGATCCCCACTGCTCTTCTGCCTGTAGATAGGGCGCCAAGGCACCGTGAAGGGCAGCAAGAGCTTTCAGGGCTGGGCCCTTCCTTGTCGGAGAAGGAGCCGGACGTTTGCCTTTTCGGCAAGAGGCTCTGCTGCGGCCGAGCGCCATGAGATGTTGCGTCTCTGGGAAAGCACAGATCCCCACTGCTGTTGTGCCTGTAGATAGGGCGCCAAGGCACCGTGAAGAGCAGCAAGAGCTTTCAGGGCTGGGCCCTTCCTTGTGGGAGAAGGAGCCGGACGTTTGCCTTTTCGGCAAGAGGCTGTGCCGTGGCCGAGAGCTATGAGTTGTTGCGTCTCTGGGAAAGCACAGATCCCCAGTGCTCTTCTGCCTGTAGGTAGGGCGCCAAGGCACCGTGAAGAGTAGCAAGAGCTTTGAGGGCTGGGCCCTTCCTTGTGGGAGAAGGAGCCCGACGTTTTCCTTTTCGGCAAGAGGCTCTGCCGCAGCCGAGCGCCATGAGATGTTGCGTCTCTGGAAAAGCACAGATCCCCACTGCTGTTGTGCCTGTATATAGGGTGCCAAGGCACCGTGAAGAGCAGCAACAGCTTTGAGGGCTGGGCCCTTCCTTGTGGGAGAAGGAGCTGGACGTTTGCCTTTTTGGCAAGAGGCGCTGCCGCCGCCGAGCGCCATGAGATGTTGCGTCTCTGGGAAAGCACAGATCCCCACTGCTCTTCTGCCTGTAGATAGGGTTCCAAGGCACCGTGAAGAGCAGCAAGAGCTTTAAGGGCTGGGCCCTTCCTTGAGGGAGAAGGAGCCGGACGTTTGCCTTTCGGCAAGTGGTTCTGCCGCGGCCGAGCGCCTTGAGATCTTGCGTCTCTGGGAAAGCACAGATCCCCACTGCTCTTCTGCCTGTAGATAGGGCGCCAAGGCACCGTGAAGGGCAGCAAGAGCTTTCAGGGCTGGGCCCTTCCTTGTGGGAGAATGATCCGGACGTTTTCCTTTTCGGCAAGAGGCTCTGCTGCGGCCGAGCGCCATGAGATGTTGCGTCTCTGGGAAAGCACAGATCCCCACTGCTCTTCTGCCTGTAGATAGGGCGCCAAGGCACCGTGAAGAGCAGCAAGAGCTTTCAGGGGTGGGCCCTTCCTTGTGGGAGAAGGAGCCGGACGTTTGCCTTTTCGGCAAGAGGCTCTGTCGCCGCCGAGCGCCATGAGATGTTGCGTCTGTGGGAAAGCACAGATCCCCACTGCTGTTGTCCCTGTAGATAGGGTGCCAAGGCGCCGTGAGGAGCAGCAAGAGCTTTGAGGGCTGGGCCCTTCCTTGTGGGAGAAGGAGCCGGACGTTTACCTTTTCGGCAAGAGGCTCTGCCGCGGCCGAGCGCCATGAGATGTTGCGTCTCTGGGAAAGCACAGATCCCCACTGCTGTTGTGCCTGTAGATAGGGCGCCAAGGCGCCGTGAAGAGCAGCAAGAGCTTTCAGGGCTGGGCCCTTCCTTGTGGGAGAAGGAGCCGGACGTTTGCCTTTTCGGCAAGAGGCGCTGCCGCGGCCAAGCGCCATGAGATGTTGCGTCTCTGGGAAAGCACAGATCCCCACTGCTGTTGCGCCTGTAGATAGGGCACAAGGCACCGTGAAGAGCAGCAAGAGCTTTCAGGGCTGGGCCCTTCCTTGTGGGAGAAGGAGCCGGACGTTTGCCTTTTCGGCAAGAGGCTCTGCCGCGGCCGAGCGCCATGAGATGTTGCGTCTCTGGGAAAGCACATATCCCCAGTGCTGTTGTGCCTGTAGATAGGGCGCCAAGGCACCGTGAAGAGCAGCAACAGCTTTGAGGGCTGGCCCCTTCCTTGTGGGAGAAGGATCCGGACGTTTGCCTTTTCGGCAAGAGGCGCTGCCGCGGCTGAGCGCCATGAGATGTTGCGTCTCTGGGAAAGTACAGATCCTCACTGCTCTTCTGCCTGTAGGTAGGGTGCCAAGGCACCGTGAAGAGCAGCAAGAGCTTTCAGGGCTGGGCCCTTCCTTGTGGGAGAAGGAGCCGGACATTTGCCTTTTCGGCAAGAGGCGCTGCCGCGGCCGAGCGCCATGAGATGTTGCGTCTCTGGGAAAGCACAGATCCCCACTGCTGTTGTGCCTGTAGATAGTGCGCCAAGGCACCGTGAAGAGCAGCAACAGCTTTGAGGGCTGGGCCCTCCTTGTGGGAGAAGGAGCCAGACGTTTGCCTTTTCGGCAAGAGGCTCTGCCGCGGCCGAGCGCCATGAGATGTTGCGTCTCTGGGAAAGCACAGATCCCCACTGCTGTTGTGCCTGTAGATAGGGTGCCAAGGCACCGTGAAGAGCAGCAAGAGCTTTCAGGGCTGGGCCCTTCCTTGTGGGAGAAGGAGCCGGACGTTTGGTTTTTCGGCAAGAGGTTCTGCCGCGGCCGAGCGCCTTGAGATCTTGCGTCTCTGGGAAAGTACATATCCCCACTGCTCTTCTGCCTGTAGATAGGGTGCCAAGGCACCGTGAAGAGCAGCAAGAGCTTTCAGGGCTGGGCCCTTCCTTGTGGGAGAAGGAGCCGGACGTTTACCTTTCCAGCAAGACATTCTGCCGCGGCCGAGCGCCATGAGATGTTGCGTCTCTGGGAAAGCACAGATCCCCACTGCTCTTCTGCCTGTAGATAGGGCGCCAAGGCACCGTGAAGGGCAGCAAGAGCTTTCAGGGCTGGGCCCTTCCTTGTGGGAGAATGATCCGGACGTTTTCCTTTTCGGCAAGAGGCTCTGCTGCGGCCGAGCGCCATGAGATGTTGCGTCTCTGGGAAAGCACAGATCCCCACTGCTCTTCTGCCTGTAGATAGGGCGCCAAGGCACCGTGAAGAGCAGCAAGAGCTTTCAGGGCTGGGCCCTTCCTTGTGGGAGAAGGAGCCGGACGTTTGCCTTTTCGGCAAGAGGCTCTGCCGCGGCTGAGCGCCATGAGATGTTGCGTCTCTGGGAAAGCACAGATCCCCACTGCTGTTGTGCCTGTAGATAGGGCGCCAAGGCACCGTGAAGAGCAGCAACAGCTTTCAGGGCTGGGCCCTTCCTTGAGGGAGAAGGAGCCGGACGTTTGCCTTTTCGGCAAGAGGCTCTGCCGCGGCCGAGCGCCATGAGATATTGCGTTTCTGGGAAAGCACAGATCCCCACTGCTGTTGTGCCTGTAGATAGGGCACAAGGCACCGTGAAGAGCAGCAAGAGCTTTCAGGGCTGGGCCCTTCCTTGTGGGAGAAGGAGCCGGACGTTTGCCTTTTCGGCAAGAGGCTCTGCCGCGGCTGAGCGCCATGAGATGTTGCGTCTCTGGGAAAGCACAGATCCCCACTGCTGTTGTGCCTGTAGATAGGGCGCCAAGGCACCGTGAAGAGCAGCAACAGCTTTGAGGGCTGGGCCCTCCTTGTGGGAGAAGGAGCCAGACGTTTGCCTTTTCGGCAAGAGGCTCTGCCGCGGCCGAGCGCCATGAGATGTTGCGTCTCTGGGAAAGCACAGATCCCCACTGCTGTTGTGCCTGTAGATAGGGTGCCAAGGCACCGTGAAGAGCAGCAAGAGCTTTCAGGGCTGGGCCCTTCCTTGTGGGAGAAGGAGCCGGACGTTTGGTTTTTCGGCAAGAGGTTCTGCCGCGGCCGAGCGCCTTGAGATCTTGCGTCTCTGGGAAAGTACAGATCCCCACTGCTCTTCTGCCTGTAGATAGGGTGCCAAGGCACCGTGAAGAGCAGCAAGAGCTTTCAGGGCTGGGCCCTTCCTTGTGGGAGAAGGAGCCGGACGTTTACCTTTCCAGCAAGACATTCTGCCGCGGCCGAGCGCCATGAGATGTTGCGTCTCTGGGAAAGCACAGATCCCCACTGCTCTTCTGCCTGTAGATAGGGCGCCAAGGCACCGTGAAGGGCAGCAAGAGCTTTCAGGGCTGGGCCCTTCCTTGTGGGAGAATGATCCGGACGTTTTCCTTTTCGGCAAGAGGCTCTGCTGCGGCCGAGCGCCATGAGATGTTGCGTCTCTGGGAAAGCACAGATCCCCACTGCTCTTCTGCCTGTAGATAGGGCGCCAAGGCACCGTGAAGAGCAGCAAGAGCTTTCAGGGCTGGGCCCTTCCTTGTGGGAGAAGGAGCCGGACGTTTGCCTTTTCGGCAAGAGGCTCTGCCGCGGCTGAGCGCCATGAGATGTTGCGTCTCTGGGAAAGCACAGATCCCCACTGCTGTTGTGCCTGTAGATAGGGCGCCAAGGCACCGTGAAGAGCAGCAACAGCTTTCAGGGCTGGGCCCTTCCTTGAGGGAGAAGGAGCCGGACGTTTGCCTTTTCGGCAAGAGGCTCTGCCGCGGCCGAGCGCCATGAGATATTGCGTTTCTGGGAAAGCACAGATCCCCACTGCTGTTGTGCCTGTAGATAGGGCACAAGGCACCGTGAAGAGCAGCAAGAGCTTTCAGGGCTGGGCCCTTCCTTGTGGGAGAAGGAGCCGGACGTTTGCCTTTTCGGCAAGAGGCTCTGCCGCGGCTGAGCGCCATGAGATGTTGCGTCTCTGGGAAAGCACAGATCCCCACTGCTGTTGTGCCTGTAGATAGGGCGCCAAGGCACCGTGAAGAGCAGCAAGAGCTTTGAGGGCTGGGCCCTTCCTTGTGGCAGAAGGAGCCGGACGTTTGCTTTTTCGGCAAAACGTTCTGCCTCGGCCGAGCGCCATGAGATCTTGCGTCTCTGGGAAAGCACAGATCCCCACTGCTGTTGTGCCAGTAGATAGGGCACCAAGGCACCGTGAAGAGCAGCAACAGCTTTGAGGGCTGGGCCCTTCCTTGTGGGAGAAGGATCCGGACGTTTGCCTTTTCGGCAAGAGGCGCTGCCGCGGCTTAGCGCCATGAGATGTTGCGTCTCTGGGAAAGTACAGATCCTCACTGCTCTTCTGCCTGTAGGTAGGGTGCCAAGGCACCGTGAAGAGCAGCAAGAGCTTTCAGGGCTGGGCCCTTCCTTGTGGGAGAAGGAGCCGGACGTTTGCCTTTTCGGCAAGAGGCGCTGCCGCGGCCGAGCGCCATGAGATGTTGCGTCTCTGGGAAAGCACAGATCCCCACTGCTGTTGTGCCTGTAGATAGTGCGCCAAGGCACCGTGAAGAGCAGCAACAGCTTTCAGGGCTGGGCCCTCCTTGTGGGAGAAGGAGCCAGACGTTTGCCTTTTCGGCAAGAGGCTCTGCCGCGGCCGAGCGCCATGAGATGTTGCGTCTCTGGGAAAGCACAGATCCCCACTGCTGCTGTGCCTGTAGATAGGGTGCCAAGGCACCGTGAAGAGCAGCAAGAGCTTTGAGGGCTGGGCCCTTCCTTGTGGGAGAAGGAGCCGGACGTTTGCCTTTTCGGCAAGAGACTCTGCCGCGGCCGAGCGCCATGAGATGTTGCGTCTCTGGGAAAGCACAGATCCCCAGTGCTGTTGTGCCTGTAGATTGGGCGCCAAGGCACCGTGAAGAGCAGCAACAGCTTTCAGGGCTGGGCCCTTCCTTGTGGGAGAATGATCGGACGTTTGCCTTTTCGGCAAGAGGCTCTGCCGCGGCCGAGCGCCATGAGATGTTGCGTTTCTGGGAAAGCACAGATCACTGCTGTTGTGCCTGTAGATAGGGCGCCAAGGCACCGTGAAGAGCAGCAAGAGCTTTGAGGGCTGGGCCCTTCCTTGTGGGAGAAGGAGCCGGACGTTTGCCTTTTCGGCAAGAGGCTCTGCCACGGCCGAGCGCCATGAGATGTTGCGTCTCTGGGAAAGCACAGATCCCCAGTGATGTTGTGCCTGTAGGTAGGGCGCCAAGGCGCCGTGAAGAGCAGCAACAGCTTTCAGGGCTGGGCCCTTCCTTGTGGGAGAAGGAGCCGGACGTTTGCCTTTTCGGCAAGAGGCTCTGCCGCGGCCGAGCGCCATGAGATGTTGCGTCTCTGGGAAAGCACAGATCCCCACTGCTGTTGCGCCTGTAGATAGGGCACCAAGGCACCGTGAAGAGCAGCAAGAGCTTTCAGGGCTGGGCCCTTCCTTGTGGGAGAAGGAGCCGGACGTTTGCCTTTTCGGCAAGAGGCTGTGCCGTGGCCGAGCGCCATGAGATGTTGCGTCTCTGGGAAAGCACAGATCCCCAGTGCTGTTGTGCCTGTAGGTAGGGCGCCAAGGCGCCGTGAAGAGCAGCAACAGCTTTCAGGGCTGGGCCCTTCCTTCTGGGAGACGGAGCCGGACGTTTGCCTTTTCGGCAAGAGGCGCTGCCGCGGCCGAGCGCCATGAGATGTTGCGTCTCTGGGAAAGCACAGATCCCCACTGCTGTTGCGCCTGTAGATAGGGCACAAGGCACCGTGAAGAGCAGCAACAGCTTTGAGGGCTGGGCCCTTCCTTGTGGGAGAAGGAGCCGGACGTTTGCCTTTTCGGCAACAGGCTCTGCCGCGGCCGAGCGCCATGAGATGTTGTGTCTCTGGGAAAGCACAGATCCCCAGTGCTGTTGTGCCTGTAGATAGGGCACCAAGGCACCGTGAAGAGCAGCAAGAGCTTTGAGGGCTGGGCCCTTCCTTGAGGGAGAAGGAGCCGGACGTTTGCTTTTTCGGCAAAACGTTCTGCCTCGGCCGAGCGCCATGAGATGTTGCGTCTCTGGGAAAGCACAGATCCCCACTGCTGTTGTGCCAGTAGATAGGGCACCAAGGCACCGTGAAGAGCAGCAACAGCTTTGAGGGCTGGGCCCTTCCTTGTGGGAGAAGGATCCGGACGTTTGCCTTTTCGGCAAGAGGAGCTGCCGCGGCCGAGCGCCATGAGATGTTGCGTCTCTGGGAAAGTACAGATCCTCACTGCTCTTCTGCCTGTAGGTACGGTGCCAAGGCACCGTGAAGAGCAGCAAGAGCTTTGAGGGCTGGGCCCTTCCTTGTGGGAGAAGGAGCCGGACGTTTGCCTTTTCGGCAAGAGACTCTGCCGCGGCCGAGCGCCATGAGATGTTGCGTCTCTGGGAAAGCACAGATCCCCAGTGCTGTTGTGCCTGTAGATTGGGCGCCAAGGCACCGTGAAGAGCAGCAACAGCTTTCAGGGCTGGGCCCTTCCTTGTGGGAGAATGATCGGACGTTTGCCTTTTCGGCAAGAGGCTCTGCCGCGGCCGAGCGCCATGAGATGTTGCGTTTCTGGGAAAGCACAGATCCCCACTGCTGTTGTGCCTGTAGATAGGGCGCCAAGGCACCGTGAAGAGCATCAAGAGCTTTCAGGGCTGGGCCCTTCCTTGTGGGAGAAGGAGCCGGACATTTGCCTTTTCGGCAAGAGGCTCTGCCGCCGCCGAGCGCCATGAGACGTTGCGTCTCTGGGAAAGCAGAGATCCCCACTGCTCTTCTGCCAGTAGATAGGGTGCCAAGGCACCGTGAAGAGCAGCAAGAACTTTGAGGGCTGGGCCCTTCCTTGTGGGAGAAGGAGCCGGACGTTTACCTTTTCTGCAAGAGGCGCTGCCGCGGCCGAGCGCCATGAGATGTTGCGTCTCTGGGAAAGCACAGATCCCCACTGCTGTTGTGCCTGTAGATAGGGCGCCAAGGCACCGTGAAGAGCAGCAAGAGCTTTGAGGGCTGGGCCCTTCCTTGTGGGAGAAGGAGCCGGACGTTTGCCTTTTTCGGCAAGAGGCTCTGCCACGGCCGAGCGCCATGAGATGTTGCGTCTCTGGAAGCACAGATCCCCAGTGATGTTGTGCCTGTAGGTCGGGGCGCCAAGGCACCGTGAAGAGCAGCAACAGCTTTCAGGGCTGGGCCCTTCCTTGTGGGAGAATGATCGGACGTTTGCCTTTTCGGCAAGAGGCTCTGCCGCGCCGAGCGCCATGAGATGTTGCGTTTCTGGGAAAGCACAGATCCCCACTGCTGTTGTGCCTGTAGATAGGGCGCCAAGGCACCGTGAAGAGCAGCAAGAGCTTTCAGGGCTGGGCCCTTCCTTGTGGGAGAAGGAGCCGGACGTTTGCCTTTTCGGCAAGAGGCTCTGCCGCCGCCGAGTGCCATGAGATGTTGCGTCTCTGGGAAAGCACAGATCCCCACTGCTGTTGTGCCTGTAGGTAGGGCGCCAAGGCGCCGTGAAGAGCAGCATGAGATTTCAGGGCTGGGCCCTTCCTTGTGGGAGAAGGAGCCGGACGTTTGCCTTTTCGGCAAGAGGCGCTGCCCGCGGCCGAGCGCCATGATATGTTGCGTCTCTGGGAAAGCACAGATCCCCACTGCTGTTGCGCCTGTAGATAGGGCACCAAGGCACCGTGAAGAGCAGCAAGAGCTTTCAGGGCTGGGCCCTTCCTTGTGGGAGAAGGAGCCGGACGTTTGCCTTTTCGGCAAGAGGCTCTGCCGCGGCTGAGCGCCATGAGATGTTGCGTCTCTGGGAAAGCACAGATCCCCACTGCTGTTGTGCCCTGTAGATAGGGCGCCAAGGCACCGTGAAGAGCAGCAAGAGCTTTCAGGGCTGGGCCCCTTCCTTGTGGGAGAAGAGCCGGACGTTTGCCTTTTCGGCAAGAGGCTCTGCCGCGGTCCGAGCGCCATGAGATGTTGCGTCTCTGGGAAAGCACAGATCCCCACTGCTGTTGTGCCTGTAGATAGGGTGCCAAGGCACCGTGAAGAGCAGCAAGAGCTTTGAGGGCTGGGCCCTTCCTTGAGGGAGAAGGAGCCGGACGTTTGCTTTTTCGGCAAAACGTTCTGCCTCGGCCGAGCGCCATGAGATCTTGCGTCTCTGGGAAAGCACAGATCCCCACTGCTGTTGTGCCTGTAGATAGGGCACCAAGGCACCGTGAAGAGCAGCAACAGCTTTGAGGGCTGGGCCCTTCCTTGTGGGAGAAGGATCCGGACGTTTGCCTTTTCGGCAAGGTGTTCTGCCGCGGGCCGAGCGCCATGAGATGTTGCGTCTCTGGGAAAGTAAAGATCCTCACTGCTCTTCTGCCTGTAGGTAGGGTGCCAAGGCACCGTGAAAGCAGCAAGAGCTTTCAGGGCTGGGCCCTTCCTTGTGGGAGAAGGAGCCGGACGTTTGCCTTTTCGGCAAGAGGCGCTGCCGCGGCCGAGCGCCATGAGATGTTGCGTCTCTGGGAAAGCACAGATCCCCACTGCTGTTGTGCCTGTAGATAGGGCGCCAAGGCACCGTGAAGAGCAGCAAGAGCTTTCAGGGCTGGGCCCTTCCTTGTGGGAGAAGGAGCCGGACGTTTGCCTTTTCGGCAAGAGGCGCTGCCGCGGCCGAGCGCAATGAGATGTTGCGTCTCTGGGAAAGCACAGATCCCCACTGCTGTTGTGCCTGTAGATAGTGCGCCAAGGCACCGTGAAGAGCAGCAACAGCTTTGAGGGCTGGGCCCTTCCTTGTGGGAGAAGGATCCGGACGTTTGCCTTTTCGGCAAGAGGCTCTGCCGCGGCCGAGCGCCATGAGATGTTGCGTCTCTGGGAAAGCACAGATCCCCAGTGCTGTTGTGCCTGTAGGTAGGGCGCCAAGGCGCCGTGAAGAGCAGCAAGAGCTTTCAGGGCTGGGCCCTTCCTTGTGGGAGAATGATCGGACGTTTGCCTTTTCGGCAAGAGGCTCTGCCGCGGCCGAGCGCCATGAGATGTTGCGTTTCTGGGAAAGCACAGATCCCCACTGCTGTTGTGCCTGTAGATAGGGCGCCAAGGCACCGTGAAGAGCAGCAAGAGCTTTCAGGGCTGGGCCCTTCCTTGTGGGAGAAGGAGCCGGACGTTTGCCTTTTCGGCAAGAGGCTCTGCCGCCGCCGAGCGCCATGAGATGTTGCGTCTCTGGGAAAGCACAGATCCCCACTGCTGCTGTGCCTGTAGATAGGGCGCCAAGGCACCGTGAAGAGCAGCAAGGACTTTGAGGGCTGGGCCCTTCCTTGTGGGAGAAGGAGCCGGACGTTTACCTTTTCTGCAAGAGGCGCTGCCGCGGCCGAGCGCCATGAGATGTTGCGTCTCTGGGAAAGTACAGATCCTCACTGCTCTTCTGCCTGTAGGTAGGGTGCCAAGGCACCGTGAAAGCAGCAAGAGCTTTGAGGGCTGGGCCCTTCCTTGTGGGAGAAGGAGCCGGACGTTTGCCTTTTCGGCAAGAGGCGCTGCCGCGGCCGAGCGCCATGAGATGTTGCGTCTCTGGGAAAGCACAGATCCCCACTGCTGTTGCGCCTGTAGATAGGGCACCAAGGCACCGTGAAGAGCAGCAAGAGCTTTCAGGGCTGGGCCCTTCCTTGTGGGAGAAGGAGCCGGACGTTTGCCTTTTCGGCAAGAGGCTCTGCCGCGGCTGAGCGCCATGAGATGTTGCGTCTCTGGGAAAGCACAGATCCCCACTGCTGTTGTGCCTGTAGATAGGGCGCCAAGGCACCGTGAAGAGCAGCAAGAGCTTTCAGGGCTGGGCCCTTCCTTGTGGGAGAAGGAGCCGGACGTTTGCCTTTTCGGCAAGAGGCTCTGCCGCCGCCGAGCGCCATGAGATGTTGCGTCTCTGGGAAAGCACAGATCCCCACTGCTGTTGTGCCTGTAGATAGGGTGCCAAAGCACCGTGAGGAGCAGCAAGAACTTTGAGGGCTGGGCCCTTCCTTGTGGGAGAAGGAGCCAGACGTTTACCTTTTCTGCAAGAGGCGCTGCCGCGGCCGAGCGCCATGAGATGTTGCGTCTCTGGGAAAGCACAGATGTCCACTGCTGTTGTGCCTGTAGATAGGGCGCCAAGGCACCGTGAAGAGCAGCAACAGCTTTCAGGGCTGGGCCCTTCCTTGTGGGAGAAGGAGCCGGACGTTTGCCTTTTCGGCAAGAGGCTCTGCCGTGGCCGAGCGCCATGAGATGTTGCGTCTCTGGGAAAGCACAGATCCCCAGTGCTGTTGTGCCTGTAGGTAGGGCGCCAAGGCGCCGTGAAGGGCAGCAAGAGCTTTCAGGGCTGGGCCCTTCCTTGTGGGAGAAGGAGCCGGACGTTTGCCTTTTCGGCAAGAGGCGCTGCCGCGGCCGAGCGCCATGAGATGTTGCGTCTCTGGGAAAGCACAGATCCCCACTGCTGTTGCGCCTGTAGATAGGGCACAAGGCACCGTGAAGAGCAGCAAGAGCTTTCAGGGCTGGGCCCTTCCTTGTGGGAGAAGGAGCCGGACGTTTGCCTTTTCGGCAAGAGGCTCTGCCGCGGCTGAGCGCCATGAGATGTTGCGTCTCTGGGAAAGCACAGATCCCCAGTGCTGTTGTGCCTGTAGATAGGGCGCCAAGGCACCGTGAAGAGCAGCAACAGCTTTGAGGGCTGGGCCCTTCCTTGAGGGAGAAGGAGCCGGACGTTTGCTTTTTCGGCAAAACGTTATGCCGCGGCCGAGCGCCATGAGATGTTGCGTCTCTGGGAAAGCACAGATCCCCACTGCTGTTGTGCCTGTAGATAGGGCTCCAAGGCACCGTGAAGAGCAGCAAGAGCTTTCAGGGCTGGGCCCTTCCTTGTGGGAGAAGGAGCCGGACGTTTGCCTTTTCGGCAAGAGGCGCTGCCGCGGCCGAGCGCAATGAGATGTTGCGTCTCTGGGAAAGCACAGATCCCCACTGCTGTTGTGCCTGTAGGTAGGGCGCCAAGGCGCCGTGAAGAGCAGCAACAGCTTTGAGGGCTGGGCCCTTCCTTGTGGGATAATGACCGGACGTTTGCCTTTTCGGCAAGAGGCTCTGCCGCGGCCGAGCGCCATGAGATGTTGCGTTTCTGGGAAAGCACAGATCCCCACTGCTGTTGTGCCTGTAGATAGGGCGCCAAGGCACCGTGAAGAGCAGCAAGAGCTTTCAGGGCTGGGCCCTTCCTTGTGGGAGAAGGAGCCGGACGTTTGCCTTTTCGGCAAGAGGCTCTGCCGCCGCCGAGAGCCATGAGATGTTGCGTCTCTGGGAAAGCACAGATCCCCAGTGCTGTTGTGCCTGTAGATAGGGTGCCAAGGCACCGTGAAGAGCAGCAAGAACTTTGAGGGCTGGGCCCTTCCTTGTGGGAGAAGGAGCCGGACGTTTTCCTTTTCTGCAAGAGGCGCTGCCGCGGCCGAGCGCCATGAGATGTTGCGTCTCTGGGAAAGCACAGATCCCCACTGCTGTTGTGCCTTTAGATAGGGTGCCAAGGCACCGTGAAGAGCAGCAAGAGCTTTGAGGGCTGGGCCCTTCCTTGTGGGAGAAGGAGCCGGACGTTTGCCTTTTCGGCAAGAGGCTGTGCCGTGGCCGAGCGCCATGAGATGTTGTGTCTCTGGGAAAGCACAGATCCCCAGTGCTGTTGTGCCTGTAGGTAGGGCGCCAAGGCGCCGTGAAGAGCAGCAAGAGCTTTCAGGGCTGGGCCCTTCCTTGTGGGAGAAGGAGCCGGACGTTTGCCTTTTCGGCAAGAGGCGCTGCCGCGGCCGAGCGCCATGAGATGTTGCGTCTCTGGGAAAGCACAGATCCCCACTGCTGTTGCGCCTGTAGATAGGGTGCCAAAGCACCGTGAGGAGCAGCAAGAACTTTGAGGGCTGGGCCCTTCCTTGTGGGAGAAGGAGCCAGACGTTTACCTTTTCTGCAAGAGGCGCTGCCGCGGCCGAGCGCCATGAGATGTTGCGTCTCTGGGAAAGCACAGATCCCCACTGCTGTTGTGCCTGTAGATAGGGCGCCAAGGCACCGTGAAGAGCAGCAAGAGCTTTCAGGGCTGGGCCCTTCCTTGTGGGAGAAGGAGCCGGACGTTTGCCTTTTCGGCAAGAGGCTCTGCCGCCGCCGAGCTCCATGAGATGTTGCGTCTCTGGGAAAGCACAGATCCCCACTGCTGTTGTGCCTGTAGGTAGGGCGCCAAGGCGCCGTGAAGAGCAGCAACAGCTTTGAGGGCTGGGCCCTTCCTTGTGGGAGAAGGAGCCGGACGTTTGCCTTTTCGGCAAGAGGCGCTGCCGCGGCCGAGCGCCATGAGATGTTGCGTCTCTGGGAAAGCACAGATCCCCACTGCTGTTGCGCCTGTAGATAGGGCACAAGGCACCGTGAAGAGCAGCAAGAGCTTTCAGGGCTGGGCCCTTCCTTGTGGGAGAAGGAGCCGGACGTTTGCCTTTTCGGCAAGAGGCTCTGCCGCGGCTGAGCGCCATGAGATGTTGCGTCTCTGGGAAAGCCCAGATCCCCACTGCTGTTGTGCCAGTAGATAGGGCACCAAGGCACCGTGAAGAGCAGCAACAGCTTTCAGGGCTGGGCCCTTCCTTGTGGGAGAAGGATCCGGACGTTTGCCTTTTCGTCAAGGTGTTCTGCCGCGGCCGAGTGCCATGAGATGTTGCGTCTCTGGGAAAGTACAGATCCTCACTGCTCTTCTGCCTGTAGGTAGGGTGCCAAGGCACCGTGAAAGCAGCAAGAGCTTTCAGGGCTGGGCCCTTCCTTGTGGGAGAAGGAGCCGGACGTTTGCCTTTTCGGCAAGAGGCGCTGCCGCGGTCGAGCGCAATGAGATGTTGCGTCTCTGGGAAAGCACAGATCCCCACTGCTGTTGTGCCTGTAGATAGTGCGCCAAGGCACCGTGAAGAGCAGCAACAGCTTTGAGGGCTGGGCCCTTCCTTATGGGAGAAGGAGCCAGACGTTTGCCTTTTCGGCAAGAGGCTCTGCCGCGGCCGAGCGCCATGAGATGTTGCGTCTCTGGGAAAGCACAGATCCCCAGTGCTGTTGTGCCTGTAGATAGTGCGCCAAGGCACCGTGAAGAGCAGCAAGAGCATTGAGGGCTGGGCCCTTCCTTGTGGGAGAAGGAGCCGGACGTTTGCCTTTTCGGCAAGAGACTCTGCCGCGGCCGAGCGCCATGAGATGTTGCGTCTCTGGGAAAGCACAGATCCCCAGTGCTGTTGTGCCTGTAGGTAGGGCGCCAAGGCGCCGTGAAGAGCAGCAACAGCTTTGAGGGCTGGGCCCTTCCTTGTGGGATAATGATCGGACGTTTGGCTTTTCGGCAAGAGGCTCTGCCGCGGCCGAGCGCCATGAGATGTTGCGTTTCTGGGAAAGCACAGATCCCCACTGCTGTTGTGCCTGTAGATAGGGCGCCAAGGCACCGTGAAGAGCAGCAAGAGCTTTCAGGGCTGGGCCCTTCCTTGTGGGAGAAGGAGCCGGACGTTTGCCTTTTCGGCAAGAGGCTCTGCCGCCGCCGAGAGCCATGAGATGTTGCGTCTCTGGGAAAGCACAGATCCCCACTGCTGTTGTGCCTGTAGATAGGGTGCCAAGGCACCGTGAAGAGCAGCAAGAACTTTGAGGGCTGGGCCCTTCCTTGTGGGAGAAGGAGCCGGACGTTTAACCTTTTCTGCAAGAGGCTCTGCCGCGGCCGAGCGCCATGAGATGTTGCGTCTCTGGGAAAGCACAGATCCCCACTGCTGTTGTGCCTTTAGATAGGGTGCCAAGGCACCGTGAAGAGCAGCAAGAGCTTTGAGGGCTGGGCCCTTCCTTGTGGGAGAAGGAGCCGGACGTTTGCCTTTTCGGCAAGAGGCTGTGCCGTGGCCGAGCGCCATGAGATGTTGCGTCTCTGGGAAAGCACAGATCCCCAGTGCTGTTGTGCCTGTAGGTAGGGCGCCAAGGCACCGTGAAGAGCAGCAAGAGCTTTCAGGGCTGGGCCCTTCCTTGTGGGAGAAGGAGCCGGACGTTTGCCTTTTCGGCAAGAGGCGCTGCCGCGGCCGAGCGCCATGAGATGTTGCGTCTCTGGGAAAGCACAGATCCCCACTGCTGTTGCGCCTGTAGATAGGGTGCCAAAGCACCGTGAGGAGCAGCAAGAACTTTGAGGGCTGGGCCCTTCCTTGTGGGAGAAGGAGCCAGACGTTTACCTTTTCTGCAAGAGGCGCTGCCGCGGCCGAGCGCCATGAGATGTTGCGTCTCTGGGAAAGCACAGATCCCCACTGCTGTTGTGCCTGTAGATAGGGCGCCAAGGCACCGTGAAGAGCAGCAAGAGCTTTCAGGGCTGGGCCCTTCCTTGTGGGAGAAGGAGCCGGACGTTTGCCTTTTCGGCAAGAGGCTCTGCCGCCGCCGAGCGCCATGAGATGTTGCGTCTCTGGGAAAGCACAGATCCCCACTGCTGTTGTGCCTGTAGATAGGGTGCCAAGGTACCGTGAAGAGCAGCAAGAGCTTTGAGGGCTGGGCCCTTCCTTGAGGGAGAAGGAGCCGGACGTTTGCTTTTTCGGCAAAACGTTCTGCCTCGGCCGAGCGCCATGAGATGTTGCGTCTCTGGGAAAGCACAGATCCCCACTGCTGTTGTGCCTGTAGATAGGGCACCAAGGCACCGTGAAGAGCAGCAACAGCTTTGAGGGCTGGGCCCTTCCTTGTGGGAGAAGGATCCGGACGTTTGCCTTTTCGGCAAGGTGTTCTGCCGCGGCCGAGCGCCATGAGATGTTGCGTCTCTGGGAAAGTACAGATCCTCACTGCTCTTCTGCCTGTAGGTAGGGTGCCAAGGCACCGTGAAAGCAGCAAGAGCTTTCAGGGCTGGGCCCTTCCTTGTGGGAGAAGGAGCCGGACGTTTGCCTTTTCGGCAAGAGGCGCTGCCGCGGCCGAGCGCCATGAGATGTTGCATCTCTGGGAAAGCACAGATCCCCACTGCTGTTGTGCCTGTAGATAGGGCGCCAAGGCACCGTGAAGAGCAGCAAGAGCTTTCAGGGCTGGGCCCTTCCTTGTGGGAGAAGGAGCCGGACGTTTGCCTTTTCGGCAAGAGGCGCTGCCGCGGCCGAGCGCAATGAGATGTTGCGTCTCTGGGAAAGCACAGATCCCCACTGCTGTTGTGCCTGTAGATAGTGCGCCAAGGCACCGTGAAGAGCAGCAACAGCTTTGAGGGCTGGGCCCTTCCTTGTGGGAGAAGGAGCCAGACGTTTGCCTTTTCGGCAAGAGGCTCTGCCGCGGCCGAGCGCCATGAGATGTTGCGTCTCTGGGAAAGCACAGATCCCCAGTGCTGTTGTGCCTGTAGGTAGGGCGCCAAGGCGCCGTGAAGAGCAGCAACAGCTTTCAGGGCTGGGCCCTTCCTTGTGGGAGAATGATCGGACGTTTGCCTTTTCGGCAAGAGGCTCTGCCGCGGCCGAGCGCCATGAGATGTTGCGTTTCTGGGAAAGCACAGATCCCCACTGCTGTTGTGCCTGTAGATAGGGCGCCAAGGCACCGTGAAGAGCAGCAAGAGCTTTGAGGGCTGGGCCCTTCCTTGTGGGAGAAGGAGCCGGACGTTTGCTTTTTCAGCAAAACGTTATGCCGCGGCCGAGCGCCATGAGATGTTGCGTTTCTGGGAAAGCACAGATCCCCACTGCTGTTGTGCCTGTAGATAGGGCGCCAAGGCACCGTGAAGAGCAGCAAGAGCTTTCAGGGCTGGGCCCTTCCTTGTGGGAGAAGGAGCCGGACGTTTGCCTTTTCGGCAAGAGGCGCTGCCGCGGCCGAGCGCAATGAGATGTTGCGTCTCTGGGAAAGCACAGATCCCCACTGCTGTTGTGCCTGTAGGTAGGGCGCCAAGGCGCCGTGAAGAGCAGCAACAGCTTTGAGGGCTGGGCCCTTCCTTGTGGGATAATGATCGGACGTTTGCCTTTTCGGCAAGAGGCTCTGCCGCGGCCGAGCGCCATGAGATGTTGCGTTTCTGGGAAAGCACAGATCCCCACTGCTGTTGTGCCTGTAGATAGGGCGCCAAGGCACCGTGAAGAGCAGCAAGAGCTTTCAGGGCTGGGCCCTTCCTTGTGGGAGAAGGAGCCGGACGTTTGCCTTTTCGGCAAGAGGCTCTGCCGCCGCCGAGAGCCATGAGATGTTGCGTCTCTGGGAAAGCACAGATCCCCAGTGCTGTTGTGCCTGTAGATAGGGTGCCAAGGCACCGTGAAGAGCAGCAAGAACTTTGAGGGCTGGGCCCTTCCTTGTGGGAGAAGGAGCCGGACGTTTAACCTTTTCTGCAAGAGGCGCTGCCGCGGCCGAGCGCCATGAGATGTTGCGTCTCTGGGAAAGCACAGATCCCCACTGCTGTTGTGCCTTTAGATAGGGTGCCAAGGCACCGTGAAGAGCAGCAAGAGCTTTGAGGGCTGGGCCCTTCCTTGTGGGAGAAGGAGCCGGACGTTTGCCTTTTCGGCAAGAGGCTGTGCCGTGGCCGAGCGCCATGAGATGTTGCGTCTCTGGGAAAGCACAGATCCCCAGTGCTGTTGTGCCTGTAGGTAGGGTGCCAAGGCGCCGTGAAGAGCAGCAAGAGCTTTCAGGGCTGGGCCCTTCCTTGTGGGAGAAGGAGCCGGACGTTTGCCTTTTCGGCAAGAGGCGCTGCCGCGGCCGAGCGCCATGAGATGTTGCGTCTCTGGGAAAGCACAGATCCCCACTGCTGTTGCGCCTGTAGATAGGGTGCCAAAGCACCGTGAGGAGCAGCAAGAACTTTGAGGGCTGGGCCCTTCCTTGTGGGAGAAGGAGCCAGACGTTTACCTTTTCTGCAAGAGGCGCTGCCGCGGCCGAGCGCCATGAGATGTTGCGTCTCTGGGAAAGCACAGATCCCCACTGCTGTTGTGCCTGTAGATAGGGCGCCAAGGCACCGTGAAGAGCAGCAAGAGCTTTCAGGGCTGGGCCCTTCCTTGTGGGAGAAGGAGCCGGACGTTTGCCTTTTCGGCAAGAGGCTCTGCCGCCGCCGAGCGCCATGAGATGTTGCGTCTCTGGGAAAGCACAGATCCCCACTGCTGTTGTGCCTGTAGATAGGGTGCCAAAGCACCGTGAGGAGCAGCAAGAACTTTGAGGGCTGGGCCCTTCCTTGTGGGAGAAGGAGCCAGACGTTTACCTTTTCTGCAAGAGGCGCTGCCGCGGCCAAGCGCCATGAGATGTTGCGTCTCTGGGAAAGCACAGATGCCCACTGCTGTTGTGCCTGTAGATAGGGCGCCAAGGCACCGTGAAGAGCAGCAACAGCTTTCAGGGCTGGGCCCTTCCTTGTGGGAGAAGGAGCCGGACGTTTGCCTTTTCGGCAAGAGGCGCTGCCGCGGCCGAGCGCCATGAGATGTTGCGTCTCTGGGAAAGCACAGATCCCCACTGCTGTTGTGCCTGTAGGTAGGGCGCCAAGGCGCCGTGAAGAGCAGCAACAGCTTTCAGGGCTGGGCCCTTCCTTGTGGGAGAAGGAGCCGGACGTTTGCCTTTTCGGCAAGAGGCGCTGCCGCGGCCGAGCGCCATGAGATGTTGCGTCTCTGGGAAAGCACAGATCCCCACTGCTGTTGCGCCTGTAGATAGGGCACAAGGCACCGTGAAGAGCAGCAAGAGCTTTCAGGGCTGGGCCCTTCCTTGTGGGAGAAGGAGCCGGACGTTTGCCTTTTCGGCAAGAGGCTCTGCCGCGGCTGAGCGCCATGAGATGTTGCGTCTCTGGGAAAGCCCAGATCCCCACTGCTGTTGTGCCAGTAGATAGGGCACCAAGGCACCGTGAAGAGCAGCAACAGCTTTCAGGGCTGGGCCTTTCCTTGTGGGAGAAGGATCCGGACGTTTGCCTTTTCGGCAAGAGGCTCTGCCGCCGCCGAGCGCCATGAGATGTTGCGTCTCTGGGAAAGCACAGATCCCCACTGCTGTTGTGCCTGTAGATAGGGTGCCAAGGTACCGTGAAGAGCAGCAAGAGCTTTGAGGGCTGGGCCCTTCCTTGAGGGAGAAGGAGTCGGACGTTTGCTTTTTCGGCAAAACGTTCTGCCTCGGCCGAGCGCCATGAGATCTTGCGTCTCTGGGAAAGCACAGATCCCCACTGCTGTTGTGCCTGTAGATAGGGCACCAAGGCACCGTGAAGAGCAGCAACAGCTTTGAGGGCTGGGCCCTTCCTTGTGGGAGAAGGAGCCGGACGTTTGCCTTTTCGGCAAGGTGTTCTGCCGCGGCCGAGCGCCATGAGATGTTGCGTCTCTGGGAAAGTACAGATCCTCACTGCTCTTCTGCCTGTAGGTAGGGTGCCAAGGCACCGTGAAAGCAGCAAGAGCTTTCAGGGCTGGGCCCTTCCTTGTGGGAGAAGGAGCCGGACGTTTGCCTTTTCGGCAAGAGGCGCTGCCGCGGCCGAGCGCCATGAGATGTTGCATCTCTGGGAAAGCACAGATCCCCACTGCTGTTGTGCCTGTAGATAGTGCGCCAAGGCACCGTGAAGAGCAGCAACAGCTTTGAGGGCTGGGCCCTTCCTTGTGGGAGAAGGAGCCAGACGTTTGCCTTTTCGGCAAGAGGCTCTGCCGCGGCCGAGCGCCATGAGATGTTGCGTCTCTGGGAAAGCACAGATCCCCAGTGCTGTTGTGCCTGTAGGTAGGGCGCCAAGGCGCCGTGAAGAGCAGCAACAGCTTTCAGGGCTGGGCCCTTCCTTGTGGGAGAATGATCGGACGTTTGCCTTTTCGGCAAGAGGCTCTGCCGCGGCCGAGCGCCATGAGATGTTGCGTTTCTGGGAAAGCACAGATCCCCACTGCTGTTGTGCCTGTAGATAGGGCGCCAAGGCACCGTGAAGAGCAGCAAGAGCTTTCAGGGCTGGGCCCTTCCTTGTGGGAGAAGGAGACGGACGTTTGCCTTTTCGGCAAGAGGCTCTGCCGCGGCTGAGCGCCATGAGATGTTGCGTCTCTGGGAAAGCACAGATCCCCAGTGCTGTTGTGCCTGTAGATAGGGCGCCAAGGCACCGTGAAGAGCAGCAAGAGCTTTCAGGGCTGGGCCCTTCCTTGTGGGAGAAGGAGCCGGACGTTTGCCTTTTCGGCAAGAGGCTCTGCCGCCGCCGAGCGCCATGAGATGTTGCGTCTCTGGGAAAGCACAGATCCCCACTGCTGTTGTGCCTGTAGATAGGGTGCCAAAGCACCGTGAGGAGCAGCAAGAACTTTGAGGGCTGGGCCCTTCCTTGTGGGAGAAGGAGCCAGACGTTTAACTTTTCTGCAAGAGGCGCTGCCGCGGCCGAGCGCCATGAGATGTTGCGTCTCTGGGAAAGCACAGATCCCCACTGCTGTTGCGCCTGTAGATAGGGCGCCAAGGCACCGTGAAGAGCAGCAACAGCTTTCAGGGCTTGGCCCTTCCTTGTGGGAGAAGGAGCCGGACGTTTGCCTTTTCGGCAAGAGGCTGTGCCGTGGCCGAGCGCCATGAGATGTTGCGTCTCTGGGAAAGCACAGATCCCCAGTGCTGTTGTGCCTGTAGGTAGGGCGCCAAGGCGCCGTGAAGAGCAGCAACAGCTTTCAGGGCTGGGCCCTTCCTTGTGGGAGAAGGAGCCGGACGTTTGCCTTTTCGGCAAGAGGCGCTGCCGCGGCCGAGCGCCATGAGATGTTGCGTCTCTGGGAAAGCACAGATCCCCACTGCTGTTGCGCCTGTAGATAGGGCACAAGGCACCGTGAAGAGCAGCAAGAGCTTTCAGGGCTGGGCCCTTCCTTGTGGGAGAAGGAGCCGGACGTTTGCCTTTTCGGCAAGAGGCTCTGCCGCGGCTGAGCGCCATGAGATGTTGCGTCTCTGGGAAAGCACAGATCCCCAGTGCTGTTGTGCCTGTAGATAGGGCGCCAAGGCACCGTGAAGAGCAGCAAGAGCTTTGAGGGCTGGGCCCTTCCTTGAGGGAGAAGGAGCCGGACGTTTGCTTTTTCAGCAAAACGTTATGCCGCGGCCGAGCGCCATGAGATGTTGCGTTTCTGGGAAAGCACAGATCCCCACTGCTGTTGTGCCTGTAGATAGGGCGCCAAGGCACCGTGAAGAGCAGCAAGAGCTTTCAGGGCTGGGCCCTTCCTTGTGGGAGAAGGAGCCGGACGTTTGCCTTTTCGGCAAGAGGCGCTGCCGCGGCCGAGCGCAATGAGATGTTGCGTCTCTGGGAAAGCACAGATCCCCACTGCTGTTGTGCCTGTAGGTAGGGCGCCAAGGCGCCGTGAAGAGCAGCAACAGCTTTGAGGGCTGGGCCCTTCCTTGTGGGATAATGATCGGACGTTTGCCTTTTCGGCAAGAGGCTCTGCCGCGGCCGAGCGCCATGAGATGTTGCGTTTCTGGGAAAGCACAGATCCCCACTGCTGTTGTGCCTGTAGATAGGGCGCCAAGGCACCGTGAAGAGCAGCAAGAGCTTTCAGGGCTGGGCCCTTCCTTGTGGGAGAAGGAGCCGGACGTTTGCCTTTTCGGCAAGAGGCTCTGCCGCCGCCGAGAGCCATGAGATGTTGCGTCTCTGGGAAAGCACAGATCCCCAGTGCTGTTGTGCCTGTAGATAGGGTGCCAAGGCACCGTGAAGAGCAGCAAGAGCGTTGAGGGCTGGGCCCTTCCTTGTGGGAGAAGGAGCCGGACGTTTAACCTTTTCTGCAAGAGGCGCTGCCGCGGCCGAGCGCCATGAGATGTTGCGTCTCTGGGAAAGCACAGATCCCCACTGCTGTTGTGCCTTTAGATAGGGTGCCAAGGCACCGTGAAGAGCATCAAGAGCTTTGAGGGCTGGGCCCTTCCTTGTGGGAGAAGGAGCCGGACGTTTGCCTTTTCGGCAAGAGGCTGTGCCGTGGCCGAGCGCCATGAGATGTTGCGTCTCTGGGAAAGCACAGATCCCCAGTGCTGTTGTGCCTGTAGGTAGGGCGCCAAGGCGCCGTGAAGAGCAGCAAGAGCTTTCAGGGCTGGGCCCTTCCTTGTGGGAGAAGGAGCCGGACGTTTGCCTTTTCGGCAAGAGGCGCTGCCGCGGCCGAGCGCCATGAGATGTTGCGTCTCTGGGAAAGCACAGATCCCCACTGCTGTTGCGCCTGTAGATAGGGTGCCAAAGCACCGTGAGGAGCAGCAAGAACTTTGAGGGCTGGGCCCTTCCTTGTGGGAGAAGGAGCCAGACGTTTACCTTTTCTGCAAGAGGCGCTGCCGCGGCCGAGCGCCATGAGATGTTGCGTCTCTGGGAAAGCACAGATCCCCACTGCTGTTGTGCCTGTAGATAGGGCGCCAAGGCACCGTGAAGAGCAGCAAGAGCTTTCAGGGCTGGGCCCTTCCTTGTGGGAGAAGGAGCCGGACGTTTGCCTTTTCGGCAAGAGGCTCTGCCGCCGCCGAGCGCCATGAGATGTTGCGTCTCTGGGAAAGCACAGATCCCCACTGCTGTTGTGCCTGTAGATAGGGTGCCAAAGCACCGTGAGGAGCAGCAAGAACTTTGAGGGCTGGGCCCTTCCTTGTGGGAGAAGGAGCCAGACGTTTACCTTTTCTGCAAGAGGCGCTGCCGCGGCCAAGCGCCATGAGATGTTGCGTCTCTGGGAAAGCACAGATGCCCACTGCTGTTGTGCCTGTAGATAGGGCGCCAAGGCACCGTGAAGAGCAGCAACAGCTTTCAGGGCTGGGCCCTTCCTTGTGGGAGAAGGAGCCGGACGTTTGCCTTTTCGGCAAGAGGCTGTGCCGTGGCCGAGCGCCATGAGATGTTGCGTCTCTGGGAAAGCACAGATCCCCACTGCTGTTGTGCCTGTAGGTAGGGCGCCAAGGCGCCGTGAAGAGCAGCAACAGCTTTCAGGGCTGGGCCCTTCCTTGTGGGAGAAGGAGCCGGACGTTTGCCTTTTCGGCAAGAGGCGCTGCCGCGGCCGAGCGCCATGAGATGTTGCGTCTCTGGGAAAGCACAGATCCCCACTGCTGTTGCGCCTGTAGATAGGGCACAAGGCACCGTGAAGAGCAGCAAGAGCTTTCAGGGCTGGGCCCTTCCTTGTGGGAGAAGGAGCCGGACGTTTGCCTTTTCGGCAAGAGGCTCTGCCGCGGCTGAGCGCCATGAGATGTTGCGTCTCTGGGAAAGCCCAGATCCCCACTGCTGTTGTGCCAGTAGATAGGGCACCAAGGCACCGTGAAGAGCAGCAACAGCTTTCAGGGCTGGGCCTTTCCTTGTGGGGAGAAGGATCCGGACCTTTGCCTTTTCGGCAAGGTGTTCTGCCGCGGCCGAGTGCCATGAGATGTTGCGTCTCTGGGAAAGTACAGATCCTCACTGCTCTTCTGCCTGTAGGTAGGGTGCCAAGGGCACCGTGAAAGCAGCAAGAGCTTTCAGGGCTGGGCCCTTCCTTGTGGGAGAAGGAGCCGGACGTTTGCCTTTTCGGCAAGAGGCGCTGCCGCGGCTGAGCGCCATGAGATGTTGCGTCTCTGGGAAAGCACAGATCCCCACTGCTGTTGTGCCAGTAGATAGGGCACCAAGGCACCGTGAAGAGCAGCAACAGCTTTCAGGGCTGGGCCTTTCCTTGTGGGAGAAGGATCCGGACCTTTGCCTTTTCGGCAAGGTGTTCTGCCGCGGCCGAGTGCCATGAGATGTTGCGTCTCTGGGAAAGTACAGATCCTCACTGCTCTTCTGCCTGTAGGTAGGGTGCCAAGGCACCGTGAAAGCAGCAAGAGCTTTCAGGGCTGGGCCCTTCCTTGTGGGAGAAGGAGCCGGACGTTTGCCTTTTCGGCAAGAGGCGCTGCCGCGGCTGAGCGCCATGAGATGTTGCGTCTCTGGGAAAGCACAGATCCCCACTGCTGTTGTGCCTGTAGATAGGGCGCCAAGGCACCGTGAAGAGCAGCAAGAGCTTTCAGGGCTGGGCCCTTCCTTGTGGGAGAAGGAGCCGGACGTTTGCCTTTTCGGCAAGAGGCGCTGCCGCGGCCGAGCGCCATGAGATGTTGCGTCTCTGGGAAAGCACAGATCCCCACTGCTGTTGTGCCTGTAGATAGTGTGCCAAGGCACCGTGAAGAGCAGCAACAGCTGTGAGGGCTGGGCCCTTCCTTGTGGCAGAAGGAGCCAGACGTTTGCCTTTTCGGCAAGAGGCTCTGCCGCGGGCGAGCGCCATGAGATGTTGCGTCTCTGGGAAAGCACAGATCCCCAGTGCTGTTGTGCCTGTAGATAGTGCGCCAAGGCACCGTGAAGAGCAGCAAGAGCTTTGAGGGCTGGGCCCTTCCTTGTGGGAGAAGGAGCCGGACGTTTGCCTTTTCGGCAAGAGACTCTGCCGCGGCCGAGCGCCATGAGATGTTGCGTCTCTGGGAAAGCACAGATCCCCAGTGCTGTTGTGCCTGTAGGTAGGGCGCCAAGGCGCCGTGAAGAGCAGCAACAGCTTTGAGGGCTGGGCCCTTCCTTGTGGGAGAAGGAGCCGGACGTTTGCCTTTTCGGCAAGAGGCTCTGCCGCGGCCGAGCGCCATGAGATGTTGCGTTTCTGGGAAAGCACAGATCCCCACTGCTGTTGTGCCTGTAGATAGGGCGCCAAGGCACCGTGAAGAGCAGCAAGAGCTTTCAGGGCTGGGCCCTTCCTTGTGGGAGAAGGAGCCGGACGTTTGCCTTTTCGGCAAGAGGCTCTGCCGCCGCCGAGAGCCATGAGATGTTGCGTCTCTGGGAAAGCACAGATCCCCACTGCTGTTGTGCCTGTAGATAGGGTGCCAAGGCACCGTGAAGAGCAGCAAGAACTTTGAGGGCTGGGCCCTTCCTTGTGGGAGAAGGAGCCGGACGTTTAACCTTTTCTGCAAGAGGCTCTGCCGCGGCCGAGCGCCATGAGATGTTGCGTCTCTGGGAAAGCACAGATCCCCACTGCTGTTGTGCCTTTAGATAGGGTGCCAAGGCACCGTGAAGAGCAGCAAGAGCTTTGAGGGCTGGGCCCTTCCTTGTGGGAGAAGGAGCCGGACGTTTGCCTTTTCGGCAAGAGGCTGTGCCGTGGCCGAGCGCCATGAGATGTTGCGTCTCTGGGAAAGCACAGATCCCCAGTGCTGTTGTGCCTGTAGGTAGGGCGCCAAGGCGCCGTGAAGAGCAGCAAGAGCTTTCAGGGCTGGGCCCTTCCTTGTGGGAGAAGGAGCCGGACGTTTGCCTTTTCGGCAAGAGGCGCTGCCGCGGCCGAGCGCCATGAGATGTTGCGTCTCTGGGAAAGCACAGATCCCCACTGCTGTTGCGCCTGTAGATAGGGTGCCAAAGCACCGTGAGGAGCAGCAAGAACTTTGAGGGCTGGGCCCTTCCTTGTGGGAGAAGGAGCCAGACGTTTACCTTTTCTGCAAGAGGCGCTGCCGCGGCCGAGCGCCATGAGATGTTGCGTCTCTGGGAAAGCACAGATCCCCACTGCTGTTGTGCCTGTAGATAGGGCGCCAAGGCACCGTGAAGAGCAGCAAGAGCTTTCAGGGCTGGGCCCTTCCTTGTGGGAGAAGGAGCCGGACGTTTGCCTTTTCGGCAAGAGGCTCTGCCGCCGCCGAGCGCCATGAGATGTTGCGTCTCTGGAAAAGCACAGATCCCCACTGCTGTTGTGCCTGTAGATAGGGTGCCAAAGCACCGTGAGGAGCAGCAAGAACTTTGAGGGCTGGGCCCTTCCTTGTGGGAGAAGGAGCCAGACGTTTACCTTTTCTGCAAGAGGCGCTGCCGCGGCCAAGCGCCATGAGATGTTGCGTCTCTGGGAAAGCACAGATGCCCACTGCTGTTGTGCCTGTAGATAGGGCGCCAAGGCACCGTGAAGAGCAGCAAGAGCTTTCAGGGCTGGGCCCTTCCTTGTGGGAGAAGGAGCCGGACGTTTGCCTTTTCGGCAAGAGGCTGTGCCGTGGCCGAGCGCCATGAGATGTTGCGTCTCTGGGAAAGCACAGATCCCCAATGCTGTTGTGCCTGTAGGTAGGGCGCCAAGGCGCCGTGAAGAGCAGCAACAGCTTTCAGGGCTGGGCCCTTCCTTTTGGGAGAAGGAGCCGGACGTTTGCCTTTTCGGCAAGAGGCGCTGCCGCGGCCGAGCGCCATGAGATGTTGCGTCTCTGGGAAAGCACAGATCCCCACTGCTGTTGTGCCTGTAGATAGGGCACAAGGCACCGTGAAGAGCAGCAAGAGCTTTCAGGGCTGGGCCCTTCCTTGTGGGAGAAGGAGCCGGACGTTTGCCTTTTCGGCAAGAGGCTCTGCCGCGGCTGAGCGCCATGAGATGTTGCGTCTCTGGGAAAGCACAGATCCCCAGTGCTGTTGTGCCTGTAGATAGGGTGCCAAGGCACCGTGAAGAGCAGCGAGAGCTTTGAGGGCTGGGCCCTTCCTTGAGGGAGAAGGAGCCGGACGTTTGCTTTTTCGGCAAGACGTTCTGCCTCGGCCGAGCGCCATGAGATCTTGCGTCTCTGGGAAAGCACAGATCCCCACTGCTGTTGTGCCAGTAGATAGGGCACCAAGGCACCGTGAAGAGCAGCAACAGCTTTGAGGGCTGGGCCCTTCCTTGTGGGAGAAGGAGCCGGACGTTTGCCTTTTCGGCAAGAGGCGCTGCCGCGGCCGAGCGCCATGAGATGTTGCGTATCTGGGAAAGTACAGATCCTCACTGCTCTTCTGCCTGTAGGTAGGGTGCCAAGGCACCGTGAAAGCAGCAAGAGCTTTCAGGGCTGGGCCCTTCCTTGTGGGAGAAGGAGCCGGACGTTTGCCTTTTCGGCAAGAGGCGCTGCCGCGGCCGAGCGCCATGAGATGTTGCGTCTCTGGGAAAGCACAGATCCCCACTGCTGTTGTGCCTGTAGATAGTGCGCCAAGGCACCGTGAAGAGCAGCAACAGCTTTGAGGGCTGGGCCCTTCCTTGTGGGAGAAGGAGCCGGACGTTTGCCTTTTCGGCAAGAGACTCTGCCGCGGGCCGAGCGCCATGAGATGTTGCGTCTCTGGGAAAGCACAGATCCCCAGTGCTGTTGTGCCTGTAGATAGGGCACCAAGGCACCGTGAAGAGCAGCAAGAGCTTTCAGGGCTGGGCCCTTCCTTGTGGGAGAAGGAGCCGGACGTTTTCCTTTTCGGCAAGAGGCTCTGCCGCCGCCGAGCGCCATGAGATGTTGCGTCTCTGGGAAAGCACAGATCCCCACTGCTGTTGTGCCTGTAGATAGGGTGCCAAGGCACCGTGAAGAGCAGCAAGAACTTTGAGGGCTGGACCCTTCCTTGTGGGAGAAGGAGCCGGACGTTTACCTTTTCTGCAACAGGCGCTGCCGCGGCCGAGCGCCATGAGATGTTGCGTCTCTGGGAAAGCACAGATCCCCAGTTCTGTTGTGCCTGTAGATAGGGCGCCAAGGCACCGTGAAGAGCAGCAAGAGCTTTGAGGGCTGGGCCCTTCCTTGTGGGAGAAGGAGCCGGACGTTTGCCTTTTCGGCAAGAGGCTGTGCCGTGGCCGAGCGCCATGAGATGTTGCGTCTCTGGGAAAGCACAGATCCCCAGTGCTGTTGTGCCTGTAGGTAGGGCGCCAAGGCGCCGTGAAGAGCAGCAACAGCTTTCAGGGCTGGGCCCTTCCTTGTGGGAGAAGGAGCCGGACGTTTGCCTTTTCGGCAAGAGGCGCTGCCGCGGCCGAGCGCCATGAGATGTTGCGTCTCTGGGAAAGCACAGATCCCCACTGCTGTTGCGCCTGTAGATAGGGCACAAGGCACCGTGAAGAGCAGCAAGAGCTTTCAGGGCTGGGCCCTTCCTTGTGGGAGAAGGAGCCGGACGTTTGCCTTTTCGGCAAGAGGCGCTGCCGCGGCCCAGCGCCATGAGATCTTGCGTCTCTGGGAAAGCACAGATCCCCACTGCTGTTGTGCCTGTAGATAGGGCGCCAAGGCACCGTGAAGAGCAGCAAGAGCTTTGAGGGCTGGGCCCTTCCTTGAGGCAGAAGGAGCCGGACGTTTGCTTTTTCGGCAAGACGTTCTGCCTCGGCCGAGCGCCATGAGATCTTGCGTCTCTGGGAAAGCACAGATCCCCACTGCTGTTGTGCCAGTAGATAGGGCACCAAGGCACCGTGAAGAGCAGCAACAGCTTTGAGGGCTGGGCCCTTCCTTGTGGGAGAAGGAGCCGGACGTTTGCCTTTTCGGCAAGAGGCGCTGCCGCGGCCGAGCGCCATGAGATGTTGCGTGTCTGGGCAAGTACAGATCCCCACTGCTCTTCTGCCTGTAGGTAGGGTGCCAAGGCACCGGGAAAGCACCAAGAGCTTTCAGGGCTGGGCCCTTCCTTGTGGGAGAAGGAGCCGGACGTTTGCCTTTTCGGCAAGAGGCGCTGCCGCGGCTGAGCGCCATGAGATGTTGCGTCTCTGGGAAAGCACAGATCCCCACTGCTGTTGTGCCTGTAGATAGGGCGCCAAGGCACCGTGAAGAGCAGCAACAGCTTTCAGGGCTGGGCCCTTCCTTGTGGGAGAAGGAGCCAGACGTTTACCTTTTCTGCAAGAGGCTGTGCCGTGGCCGAGCACCATGAGATGTTGCGTCTCTGGGAAAGCACAGATCCCCACTGCTGTTGTGCCTGTAGGTAGGGCGCCAAGGCGCCGTGAAGAGCAGCAACAGCTTTCAGGGCTGGGCCCTTCCTTGTGGGAGAAGGAGCCGGACGTTTGCCTTTTCGGCAAGAGGCTGTGCCGTGGCCGAGCGCCATGAGATGTTGCGTCTCTGGGAAAGCACAGATCCCCACTGCTTTTGCGCCTGTAGATAGGGCACCAAGGCACCGTGAAGAGCAGCAAGAGCTTTCAGGGCTGGGCCCTTCCTTGTGGGAGAAGGAGCCGGACGTTTGCCTTTTCGGCAAGAGGCTCTGCCGCCGCCGAGCGCCATGAGATGTTGCGTCTCTGGGAAAGCACAGATCCCCAGTGCTGTTGTGCTTGTAGATAGGGTGCCAAGGCACCGTGAAGAGCAGCAAGAAGTTTGAGGGCTGGACCCTTCCTTGTGGGAGAAGGAGCCGGACGTTTACCTTTTCTGCAAGAGGCGCTGCCGCGGCCGAGCGCCATGAGATGTTGCGTCTCTGGGAAAGCACAGATCCCCACTGCTGTTGTGCCTGTAGATAGGGCGCCAAGGCACCGTGAAGAGCAGCAAGAGCTTTGAGGGCTGGGCCCTTCCTTGTGGGAGAAGGAGCCGGACGTTTGCCTTTTCGGCAAGAGGCTGTGCCGTGGCCGAGCGCCATGAGATGTTGCGTCTCTGGGAAAGCACAGATCCCCAGTGCTGTTGTGCCTGTAGGTAGGGCGCCAAGGCGCCGTGAAGAGCAGCAACAGCTTTCAGGGCTGGGCCCTTCCTTGTGGGAGAAGGAGCCGGACGTTTGCCTTTTCGGCAAGAGGCGCTGCCGCGGCCGAGCGCCATGAGATGTTGCGTCTCTGGGAAAGCACAGATCCCCACTGCTGTTGTGCCTGTAGATAGTGCGCCAAGGCACCGTGAAGAGCAGCAACAGCTTTGAGGGCTGGGCCCTTCCTTGTGGGAGAAGGAGCCGGACGTTTGCCTTTTCGGCAAGAGACTCTGCCGCGGCCGAGCGCCATGAGATGTTGCGTCTCTGGGAAAGCACAGATCCCCAGTGCTGTTGTGCCTGTAGATAGGGCACCAAGGCACCGTGAAGAGCAGCAAGAGCTTTCAGGGCTGGGCCCTTCCTTGTGGGAGAAGGAGCCGGACGTTTTCCTTTTCGGCAAGAGGCTCTGCCGCCGCCGAGCGCCATGAGATGTTGCGTCTCTGGGAAAGCACAGATCCCCACTGCTGTTGTGCCTGTAGATAGGGTGCCAAGGCACCGTGAAGAGCAGCAAGAACTTTGAGGGCTGGACCCTTCCTTGTGGGAGAAGGAGCCGGACGTTTACCTTTTCTGCAACAGGCGCTGCCGCGGCCGAGCGCCATGAGATGTTGCGTCTCTGGGAAAGCACAGATCCCCAGTTCTGTTGTGCCTGTAGATAGGGCGCCAAGGCACCGTGAAGAGCAGCAAGAGCTTTGAGGGCTGGGCCCTTCCTTGTGGGAGAAGGAGCCGGACGTTTGCCTTTTTGGCAAGAGGCTGTGCCGTGGCCGAGCGCCATGAGATGTTGCGTCTCTGGGAAAGCACAGATCCCCAGTGCTGTTGTGCCTGTAGGTAGGGCGCCAAGGCGCCGTGAAGAGCAGCAACAGCTTTCAGGGCTGGGCCCTTCCTTGTGGGAGAAGGAGCCGGACGTTTGCCTTTTCGGCAAGAGGCGCTGCCGCGGCCGAGCGCCATGAGATGTTGCGTCTCTGGGAAAGCACAGATCCCCACTGCTGTTGCGCCTGTAGATAGGGCACAAGGCACCGTGAAGAGCAGCAAGAGCTTTCAGGGCTGGGCCCTTCCTTGTGGGAGAAGGAGCCGGACGTTTGCCTTTTCGGCAAGAGGCGCTGCCGCGGCCCAGCGCCATGAGATCTTGCGTCTCTGGGAAAGCACAGATCCCCACTGCTGTTGTGCCTGTAGATAGGGCGCCAAGGCACCGTGAAGAGCAGCAAGAGCTTTGAGGGCTGGGCCCTTCCTTGAGGCAGAAGGAGCCGGACGTTTGCTTTTTCGGCAAGACGTTCTGCCTCGGCCGAGCGCCATGAGATCTTGCGTCTCTGGGAAAGCACAGATCCCCACTGCTGTTGTGCCAGTAGATAGGGCACCAAGGCACCGTGAAGAGCAGCAACAGCTTTGAGGGCTGGGCCCTTCCTTGTGGGAGAAGGAGCCGGACGTTTGCCTTTTCGGCAAGAGGCGCTGCCGCGGCCGAGCGCCATGAGATGTTGCGTGTCTGGGCAAGTACAGATCCCCACTGCTCTTCTGCCTGTAGGTAGGGTGCCAAGGCACCGGGAAAGCACCAAGAGCTTTCAGGGCTGGGCCCTTCCTTGTGGGAGAAGGAGCCGGACGTTTGCCTTTTCGGCAAGAGGCGCTGCCGCGGCTGAGCGCCATGAGATGTTGCGTCTCTGGGAAAGCACAGATCCCCACTGCTGTTGTGCCTGTAGATAGGGCGCCAAGGCACCGTGAAGAGCAGCAACAGCTTTCAGGGCTGGGCCCTTCCTTGTGGGAGAAGGAGCCAGACGTTTACCTTTTCTGCAAGAGGCTGTGCCGTGGCCGAGCACCATGAGATGTTGCGTCTCTGGGAAAGCACAGATCCCCACTGCTGTTGTGCCTGTAGGTAGGGCGCCAAGGCGCCGTGAAGAGCAGCAAGAGCTTTCAGGGCTGGGCCCTTCCTTGTGGGAGAAGGAGCCGGACGTTTGCCTTTTCGGCAAGAGGCTGTGCCGTGGCCGAGCGCCATGAGATGTTGCGTCTCTGGGAAAGCACAGATCCCCACTGCTTTTGCGCCTGTAGATAGGGCACCAAGGCACCGTGAAGAGCAGCAAGAGCTTTCAGGGCTGGGCCCTTCCTTGTGGGAGAAGGAGCCGGACGTTTGCCTTTTCGGCAAGAGGCTCTGCCGCCGCCGAGCGCCATGAGATGTTGCGTCTCTGGGAAAGCACAGATCCCCACTGCTGTTGTGCCTGTAGATAGGGTGCCAAGGCACCGTGAAGAGCAGCAAGAAGTTTGAGGGCTGGACCCTTCCTTGTGGGAGAAGGAGCCGGACGTTTGCCTTTTCTGCAAGAGGCGCTGCCGCGGCCGAGCGCCATGAGATGTTGCGTCTCTGGGAAAGCACAGATCCCCACTGCTGTTGTGCCTGTAGATAGGGCGCCAAGGCACCGTGAAGAGCAGCAAGAGCTTTGAGGGCTGGGCCCTTCCTTGTGGGAGAAGGAGCCGGACGTTTGCCTTTTCGGCAAGAGGCTGTGCCGTGGCCGAGCGCCATGAGATGTTGCGTCTCTGGGAAAGCACAGATCCCCAGTGCTGTTGTGCCTGTAGGTAGGGCGCCAAGGCGCCGTGAAGAGCAGCAACAGCTTTCAGGGCTGGGCCCTTCCTTGTGGGAGAAGGAGCCGGACGTTTGCCTTTTCGGCAAGAGGCGCTGCCGCGGCCGAGCGCCATGAGATGTTGCGTCTCTGGGAAAGCACAGATCCCCAGGGCTGTTGCGCGTGTAGATAGGGCACCAAGGCACCGTGAAGAGCAGCAAGAGCTTTCAGGGCTGGGCCCTTCCTTGTGGGAGAAGGAGCCGGACATTTGCCTTTTCGGCAAGAGGCGCTGCCGCGGCCCAGCGCCATGAGATCTTGCGTCTCTGGGAAAGCACAGATCCCCACTGCTGTTGTGCCAGTAGATAGGGCACCAAGGCACCGTGAAGAGCAGCAACAGCTTTGAGGGCTGGGCCCTTCCTTGTGGGAGAAGGAGCCGGACGTTTGCCTTTTCGGCAAGAGGCGCTGCCGCGGCCGAGCGCCATGAGATGTTGCGTCTCTGGGCAAGTACAGATCCCCACTGCTCTTCTGCCTGTAGGTAGGTTGCCAAGGCACCGTGAAAGCACCAAGAGCTTTCAGGGCTGGGCCCTTCCTTGTGGGAGAAGGAGCCGGACGTTTACCTTTTTTGCAAGAGGCGCTGCCGCGGCCGAGCGCCATGAGATGTTGCGTCTATGGGAAAGCACAGATCCCCACTGCTGTTGTGCCTGTAGATAGGGCGCCAAGGCACCGTGAAGAGCAGCAAGAGCTTTCAGGGCTGGGCCCTTCCTTGTGGGAGAAGGAGCCGGACGTTTGCCTTTTCGGCAAGAGGCTGTGCCGTGGCCGAGCGCCATGAGATGTTGCGTCTCTGGGAAAGCACAGATCCCCAGTGCTGTTGTGCCTGTAGGTAGGGCGCCAAGGCGCCGTGAAGAGCAGCAACAGCTTTCAGGGCTGGGCCCTTCCTTGTGGGAGAAGGAGCTGGACGTTTGCCTTTTCGGCAAGAGGCGCTGCCGCGGCCGAGCGCCATGAGATGTTGCGTCTCTGGGAAAGCACAGATCCCCACTGCTGTTGCGCCTGTAGATAGGGCACAAGGCACCGTGAAGAGCAGCAACAGCTTTCAGGGCTGGGCCCTTCCTTGTGGGAGAAGGAGCCGGACGTTTGCCTTTTCGGCAAGAGGCGCTGCCGCGGCCGAGCGCCATGAGATGTTGCGTCTCTGGGAAAGTACAGATCCCCACTGCTCTTCTGCCTGTAGGTAGGGTGCCAAGGCACCGTGAAAGCAGCAAGAGCTTTGAGGGCTGGGCCTTTCCTTGTGGGAGAAGGAGCCGGACGTTTGCCTTTTCGGCAAGAGGCGCTGCCGCGGCCGAGCGCCATGAGATGTTGCGTCTCTGGGAAAGCACAGATCCCCACTGCTGTTGTGCCTGTAGATAGGGCGCCAAGGCACCGTGAAGAGCAGCAAGAGCTTTCAGGGCTGGGCCCTTCCTTGTGGGAGAAGGAGCCGGACGTTTGCCTTTTCGGCAAGAGGCGCTGCCGCGGACGAGCGCAATGAGATGTTGCGTCTCTGGGAAAGCACAGATCCCCACTGCTGTTGTGCCTGTAGATAGTGCGCCAAGGCACCGTGAAGAGCAGCAAGAGCTTTGAGGGCTGGGCCCTTCCTTGTGGGAGAAGGAGCCGGACGTTTGCCTTTTCGGCAAGAGACTCTGCCGCGGCCGAGCGCCATGAGATGTTGCGTCTCTGGGAAAGCACAGATCCCCACTGCTGTTGTGCCTGTAGATAGGGCGCCAAGGCACCGTGAAGAGCAGCAACAGCTTTCAGGGCTGGGCCCTTCCTTGTGGGAGAATGATCCGGACGTTTGCCTTTTCGGCAAGACGCGCTGCCGCGGCCGAGCGCCATGAGATGTTGCGTCTCTGGGAAAGCACAGATCCCCACTGCTGTTGTGCCTGTAGATAGGGCACCAAGGCACCGTGAAGAGCAGCAACAGCTTATAGGGCTGGGCCCTTCCTTGTGGGAGAAGGAGCCGGACGTTTGCCTTTTCGGCAAGAGGCGCTGCCGCGGCCGAGCGCCATGAGATGTTGCGTCTCTGGGAATTCACAGATCCCCACTGCTCTTCTGCCTGTAGATAGGGCGCCAAGGCACCGTGAAGAGCAGCAACAGCTTTCAGGGCTGGGCCCTTCCTTGTGGGAGAAGGAGCCGGACATTTGCCTTTTCGGCAAGAGGCTCTACCGCGGCCGAGCGCCATGAGATGTTGCGTCTCTGGGAATTCAGAGATCCCCACTGCTGCTCTGCCTGTAGATAGGGCACCAAGGCACCGTGAAGAGCAGCAAGAGCTTTCAGGGCTGGGCCCTTCCTTGTGGGATAATGGTCCGGACGTTTGCCTTTTCGGCAAGAGGCGCTGCCGCGGCCGAGCGGCATGAGATGTTGCGTCTCTGGGAAAGCACAGATCCCCACTGCTGTTGTGCCTGTAGATAGGGCGCCAAGGCACCGTGAAGAGCAGCAACAGCTTTCAGGGCTGGGCCCTTCCTTGAGGGAGAAGGAGCCGGAAGTTTGCCTTTTCGGCAAGAGGTTCTGTCGCCGCCGAGCGCCATGAGATGTTGCGTCTCTGGGAAAGCACAGACCCCACTGCTGTTGTGCCTGTAGATAGGGCGCCAAGGCACCGTGAAGAGCAGCAACAGCTTACAGGGCTGGGCCCTTCCTTGTGGGAGAAGGAGCCGGACGTTTGCCTTTTCAACAAGAGGCGCTGCCGCGGCCGAGCGCCATGAGATGTTGCGTCTCTGGGAAAGCACAGATCCCCACTGCTGCTGTGCCTGTAGATAGGGCGCCAAGGCACCGTGAAGAGCAGCAAGAGCTTTCAGGGCTGGGCCCTTCCTTGTGGGAGAAGGAGCCGGACGTTTGCCTTTTCGGCAAGAGGCGCTGCCGCGGCCGAGCGCCATGAGATGTTGCGTCTCTGGGAAAGCACAGTTCCCCACTGCTGTTGTGCCTGTAGATAGGGTGCCAAGGCACCGTGAAGGGCAGCAAGAGCTTTCAGGGCTGGACCCTTCCTTGTGGGAGAAGGAGCCGGACGTTTGCCTTTTCTGCAAGAGGCGCTGCCGCGGCCCAGCGCCATGAGATGTTGCGTCTCTGGGAAAGCACAGATCCCCAGTGCTGTTGTGCCTGTAGATAGGGCGCCAAGGGTAGGTGAAGAGCAGCAAGAGCTTTCAGGGCTGGGCCCTTCCTTGTGGGAGAAGGAGCCGGACGTTTGCCTTTTCGGCAAGAGGCGCTGCCGCGGCCGAGCGCCATGAGATGTTGCGTCTCTGGGAAAGCACAGATCCCCACTGCTGTTGTGCCTGTAGATAGGGCGCCAAGGCACCGTGAAGAGCAGCAACAGCTTTCAGGGCTGGGCCCTTCCTTGAGGGAGAAGGAGCCGGAAGTTTGCCTTTTCGGCAAGAGGTTCTGTCGCCGCCGAGCGCCATGAGATGTTGCGTCTCTGGGAAAGCACAGACCCGACTGCTGTTGTGCCTGTAGATAGGGCGCCAAGGCACCGTGAAGAGCAGCAACAGCTTACAGGGCTGGGCCCTTCCTTGTGGGAGAAGGAGCCGGACGTTTGCCTTTTCAACAAGAGGCGCTGCCGCGGCCGAGCGCCATGAGATGTTGCGTCTCTGGGAAAGCACAGATCCCCACTGCTGTTGTGCCTGTAGATAGGGCGCCAAGGCACCGTGAAGAGCAGCAAGAGCTTTCAGGGCTGGGCCCTTCCTTGTGGGAGAAGGAGCCGGACGTTTGCCTTTTCGGCAAGAGGCACTGCAGCGGCCGAGCTCCATGAGATGTTGCGTCTCTGGGAAAGCACAGATCCCCACTGCTGTTGTGCCTGTAGATAGGGCGCCAAGGCACCGTGAAGAGCAGCAAGAGCTTTCAGGGCTGGGCCCTTCCTTGTGGGAGAAGGAGCCGGACGTTTGCCTTTTCGGCAAGAGGCGCTGCCGCGGCCGAGCGCCATGAGATGTTGCGTCTCTGGGAAAGCACAGATCCCCAGTGCTGTTGTGCCTGTAGAAAGGGCGCCAAGGCGCCGTGAAGAGCAGCAACAGCTTTCAGGGCTGGGCCCTTCCTTGAGGGAGAAGGAGCCGGTCGTTTGCCTTTCGGCAAGAGGCTCTATCGCGGCCGAGCGCCATGAGATGTTGCGTCTCTGGGAAAGCACAGATCCCCACTGCTGTTGTGCCTGTAGATAGGGCGCCAAGGCACCATGAAGAGCAGCAAGAGCTTTCAGGGCTGGGCCCTTCCTTGTGGGAGAAGGAGCCAGACGTTTGCCTTTTCGGCAAGAGGCACTGCCGCGGCCGAGCGCCATGAGATCTTGCGTCTCTGGGAAAGCACAGATCCCCACTGCTGTTGTGCCTGTAGATAGGGCGCCAAGGCACCGTGAAGAGCAGCAAGAGCTTTCAGGGCTGGGCCCTTCCTTGTGGGAGAAGGAGCCGGACGTTTGCCTTTTCGGCAAGAGGCGCTGCCGCGGCCGAGCGCCATGAGATGTTGCGTCTCTGGGAAAGCACAGATCCCCACTGCTGTTGTGCCTGTAGATAGGGCGCCAAGGCACTGTGAAGAGCAGCAACAGCTTACAGGGCTGGGCCCTTCCTTGGGGGAGAAGGAGCCGGACGTTTGCCTTTTCAACAAGAGGCGCTGCCGCGGCCGAGCGCAATGAGATGTTGCGTCTCTGGGAAAGCACAGATCCCCACTGCTGCTGTGCCTGTAGATAGGGCGCCAAGCACCGTGAAGGGCAGCAAGAGCTTTCAGGGCTGGGCCCTTCCTTGTGGGAGAAGGAGCCGGACGTTTGCCTTTTCAACAAGAGGCGCTGCCGCGGCCGAGCGCCATGAGATGTTGCGTCTCTGGGAAAGCACAGATCCCCACTGCTGTTGTGCCTGTAGATAGGGCGCCAAGGCACCGTGAAGAGCAGCAAGAGCTTTCAGGGCTGGGCCCTTCCTTGTGGGAGAAGGAGCCGGACGTTTGCCTTTTCGGCAAGAGGCACTGCCGCGGCCGAGCTCCATGAGATGTTGCGTCTCTGGGAAAGCACAGATCCCCACTGCTGTTGTGCCTGTAGATAGGGCGCCAAGGCACCGTGAAGAGCAGCAAGAGCTTTCAGGGCTGGGCCCTTCCTTGTGGGAGAAGGAGCCGGACGTTTGCCTTTTCGGCAAGAGGCGCTGCCGCGGCCGAGCGCCATGAGATGTTGCGTCTCTGGGAAAGCACAGATCCCCAGTGCTGTTGTGCCTGTAGAAAGGGCGCCAAGGCACCGTGAAGAGCAGCAAGATCTTTGAGGGCTGGGCCCTTCCTTGAGGGAGAAGGAGCCGGACGTTTGCCTTTCGGCAAGAGGCGCTGCCGCGGCCGAGCGCCATGAGATGTTGCGTCTCTGGGAAAGCACAGATCCCCACTGCTGTTGTGCCTGTAGATAGGGCGCCAAGGCACTGTGAAGAGCAGCAACAGCTTACAGGGCTGGACCCTTCCTTGGGGGAGAAGGAGCCGGACGTTTGCCTTTTCAACAAGAGGCGCTGCCGCGGCCGAGCGCAATGAGATTTTGCGTCTCTGGGAAAGCACAGATCCCCACTGCTGTTGTGCCTGTAGATAGGGCGCCAAGGCACCGTGAAGAGCAGCAACAGCTTACAGGGCTGGGCCCTTCCTTGGGGGAGAAGGAGCCGGACGTTTGCCTTTTCAACAAGAGGCGCTGCCGCGGCCGAGCGCAATGAGATGTTGCGTCTCTGGGAAAGCACAGATCCCCACTGCTGCTGTGCCTGTAGATAGGGCGCCAAGGCACCGTGAAGAGCAGCAAGAGCTTTCAGGGCTGGGCCCTTCCTTGTGGGAGAAGGAGTCGGACGTTTGCCTTTTCGGCAAGAGGCGCTGCCGCGGCCGAGCGCCATGAGATGTTGCGTCTCTGGGAAAGCACAGATCCCTACTGCTCTTCTGCCTGTAGATAGGGCACCAAGGCACCGTCAAGAGCAGCAACAGCTTTGAGGGCTGGGCCCTTCCTTGTGGGAGAAGGAGCCGGACGTTTGCCTTTTCGGCAAGAGGCGCTGCCGCGGCGCAGCGACATGAGATCTTGCGTCTCTGGGAAAGCACAGATCCCCACTGCTGTTGTGCCTGTAGATAGGGCGCCAAGGCACCGTGAAGGGCAGCAAGAGCTTTGAGGGCTGGGCCCTTCCTTGTGGGAGAAGGAGCCGGACGTTTACCTTTTCAACAAGAGGCTCTGCCGCGGCCGAGCGCAATGAGATGTTGCGTCTCTGGGAAAGCACAGATCCCCACTGCTGCTGTGCCTGTAGATAGGGCGCCAAGGCACCGTGAAGAGCAGCAAGAGCTTTCAGGGCTGGGCCCTTCCTTGTGGGAGAAGGAGCCGGACGTTTGCCTTTTCGGCAAGCGGCGCTGCCGCGGCACAGCGCCATGAGATCTTGCGTCTCTGGGAAAGCACAGATCCCCACTGCTGTTGTGCCTGTAGATAGGGCGCCAAGGCACCGTGAAGAGCAGCAAGAGCTTTGAGGGCTGGGCCCTTCCTTGAGGGAGAAGGAGCCGGACGTTTGCCTTTTCGGCAAGAGGCGCTGCCGCGGCCGAGCGCCATGAGATCTTGCGTCTCTGGGAAAGCACAGATCCCCACTGCTGTTGTGCCTGTAGATAGGGCGCCAAGGCACCGTGAAGAGCAGCAAGAGCTTTGAGGGCTGGGCCCTTCCTTGAGGGAGAAGGAGCCGGACGTTTGCCTTTCGGCAAGAGGCTCTATCGCGGCCGAGCGCCATGAGATGTTGCGTCTCTGGGAAAGCACAGATCCCCACTGCTGTTGTGCCTGTAGATAGGGCGCCAAGGCACCGTGAAGAGCAGCAACAGCTTACAGGGCTGGGCCCTTCCTTGTGGGAGAAGGAGCCGGACGTTTGCCTTTTCAACAAGAGGCGCTGCCGCGGCCGAGCGCAATGAGATGTTGCGTCTCTGGGAAAGCACAGATCCCCACTGCTGCTGTGCCTGTAGATAGGGCGCCAAGGCACCGTGAAGAGCAGCAAGAGCTTTCAGGGCTGGGCCCTTCCTTGTGGGAGAAGGAGTCGGACGTTTGCCTTTTCGGCAAGAGGCGCTGCCGCGGCCGAGCGCCATGAGATGTTGCGTCTCTGGGAAAGCACAGATCCCCACTGCTCTTCTGCCTGTAGATAGGGCACCAAGGCACCGTGAAGAGCAGCAACAGCTTTGAGGGCTGGGCCCTTCCTTGTGGGAGAAGGAGCCGGACGTTTGCCTTTTCGGCAAGAGGCGCTGCCGCGGCGCAGCGTCATGAGATATTGCGTCTCTGGGAAAGCACAGATCCCCACTGCTGTTGTGCCTGTAGATAGGGCGCCAAGGCACCGTGAAGGGCAGCAAGAGCTTTGAGGGCTGGGCCCTTCCTTGTGGGAGAAGGAGCCGGACGTTTACCTTTTCAACAAGAGGCTCTGCCGCGGCCGAGCGCAATGAGATGTTGCGTCTCTGGGAAAGCACAGATCCCCACTGCTGCTGTGCCTGTAGATAGGGCGCCAAGGCACCGTGAAGAGAAGCAAGAGCTTTCAGGGCTGGGCCCTTCCTTGTAGGAGAATGATCCGGACGTTTGCCTTTTCGGCAAGAGGCGCTGCCGCGGCTGAGCGCCATGAGATGTTGCGTCTCTGGGAAAGCACAGATCCCCACTGCTGTTGTGCCTGTAGATAGGGCGCCAAGGCACCGTGAAGAGCAGCAAGAGCTTTGAGGGCTGGGCCCTTCCTTGAGGGAGAAGGAGCCGGACGTTTGCCTTTTCGGCAAGAGGTTCTGTCGCCGCCGAGCGCCATGAGATGTTGCGTCTCTGGGAAAGCACAGACCCCACTGCTGTTGTGCCTGTAGATAGGGCGCCAAGGCACCGTGAAGAGCAGCAACAGCTTTCAGGGCTGGGCCCTTCCTTGTGGGAGAAGGAGCCGGACGTTTGCCTTTTCGGCAAGAGGCGCTGCCGCGGCCGAGCGCCATGAGATGTTGCGTCTCTGGGAAAGCACAGATCCCCACTGCTGTTGTGCCTGTAGATAGGGCGCCAAGGCACCGTGAAGAGCAGCAAGAGCTTTCAGGGCTGGGCCCTTCCTTGTGGGAGAAGGAGCCAGACGTTTACCTTTTCTGCAAGAGGCTGTGCCGTGGCCGAGCACCATGAGATGTTGCGTCTCTGGGAAAGCACAGATCCCCACTGCTGTTGTGCCTGTAGGTAGGGCGCCAAGGCGCCGTGAAGAGCAGCAACAGCTTTGAGGGCTGGGCCCTTCCTTGTGGGAGAAGGAGCCGGACGTTTACCTTTTCGGCAAGAGGCTCTGCCGCGGCCGAGCGCCATGAGATGTTGCGTCTCTGGGAAAGCACAGATCCCCACTGCTTTTGCGCCTGTAGATAGGGCACCAAGGCACCGTGAAGAGCAGCAAGAGCTTTCAGGGCTGGGCCCTTCCTTGTGGGAGAAGGAGCCGGACGTTTGCCTTTTCGGCAAGAGGCGCTGCCGCGGCTGAGCGCCATGAGATGTTGCGTCTCTGGGAAAGCACAGATCCCCACTGCTGTTGTGCCTGTAGATAGGGCGCCAAGGCACCGTGAAGAGCAGCAAGAGCTTTCAGGGCTGGGCCCTTCCTTGTGGGAGAAGGAGCCGGACGTTTGCCTTTTCGGCAAGAGGCTCTGCCGCCGCCGAGCGCCATGAGATGTTGCGTCTCTGGGAAAGCACAGATCCCCACTGCTGTTGTGCCTGTAGATAGGGCGCCAAGGCACCGTGAAGAGCAGCAAGAGCTTTCAGGGCTGGGCCCTTCCTTGTGGGAGAAGGAGCCGGACGTTTGCCTTTTCGGCAAGAGGCTGTGCCGTGGCCGAGCGCCATGAGATGTTGCGTCTCTGGGAAAGCACAGATCCCCAGTGCTGTTGTGCCTGTAGGTAGGGCGCCAAGGCGCCGTGAAGAGCAGCAACAGCTTTCAGGGCTGGGCCCTTCCTTCTGGGAGAAGGAGCCGGACGTTTGCCTTTTCGGCAAGAGGCGCTGCCGCGGCCGAGCGCCATGAGATGTTGCGTCTCTGGGAAAGCACAGATCCCCACTGCTGTTGCGCCTGTAGATAGGGCACAAGGCACCGTGAAGAGCAGCAAGAGCTTTCAGGGCTGGGCCCTTCCTTGTGGGAGAAGGAGCCGGACGTTTGCCTTTTCGGCAACAGGCTCTGCCGCGGCCGAGCGCCATGAGATGTTGCGTCTCTGGGAAAGCACAGATCCCCACTGCTGTTATGCCTGTAGATAGGGCGCCAAGGCACCGTGAAGAGCAAGAGCTTTGAGGGCTGGGCCCTTCCTTGAGGGAGAAGGAGCCGGACGTTTGCTTTTTTCGGCAAGACGTTCTGCCTCGGCCGAGCGCCATGAGATGTTGCGTCTCTGGGAAAGCACAGATCCCCACTGCTGTTGTGCCAGTAGATAGGGCACCAAAGCACCGTGAAGAGCAGCAACAGCTTTGAGGGCTGGGCCCTTCCTTGTGGGAGAAGGAGCCGGACGTTTGCCTTTTTCGGCAAGAGGCGCTGCCGCGGGCCGAGCGCCATGAGATGTTGCGTCTCTGGGAAAGTACAGATCCCCACTGCTCTTCTGCCTGTAGGTAGGGTGCCAAGGCACCGTGAAAGCAGCAAGAGCTTTGAGGGCTGGGCCTTTCCTTGTGGGAGAAGGAGCCGGACGTTTGCCTTTTCGGCAAGAGGCGCTGCCGCGGCCGAGCGCCATGAGATGTTGCGTCTCTGGGAAAGCACAGATCCCCACTGCTGTTGTGCCTGTAGATAGGGCGCCAAGGCACCGTGAAGAGCAGCAACAGCTTTCAGGGCTGGGCCCTTCCTTGTGGGAGAAGGAGCCGGACGTTTGCCTTTTCGGCAAGAGGCGCTGCCGCGGCCGAGCGCCATGAGATGTTGCGTCTCTGGGAAAGCACAGATCCCCACTGCTGTTGTGCCTGTAGATAGTGCGCCAAGGCACCGTGAAGAGCAGCAAGAGCTTTGAGGGCTGGGCCCTTCCTTGTGGGAGAAGGAGCCGGACGTTTGCCTTTTCGGCAAGAGACTCTGCCGCGGCCGAGCGCCATGAGATGTTGCGTCTCTGGGAAAGCACAGATCCCCACTGCTGTTGTGCCTGTAGATAGGGCGCCAAGGCACCGTGAAGAGCAGCAACAGCTTTCAGGGCTGGGCCCTTCCTTGTGGGAGAATGATCCGGACGTTTGCCTTTTCGGCAAGAGGCGCTGCCGCGGCCGAGCGCCATGAGATGTTGCGTCTCTGGGAAAGCACAGATCCCCAGGGCTGTTGTGCCTGTAGATAGGGCACCAAGGCACTGTGAAGAGCAGCAACAGCTTTGAGGGCTGTGCCCTTCCTTGAGGGAGAAGGAGCCGGACGTTTGCCTTTTCGGCAAGAGGCTCTGCCGCGGCCGTGCGCCATGAGATGTTGCATCTCTGGGAAAGCACAGATCCCCACTGCTGTTGTGCCTGTAGATAGGGCTCCAAGGCACCGTGAAGAGCAGCAAGAGCTTACAGGGCTGGGCCCTTCCTTGTGGGAGAAGGAGCCGGACGTTTGCCTTTTCGGCAAGAGGCTCTGCCGCGGCCGAGCGCCATGAGATGTTGCGTCTCTGGGAAAGCACAGATCCCCAGGGCTGTTGTGCCTGTAGATAGGGCGCCAAGGCACCGTGAAGAGCAGCAACAGCTTACAGGCCTGGCCCTTCCTTGTGGGAGAAGGAGCCGGACTTTTGCCTTTTCAACAAGAGGCGCTGCCGTGGCTGAGCGCAATGAGATGTTGCGTCTCTGGGAAAGCACAGATCCCCACTGCTGCTGTGCCTGTAGATAGGGCGCCATGGCACCGTGAAGAGCAGCAACAGCTTTCAGGGCTGGGCCCTTCCTTGTGGGAGAAGGAGCCGGGACGTTTGCCTTTTCGGCAAGAGGCTCTGCCGCGGGCCGAGCGCCATGAGATGTTGCGGTCTCTGGGAAAGCACAGATCCCCAGGGATGTTGTGCCTGTAGATAGGGCGCCAAGGCACCGTGAAGAGCAGCAAGAGCTTTGAGGGCTGGGCCCTTCCTTGTGGGAGAAGGAGCCGGACGTTTGCCTTTTCAACAAGAGGCGCTGCCGCGGCCGAGCGCAATGAGATGTTGCGTCTCTGGGAAAGCACAGATCCCCACTGCTGCTGTGCCTGTAGATAGGGCGCCAAGGCACCGTGAAGAGCAGCAATAGCTTTCAGGGCTGGGCCCTTCCTTGTGGGAGAAGGAGCCGGACGTTTGCCTTTTCAGCAAGAGGCTCTGCCGCGGCCGAGCGCCATGAGATGTTGCGTCTCTGGGAAAGCACAGATCCCCAGTGCTGTTGCGCCTGTAGATAGGGCACCAAGGCACCGTGAAGAGCAGCAAGAGCTTTGAGGGCTGGGCCCTTCCTTGTGGGAGAAGGAGCCGGACGTTTGCCTTTTCGGCAAGAGGCGCTGCCGCGGCACAGCGCCATGAGATCTTGCGTCTCTGGGAAAGCACAGATCCCCACTGCTGTTGTGCCTGTAGATAGGGCGCCAAGGCACCGTGAAGAGCAGCAAGAGCTTTCAGGGCTGGGCCCTTCCTTGTGGGAGAAGGATCCGGACGTTTGCCTTTTCGGCAAGAGGCACTGCCGCGGCCGAGCGCCATGAGATCTTGCGTCTCTGGGAAAGCACAGATCCCCACTGCTGTTGTGCCTGTAGATAGGGCGCCAAGGCACCGTGAAGAGCAGCAAGAGCTTTGAGGGCTGGGCCCTTCCTTGAGGGAGAAGGAGCCGGACGTTTGCCTTTCGGCAAGAGGCTCTATCGCGGCCGAGCGCCATGAGATGTTGCGTCTCTGGGAAAGCACAGATCCCCACTGCTGTTGTGCCTGTAGATAGGGCGCCAAGGCACCGTGAAGAGCAGCAACAGCTTACAGGGCTGGGCCCTTCCTTGTGGGAGAAGGAGCCGGACGTTTGCCTTTTCAACAAGAGGCGCTGCCGCGGCCGAGCGCAATGAGATGTTGCGTCTCTGGGAAAGCACAGATCCCCACTGCTGCTGTGCCTGTAGATAGGGCGCCAAGGCACCGTGAAGAGCAGCAAGAGCTTTCAGGGCTGGGCCCTTCCTTGTGGGAGAAGGAGTCGGACGTTTGCCTTTTCGGCAAGAGGCGCTGCCGCGGCCGAGCGCCATGAGATGTTGCGTCTCTGGGAAAGCACAGATCCCCACTGCTCTTCTGCCTGTAGATAGGGCACCAAGGCACCGTGAAGAGCAGCAACAGCTTTGAGGGCTGGGCCCTTCCTTGTGGGAGAAGGAGCCGGACGTTTGCCTTTTCGGCAAGAGGCGCTGCCGCGGCGCAGCGTCATGAGATCTTGCGTCTCTGGGAAAGCACAGATCCCCACTGCTGTTGTGCCTGTAGAATAGGGCGCCAAGGCACCGTGAAGGGCAGCAAGAGCTTTGAGGGCTGGGCCCTTCCTTGTGGGAGAAGGAGCCGGACGTTTACCTTTTCAACAAGAGGCTCTGCCGCGGGCCGAGCGCAATGAGATGTTGCGTCTCTGGGAAAGCACAGATCCCCACTGCTGCTGTGCCTGTAGATAGGGCGCCAAGGCACCGTGAAGAGAAGCAAGAGCTTTCAGGGCTGGGCCCTTCCTTGTAGGAGAATGATCCGGACGTTTGCCTTTTCGGCAAGAGGCGCTGCCGCGGCTGAGCGCCATGAGATGTTGCGTCTCTGGGAAAGCACAGATCCCCACTGCTGTTGTGCCTGTAGATAGGGTGCCAAGGCACCGTGAAGAGCAGCAAGAGCTTTGAGGGCTGGGCCCTCCTTGAGGGAGAAGGAGCCGGACGTTTGCCTTTTCGGCAAGAGGTTCTGTCGCCGCCGAGCGCCATGAGATGTTGCGTCTCTGGGAAAGCACAGACCCCACTGCTGTTGCGCCTGTAGATAGGGCGCCAAGGCACCGTGAAGAGCAGCAACAGCTTTCAGGGCTGGGCCCTTCCTTGTGGGAGAAGGAGCCGGACGTTTGCCTTTTCGGCAAGAGGCGCTGCCGCGGCCGAGCGCCATGAGATGTTGCGTCTCTGGGAAAGCACAGATCCCCACTGCTGTTGTGCCTGTAGATAGGGCGCCAAGGCACCGTGAAGAGCAGCAAGAGCTTTGAGGGCTGGGCCCTTCCTTGTGGGAGAAGGAGCCAGACGTTTACCTTTTCTGCAAGAGGCTGTGCCGTGGCCGAGCACCATGAGATGTTGCGTCTCTGGGAAAGCACAGATCCCCACTGCTGTTGTGCCTGTAGGTAGGGCGCCAAGGCGCCGTGAAGAGCAGCAACAGCTTTGAGGGCTGGGCCCTTCCTTGTGGGAGAAGGAGCCGGACGTTTGCCTTTTCGGCAAGAGGCTCTGCCGCGGCCGAGCGCCATGAGATGTTGCGTCTCTGGGAAAGCACAGATCCCCACTGCTTTTGCGCCTGTAGATAGGGCACCAAGGCACCGTGAAGAGCAGCAAGAGCTTTCAGGGCTGGGCCCTTCCTTGTGGGAGAAGGAGCCGGACGTTTGCCTTTTCGGCAAGAGGCGCTGCCGCGGCTGAGCGCCATGAGATGTTGCGTCTCTGGGAAAGCACAGATCCCCACTGCTGTTGTGCCTGTAGATAGGGCGCCAAGGCACCGTGAAGAGCAGCAAGAGCTTTCAGGGCTGGGCCCTTCCTTCTGGGAGAAGGAGCCGGACGTTTGCCTTTTCGGCAAGAGGCTCTGCCGCCGCCGAGCGCCATGAGATGTTGCGTCTCTGGGAAAGCACAGATCCCCACTGCTGTTGTGCCTGTGGATAGGGTGCCAAGGCACCGTGAAGAGCAGCAAGAACTTTGAGGGCTGGGCCCTTCCTTGTGGGAGAAGGAGCCGGACGTTTACCTTTTTTGCAAGAGGCGCTGCCGCGGCCGAGCGCCATGAGATGTTGCGTCTATGGGAAAGCACAGATCCCCACTGCTGTTGTGCCTGTAGGTAGGGCGCCAAGGCGCCGTGAAGAGCAGCAACAGCTTTCAGAGCTGGGCCCTTCCTTGTGGGAGAAGGAGCCGGACGTTTGCCTTTTCGGCAACAGGCTCTGCCGCGGCCGAGCGCCATGAGATGTTGCGTCTCTGGGAAAGCACAGATCCCCACTGCTGTTATGCCTGTAGATAGGGCGCCAAGGCACCGTGAAGAGCAGCAAGAGCTTTCAGGGCTGGGCCCTTCCTTGAGGGAGAAGGAGCCGGACGTTTGCTTTTTCGGCAAGACGTTCTGCCTCGGCCGAGCGCCATGAGATCTTGCGTCTCTGGGAAAGCACAGATCCCCACTGCTGTTGTGCCAGTAGATAGGGCACCAAGGCACCGTGAAGAGCAGCAACAGCTTTGAGGGCTGGGCCCTTCCTTGTGGGAGAAGGAGCCGGACGTTTGCCTTTTCGGCAAGAGGCGCTGCCGCGGCCGAGCGCCATGAGATGTTGCGTCTCTGGGAAAGTACAGATCCCCACTGCTCTTCTGCCTGTAGGTAGGGTGCCAAGGCACCGTGAAAGCAGCAAGAGCTTTGAGGGCTGGGCCTTTCCTTGTGGGAGAAAGAGCCGGACGTTTGCCTTTTCGGCAAGAGGCGCTGCCGCGGCCGAGCGCCATGAGATGTTGCGTCTCTGGGAAAGCACAGATCCCCACTGCTGTTGTGCCTGTAGATAGGGCGCCAAGGCACCGTGAAGAGCAGCAAGAGCTTTCAGGGCTGGGCCCTTCCTTGTGGGAGAAGGAGCCGGACGTTTGCCTTTTCGGCAAGAGGCGCTGCCGCGGACGAGCGCAATGAGATGTTGCGTCTCTGGGAAAGCACAGATCCCCACTGCTGTTGTGCCTGTAGATAGTGCGCCAAGGCACCGTGAAGAGCAGCAAGAGCTTTGAGGGCTGGGCCCTTCCTTGTGGGAGAAGGAGCCGGACGTTTGCCTTTTCGGCAAGAGACTCTGCCGCGGCCGAGCGCCATGAGATGTTGCGTCTCTGGGAAAGCACAGATCCCCACTGCTGTTGTGCCTGTAGATAGGGCGCCAAGGCACCGTGAAGAGCAGCAACAGCTTTCAGGGCTGGGCCCTTCCTTGTGGGAGAATGATCCGGACGTTTGCCTTTTCGGCAAGAGGCGCTGCCGCGGCCGAGCGCCATGAGATGTTGCGTCTCTGGGAAAGCACAGATCCCCAGGGCTGTTGTGCCTGTAGATAGGGCACCAAGGCACTGTGAAGAGCAGCAACAGCTTTGAGGGCTGTGCCCTTCCTTGAGGGAGAAGGAGCCGGACGTTTGCCTTTTCGGCAAGAGGCTCTGCCGCGGCCGTGCGCCATGAGATGTTGCATCTCTGGGAAAGCACAGATCCCCACTGCTGTTGTGCCTGTAGATAGGGCTCCAAGGCACCGTGAAGAGCAGCAAGAGCTTACAGGGCTGGGCCCTTCCTTGTGGGAGAAGGAGCCGGACGTTTGCCTTTTCAACAAGAGGCGCTGCCGCAGCCGAGCGCAATGAGATGTTGCGTCTCTGGGAAAGCACAGATCCTCACTGCTGCTGTGCCTGTAGATAGGGCGCCAAGGCACCGTGAAGAGCAGCAAGAGCTTTGAGGGCTGGGCCCTTCCTTGTGGGAGAAGGAGCCGGACATTTGCCTTTTCGGCAAGAGGCTCTGCCGCGGCCGAGCGCCATGAGATCTTGCGTCTCTGGGAAAGCACAGATCCCCACTGCTCTTCTGCCTGTAGATAGGGCACCAAGGCACCGTGAAGAGCAGCAACAGCTTATAGGGCTGGGCCCTTCCTTGTGGGAGAAGGAGCCGGACGTTTGCCTTTTCGGCAAGAGGCGCTGCCGCGGCCGAGCGCCATGAGATGTTGCGTCTCTGGGAATTCACAGATCCCCACTGCTCTTCTGCCTGTAGATAGGGCGCCAAGGCACCGTGAAGAGCAGCAAGAGCTTTCAGGGCTGGGCCCTTCCTTGTGGGATAATGGTCCGGACGTTTGCCTTTTCGGCAAGAGGCGCTGCCGCGGCCGAACGCCATGAGATGTTGCGTCTCTGGGAAAGCACAGATCCCCACTGCTGTTGTGCCTGTAGATAGGGCGCCAAGGCACCGTGAAGAGCAGCAACAGCTTTCAGGGCTGGGCCCTTCCTTGAGGGAGAAGGAGCCGGAAGTTTGCCTTTTCGGCAAGAGGTTCTGTCGCCGCCGAGCGCCATGAGATGTTGCGTCTCTGGGAAAGCACAGACCCCACTGCTGTTGTGCCTGTAGATAGGGCGCCAAGGCACCGTGAAGAGCAGCAACAGCTTACAGGGCTGGGCCCTTCCTTGTGGGAGAAGGAGCCGGACGTTTGCCTTTTCAACAAGAGGCGCTGCCGCGGCCGAGCGCCATGAGATGTTGCGTCTCTGGGAAAGCACAGATCCCCACTGCTGCTGTGCCTGTAGATAGGGCGCCAAGGCACCGTGAAGAGCAGCAAGAGCTTTCAGGGCTGGGCCCTTCCTTGTGGGAGAAGGAGCCGGACGTTTGCCTTTTCGGCAAGAGGCGCTGCCGCGGCCGAGCGCAATGAGATGTTGCGTCTCTGGGAAAGCACAGTTCCCCACTGCTGTTTTGCCTGTAGATAGGGTGCCAAGGCACCGTGAAGGGCAGCAAGAGCTTTCAGGGCTGGGCCCTTCCTTGTGGGAGAAGGAGCCGGACGTTTGCCTTTTCTGCAAGAGGCGCTGCCGCGGCCCAGCGCCATGAGATGTTGCGTCTCTGGGAAAGCACAGATCCCCACTGCTGTTGTGCCTGTAGATAGGGCGCCAAGGCACCGTGAAGAGCAGCAAGAGCTTTCAGGGCTGGGCCCTTCCTTGTGGGAGAAGGAGCCGGACGTTTGCCTTTTCGGCAAGAGGCTCTGCCGCGGCCGAGCGCCATGAGATGTTGCGTCTCTGGGAAAGCACAGATCCCCACTGCTGTTGTGCCTGTAGATAGGGCGCCAAGGCACCGTGAAGAGCAGCAACAGCTTTCAGGGCTGGGCCCTTCCTTGAGGGAGAAGGAGCCGGAAGTTTGCCTTTTCGGCAAGAGGTTCTGTCGCCGCCGAGCGCCATGAGATGTTGCGTCTCTGGGAAAGCACAGACCCGACTGCTGTTGTGCCTGTAGATAGGGCGCCAAGGCACCGTGAAGAGCAGCAACAGCTTACAGGGCTGGGCCCTTCCTTGTGGGAGAAGGAGCCGGACGTTTGCCTTTTCAACAAGAGGCGCTGCCGCGGCCGAGCGCCATGAGATGTTGCGTCTCTGGGAAAGCACAGATCCCCACTGCTGTTGTGCCTGTAGATAGGGCGCCAAGGCACCGTGAAGAGCAGCAAGAGCTTTCAGGGCTGGGCCCTTCCTTGTGGGAGAAGGAGCCGGACGTTTGCCTTTTCGGCAAGAGGCACTGCCGCGGCCGAGCTCCATGAGATGTTGCGTCTCTGGGAAAGCACAGATCCCCACTGCTGTTGTGCCTGTAGATAGGGCGCCAAGGCACCGTGAAGAGCAGCAAGAGCTTTCAGGGCTGGGCCCTTCCTTGTGGGAGAAGGAGCCGGACGTTTGCCTTTTCGGCAAGAGGCGCTGCCGCGGCCGAGCGCCATGAGATGTTGCGTCTCTGGGAAAGCACAGATCCCCAGTGCTGTTGTGCCTGTATAAAGGGCGCCAAGGCACCGTGAAGAGCAGCAAGAGCTTTGAGGGCTGGGCCCTTCCTTGAGGGAGAAGGAGCCGGACGTTTGCCTTTCGGCAAGAGGCTCTATCGCGGCCGAGCGCCATGAGATGTTGCGTCTCTGGGAAAGCACAGATCCCCACTGCTGTTGTGCCTGTACATAGGGCGCCAAGGCACTGTGAAGAGCAGCAACAGCTTACAGGGCTGGGCCCTTCCTTGAGGGAGAAGGAGCCGGACGTTTGCCTTTTCAACAAGAGGCGCTGCCGCGGCCGAGCGCAATGAGATTTTGCGTTTCTGGGAAAGCACAGATCCCCACTGCTGTTGTGCCTGTAGATATGGCGCCAAGGCACCGTGAAGGGCAGCAAGAGCTTTCAGGGCTGGGCCCTTCCTTGTGGGAGAAGGAGCCGGACGTTTGCCTTTTCAACAAGAGGCGCTGCCGCGGCCGAGCGCCATGAGATGTTGCGTCTCTGGGAAAGCACAGATCCCCACTGCTGTTGTGCCTGTAGATAGGGCGCCAAGGCACCGTGAAGAGCAGCAAGAGCTTTCAGGGCTGGGCCCTTCCTTGTGGGAGAAGGAGCCGGACGTTTGCCTTTTCGGCAAGAGGCGCTGCCGCGGCCGAGCGCCATGAGATGTTGCGTCTCTGGGAAAGCACAGATCCCCAGTGCTGTTGTGCCTGTAGAAAGGGCGCCAAGGCACCGTGAAGAGCAGCAAGAGCTTTGAGGGCTGGGCCCTTCCTTGAGGGAGAAGGAGCCGGACGTTTGCCTTTCGGCAAGAGGCTCTATCGCGGCCGAGCGCCATGAGATGTTGCGTCTCTGGGAAAGCACAGATCCCCACTGCTGTTGTGCCTGTAGATAGGGCGCCAAGGCACTGTGAAGAGCAGCAACAGCTTTGAGGGCTGGGCCCTTCCTTGGGGGAGAAGGAGCCGGACGTTTGCCTTTTCAACAAGAGGCGCTGCCGCGGCCGAGCGCAATGAGATTTTGCGTCTCTGGGAAAGCACAGATCCCCACTGCTGTTGTGCCTGTAGATATGGCGCCAAGGCACCGTGAAGAGCAGCAAGAGCTTTCAGGGCTGGGCCCTTCCTTGTGGGAGAAGGAACCGGACGTTTGCCTTTTCGGCAAGAGGCGCTGCCGCGGCCGAGCGCCATGAGATGTTGCGTCTCTGGGAAAGCACAGATCCCCAGTGCTGTTGTGCCTGTAGAAAGGGCGCCAAGGCACCGTGAAGAGCAGCAACAGCTTTGAGGGCTGGGCCCTTCCTTGAGGGAGAAGGAGCCGGTCGTTTGCCTTTCGGCAAGAGGCTCTATCGCGGCCGAGCGCCATGAGATGTTGCGTCTCTGGGAAAGCACAGATCCCCACTGCTGTTGTGCCTGTAGATAGGGCGCCAAGGCACCGTGAAGAGCAGCAAGAGCTTTCAGGGCTGGGCCCTTCCTTGAGGGAGAAGGAGCCGGACGTTTGCCTTTTCGGCAAGAGGCACTGCCGCGGCCGAGCGCCATGAGATCTTGCGTCTCTGGGAAAGCACAGATCCCCACTGCTGTTGTGCCTGTAGATAGGGCGCCAAGGCACCGTGAAGAGCAGCAAGAGCTTTCAGGGCTGGGCCCTTCCTTGTGGGAGAAGGAGCCGGACGTTTGCCTTTTCGGCAAGAGGCGCTGCCGCGGCCGAGCGCCATGAGATGTTGCGTCTCTGGGAAAGCACAGATCCCCACTGCTGTTGTGCCTGTAGATAGGGCGCCAAGGCACTGTGAAGAGCAGCAACAGCTTACAGGGCTGGGCCCTTCCTTGGGGGAGAAGGAGCCGGACGTTTGCCTTTTCAACAAGAGGCGCTGCCGCGGCCGAGCGCAATGAGATGTTGCGTCTCTGGGAAAGCACAGATCCCCACTGCTGCTGTGCCTGTAGATAGGGCGCCAAGGCACCGTGAAGGGCAGCAAGAGCTTTCAGGGCTGGGCCCTTCCTTGTGGGAGAAGGAGCCGGACGTTTGCCTTTTCGGCAAGAGGCGCTGCCGCGGCCGAGCGCCATGAGATGTTGCGTCTCTGGGAAAGCACAGATCCCCACTGCTGTTGTGCCTGTAGATAGGGCGCCAAGGCACCGTGAAGAGCAGCAAGAGCTTTCAGGGCTGGGCCCTTCCTTGTGGGAGAAGGAGCCGGACGTTTGCCTTTTCGGCAAGAGGCGCTGCCGCGGCCGAGCGCCATGAGATGTTGCGTCTCTGGGAAAGCACAGATCCCCAGTGCTGTTGTGCCTGTAGAAAGGGCGCCAAGGCACCGTGAAGAGCAGCAAGAGCTTTGAGGGCTGGGCCCTTCCTTGAGGGAGAAGGAGCCGGACGTTTGCCTTTCGGCAAGAGGCTCTATCGCGGCCGAGCGCCATGAGATGTTGCGTCTCTGGGAAAGCACAGATCCCCACTGCTGTTGTGCCTGTAGATAGGGCGCCAAGGCACTGTGAAGAGCAGCAACAGCTTTGAGGGCTGGGCCCTTCCTTGGGGGAGAAGGAGCCGGACGTTTGCCTTTTCAACAAGAGGCGCTGCCGCGGCCGAGCGCAATGAGATTTTGCGTACAGATCCCCACTGCTGTTGTGCCTGTAGATAGGGCGCCAAGGCACCGTGAAGAGCAGCAAGAGCTTTCAGGGCTGGGCCCTTCCTTGTGGGAGAAGGAGCCGGACGTTTGCCTTTTCGGCAAGAGGCACTGCCGCGGCCGAGCTCCATGAGATGTTGCGTCTCTGGGAAAGCACAGATCCCCACTGCTGTTGTGCCTGTAGATAGGGCGCCAAGGCACCGTGAAGAGCAGCAAGAGCTTTCAGGGCTGGGCCCTTCCTTGTGGGAGAAGGAGCCGGATGTTTGCCTTTTCGGCAAGAGGCGCTGCCGCGGCCGAGCGCCATGAGATGTTGCGTCTCTGGGAAAGCACAGATCCCCACTGCTGTTGTGCCTGTAGAAAGGGCGCCAAGGCACCGTGAAGAGCAGCAAGAGCTTTGAGGGCTGGGCCCTTCCTTGAGGGAGAAGGAGCCGGACGTTTGCCTTTCGGCAAGAGGCTCTATCGCGGCCGAGCGCCATGAGATGTTGCGTCTCTGGGAAAGCACAGATCCCCAGTGCTGTTGTGCCTGTAGATAGGGCGCCAAGGCACTGTGAAGAGCAGCAACAGCTTACAGGGCTGGGCCCTTCCTTGGGGGAGAAGGAGCCGGACGTTTGCCTTTTCAACAAGAGGCGCTGCCGCGGCCGAGCGCAATGAGATTTTGCGTCTCTGGGAAAGCACAGATCCCCACTGCTGTTGTGCCTGTAGATAGGGCGCCAAGGCACCGTGAAGAGCAGCAACAGCTTACAGGGCTGGGCCCTTCCTTGTGGGAGAAGGAGCCGGACGTTTGCCTTTTCAACAAGAGGCGCTGCCGCGGCCGAGCGCAATGAGATGTTGCGTCTCTGGGAAAGCACAGATCCCCACTGCTGCTGTGCCTGTAGATAGGGCGCCAAGGCACCGTGAAGAGCAGCAAGAGCTTTCAGGGCTGGGCCCTTCCTTGTGGGAGAAGGAGTCGGACGTTTGCCTTTTCGGCAAGAGGCGCTGCCGCGGCCGAGCGCCATGAGATGTTGCGTCTCTGGGAAAGCACAGATCCCCACTGCTGTTGTGCCTGTAGATAGGGCACCAAGGCACCGTGAAGAGCAGCAACAGCTTTCAGGGCTGGGCCCTTCCTTGTGGGAGAAGGAGCCGGACGTTTGCCTTTTCGGCAAGAGGCGCTGCCGCGGGCCGAGCGCCATGAGATCTTGCGTCTCTGGGAAAGCACAGATCCCCACTGCAATTGTGCCTGTAGGTAGGGCGCCAAGGCACCGTGAAGAGCAGCAACAGCTTTCAGGGCTGGGCCCTTCCTTGAGGGAGAAGGAGCCGGACGTTTGCCTTTTCGGCAAGAGGCGCTGCCGCGGCCCGAGCGCCATGAGATGTTGCGTCTCTGGGAAAGCACAGATCCCCACTGCTGTTGTGCCTGTAGATAGGGCGCCAAGGCACCGTGAAGAGCAGCAAGAGCTTTCAGGGCTGGGCCCTTCCTTGTGGGAGAAGGAGCCGGACGTTTGCCTTTTCGGCAAGAGGCGCTGCCGCGGCCGAGCGCCATGAGATGTTGCGTCTCTGGGAAAGCACAGATCCCCACTGCTCTTCTGCCTGTAGATAGGGCACCAAGGCACCGTGAAGAGCAGCAAGAGCTTTCAGGGCTGGGCCCTTCCTTGTGGGAGAAGGAGCCGGACGTTTGCCTTTTCGGCAAGAGGCGCTGCCGCGGGCCGAGCGCCATGAGATCTTGCGTCTCTGGGAAAGCACAGATCCCCACTGCTGTTGTGCCTGTAGATAGGGCGCCAAGGCACCGTGAAGAGCAGCAAGAGCTTTCAGGGCTGGGCCCTTCCTTGTGGGAGAAGGAGCCGGACGTTTGCCTTTTCGGCAAGAGGCGCTGCCGCGGGCCGAGCGCCATGAGATGTTGCGTCTCTGGGAAAGCACAGATCCCCACTGCTCTTCTGCCTGTAGATAGGGCACCAAGGCACCGTGAAGAGCAGCAAGAGCTTTGAGGGCTGGGCCCTTCCTTGTGGGATAAGGAGCCGGACGTTTGCCTTTTCGGCAAGAGGCGCAGCCGCGGCGCAACGACATGAGATCTTGCGTCTCTGGGAAAGCACAGATCCCCACTGCTGTTGTGCCTGTAGATAGGGCGCCAAGGCACCGTGAAGAGCAGCAAGAGCTTTGAGGGCTGGGCCCCTTCCTTGAGGGAGAAGGAGCCGGACGTTTGCCTTTCGGCAAGAGGCTCTATCGCGGCCGAGCGCCATGAGATGTTGCGTCTCTGGGAAAGCACAGATCCCCAGTGCTGTTGTGCCTGTAGATAGGGCGCCAAGGCACTGTGAAGAGCAGCAACAGCTTACAGGGCTGGGCCCTTCCTTGGGGGAGAAGGAGCCGGACGTTTGCCTTTTCAACAAGAGGCGCTGCCGCGGCCGAGCGCAATGAGATTTTGCGTCTCTGGGAAAGCACAGATCCCCACTGCTGTTGTGCCTGTAGATAGGGCGCCAAGGCACCGTGAAGAGCAGCAACAGCTTACAGGGCTGGGCCCTTCCTTGTGGGAGAAGGAGCCGGACGTTTGCCTTTTCAACAAGAGGCGCTGCCGCGGCCGAGCGCAATGAGATGTTGCGTCTCTGGGAAAGCACAGATCCCCACTGCTGCTGTGCCTGTAGATAGGGCGCCAAGGCACCGTGAAGAGCAGCAAGAGCTTTCAGGGCTGGGCCCTTCCTTGTGGGAGAAGGAGTCGGACGTTTGCCTTTTCGGCAAGAGGCGCTGCCGCGGCCGAGCGCCATGAGATGTTGCGTCTCTGGGAAAGCACAGATCCCCACTGCTGTTGTGCCTGTAGATAGGGCACCAAGGCACCGTGAAGAGCAGCAACAGCTTTCAGGGCTGGGCCCTTCCTTGTGGGAGAAGGAGCCGGACGTTTGCCTTTTCGGCAAGAGGCGCTGCCGCGGGCCGAGCGCCATGAGATCTTGCGTCTCTGGGAAAGCACAGATCCCCAGGGCTCTTGTGCCTGTAGATAGGGCGCCAAGGCACCGTGAAGAGCAGCAACAGCTTTCAGGGCTGGGCCCTTCCTTGAGGGAGAAGGAGCCGGACGTTTGCCTTTTCGGCAAGAGGCGCTGCCGCGGCCGAGCGCCATGAGATGTTGCGTCTCTGGGAAAGCACAGATCCCCACTGCTGTTGTGCCTGTAGATAGGGCGCCAAGGCACCGTGAAGAGCAGCAAGAGCTTTCAGGGCTGGGCCCTTCCTTGTGGGAGAAGGAGCCGGACGTTTGCCTTTTCGGCAAGAGGCGCTGCCGCGGCCGAGCGCCATGAGATGTTGCGTCTCTGGGAAAGCACAGATCCCCACTGCTCTTCTGCCTGTAGATAGGGCACCAAGGCACCGTGAAGAGCAGCAAGAGCTTTCAGGGCTGGGCCCTTCCTTGTGGGAGAAGGAGCCGGACGTTTGCCTTTTCGGCAAGAGGCGCTGCCGCGGCCGAGCGCCATGAGATCTTGCGTCTCTGGGAAAGCACAGATCCCCACTGCTGTTGTGCCTGTAGATAGGGCGCCAAGGCACCGTGAAGAGCAGCAAGAGCTTTCAGGGCTGGGCCCTTCCTTGTGGGAGAAGGAGCCGGACGTTTGCCTTTTCGGCAAGAGGCGCTGCCGCGGCCGAGCGCCATGAGATGTTGCGTCTCTGGGAAAGCACAGATCCCCACTGCTCTTCTGCCTGTAGATAGGGCACCAAGGCACCGTGAAGAGCAGCAAGAGCTTTGAGGGCTGGGCCCTTCCTTGTGGGATAAGGAGCCGGACGTTTGCCTTTTCGGCAAGAGGCGCAGCCGCGGCGCAACGACATGAGATCTTGCGTCTCTGGGAAAGCACAGATCCCCACTGCTGTTGTGCCTGTAGATAGGGCGCCAAGGCACCGTGAAGGGCAGCAAGAGCTTTGAGGGCTGGGCCCTTCCTTGTGGGAGAAGGAGCCGGACGTTTACCTTTTCAACAAGAGGCTCTGCCGCGGCCGAGCGCAATGAGATGTTGCGTCTCTGGGAAAGCACAGATCCCCACTGCTGCTGTGCCTGTAGATAGGGCGCCAAGGCACCGTGAAGAGAAGCAAGAGCTTTCAGGGCTGGGCCCTTCCTTGTGGGAGAAGGAGCCGGACGTTTGCCTTTTCGGCAAGAGGTGCTGCCGCGGCACAGCGCCATGAGATGTTGCGTCTCTGGGAAAGCACAGATCCCCACTGCTGCTGTGCCTGTAGATAGGGCGCCAAGGCACCGTGAAGAGCAGCAAGAGCTTTCAGGGCTGGGCCCTTCCTTGTGGGAGAAGGAGTCGGACGTTTGCCTTTTCGGCAAGAGGCGCTGCCGCGGCCGAGCGCCATGAGATGTTGCGTCTCTGGGAAAGCACAGATCCCCACTGCTGTTGTGCCTGTAGATAGGGCACCAAGGCACCGTGAAGAGCAGCAACAGCTTTCAGGGCTGGGCCCTTCCTTGTGGGAGAAGGAGCCGGACGTTTGCCTTTTCGGCAAGAGGCGCTGCCGCGGGCCGAGCGCCATGAGATCTTGCGTCTCTGGGAAAGCACAGATCCCCAGGGCTCTTGTGCCTGTAGATAGGGCGCCAAGGCACCGTGAAGAGCAGCAACAGCTTTCAGGGCTGGGCCCTTCCTTGAGGGAGAAGGAGCCGGACGTTTGCCTTTTCGGCAAGAGGCGCTGCCGCGGGCCGAGCGCCATGAGATGTTGCGTCTCTGGGAAAGCACAGATCCCCACTGCTGTTGTGCCTGTAGATAGGGCGCCAAGGCACCGTGAAGAGCAGCAAGAGCTTTCAGGGCTGGGCCCTTCCTTGTGGGAGAAGGAGCCGGACGTTTGCCTTTTCGGCAAGAGGCGCTGCCGCGGCCGAGCGCCATGAGATGTTGCGTCTCTGGGAAAGCACAGATCCCCACTGCTCTTCTGCCTGTAGATAGGGCACCAAGGCACCGTGAAGAGCAGCAAGAGCTTTCAGGGCTGGGCCCTTCCTTGTGGGAGAAGGAGCCGGACGTTTGCCTTTTCGGCAAGAGGCGCTGCCCGCGGCCGAGCGCCATGAGATCTTGCGTCTCTGGGAAAGCACAGATCCCCACTGCTGTTGTGCCTGTAGATAGGGCGCCAAGGCACCGTGAAGAGCAGCAAGAGCTTTCAGGGCTGGGCCCTTCCTTGTGGGAGAAGGAGCCGGACGTTTGCCTTTTCGGCAAGAGGCGCTGCCGCGGCCGAGCGCCATGAGATCTTGCGTCTCTGGGAAAGCACAGATCCCCACTGCTGTTGTGCCTGTAGAAAGGGCGCCAAGGCACCGTGAAGAGCAGCAAGAGCTTTGAGGGCTGGGCCCTTCCTTGAGGGAGAAGGAGCCGGACGTTTGCCTTTCGGCAAGAGGCTCTATCGCGGCCCGAGCGCCATGAGATGTTGCGTCTCTGGGAAAGCACAGATCCCCACTGCTGTTGTGCCTGTAGATAGGGCGCCAAGGCACTGTGAAGAGCAGCAACAGCTTACAGGGCTGGGCCCTTCCTTGGGGGAGAAGGAGCCGGACGTTTGCCTTTTCAACAAGAGGCGCTGCCGCGGCCGAGCGCAATGAGATTTTGCGTCTCTGGGAAAGCACAGATCCCCACTGCTGTTGTGCCTGTAGATAGGGCGCCAAGGCACCGTGAAGAGCAGCAACAGCTTACAGGGCTGGGCCCTTCCTTGTGGGAGAAGGAGCCGGACGTTTGCCTTTTCAACAAGAGGCGCTGCCGCGGCCGAGCGCAATGAGATGTTGCGTCTCTGGGAAAGCACAGATCCCCACTGCTGCTGTGCCTGTAGATAGGGCGCCAAGGCACCGTGAAGAGCAGCAAGAGCTTTCAGGGCTGGGCCCTTCCTTGTGGGAGAAGGAGTCGGACGTTTGCCTTTTCGGCAAGAGGCGCTGCCGCGGCCGAGCGCCATGAGATGTTGCGTCTCTGGGAAAGCACAGATCCCCACTGCTGTTGTGCCTGTAGATAGGGCACCAAGGCACCGTGAAGAGCAGCAACAGCTTTCAGGGCTGGGCCCTTCCTTGTGGGAGAAGGAGCCGGACGTTTGCCTTTTCGGCAAGAGGCGCTGCCGCGGCCGAGCGCCATGAGATCTTGCGTCTCTGGGAAAGCACAGATCCCCAGGGCTCTTGTGCCTGTAGATAGGGCGCCAAGGCACCGTGAAGAGCAGCAACAGCTTTCAGGGCTGGGCCCTTCCTTGAGGGAGAAGGAGCCGGACGTTTGCCTTTTCGGCAAGAGGCGCTGCCGCGGCCGAGCGCCATGAGATGTTGCGTCTCTGGGAAAGCACAGATCCCCACTGCTGTTGTGCCTGTAGATAGGGCGCCAAGGCACCGTGAAGAGCAGCAAGAGCTTTCAGGGCTGGGCCCTTCCTTGTGGGAGAAGGAGCCGGACGTTTGCCTTTTCGGCAAGAGGCGCTGCCGCGGCCGAGCGCCATGAGATGTTGCGTCTCTGGGAAAGCACAGATCCCCACTGCTCTTCTGCCTGTAGATAGGGCACCAAGGCACCGTGAAGAGCAGCAAGAGCTTTCAGGGCTGGGCCCTTCCTTGTGGGAGAAGGAGCCGGACGTTTGCCTTTTCGGCAAGAGGCGCTGCCGCGGCCGAGCGCCATGAGATCTTGCGTCTCTGGGAAAGCACAGATCCCCACTGCTGTTGTGCCTGTAGATAGGGCGCCAAGGCACCGTGAAGAGCAGCAAGAGCTTTCAGGGCTGGGCCCTTCCTTGTGGGAGAAGGAGCCGGACGTTTGCCTTTTCGGCAAGAGGCGCTGCCGCGGCCGAGCGCCATGAGATGTTGCGTCTCTGGGAAAGCACAGATCCCCACTGCTCTTCTGCCTGTAGATAGGGCACCAAGGCACCGTGAAGAGCAGCAAGAGCTTTGAGGGCTGGGCCCTTCCTTGTGGGATAAGGAGCCGGACGTTTGCCTTTTCGGCAAGAGGCGCTGCCGCGGCGCAACGACATGAGATCTTGCGTCTCTGGGAAAGCACAGATCCCCACTGCTGTTGTGCCTGTAGATAGGGCGCCAAGGCACCGTGAAGGGCAGCAAGAGCTTTGAGGGCTGGGCCCTTCCTTGTGGGAGAAGGAGCCGGACGTTTACCTTTTCAACAAGAGGCTCTGCCGCGGCCGAGCGCAATGAGATGTTGCGTCTCTGGGAAAGCACAGATCCCCACTGCTGCTGTGCCTGTAGATAGGGCGCCAAGGCACCGTGAAGAGAAGCAAGAGCTTTGAGGGCTGGGCCCTTCCTTGTAGGAGAATGATCCGGACGTTTGCCTTTTCGGCAAGAGGCGCTGCCACGGCCGAGCGCCATGAGATGTTGCGTGTCTGGGAAAGCACAGATCCCCACTGCTGTTGTGCCTGTAGATAGGGCGCCAAGGCACCGTGAAGAGCAGCAAGAGCTTTGAGGGCTGGGCCCATCCTTGTGGGAGAAGGAGCCGGACGTTTGCCTTTTCGGCAAGAGGTTCTGTCGCCGCCGAGCGCCATGAGATGTTGCGTCTCTGGGAAAGCACAGACCCCACTGCTGTTGTGCCTGTAGATAGGGCGCCAAGGCACCGTGAAGAGCAGCAACAGCTTACAGGGCTGGGCCCTTCCTTGTGGGAGAAGGAGCCGGACGTTTGCCTTTTCGGCAAGAGGCGCTGCCGCGGCCGAGCGCCATGAGATGTTGCGTCTCTGGGAAAGCACAGATCCCCACTGCTGCTGTGCCTGTAGATAGGGCGCCAAGGCACCGTGAAGAGCAGCAAGAGCTTTCAGGGCTGGGCCCTTCCTTGTGGGAGAAGGAGCCGGACGTTTGCCTTTTCGGCAAGAGGCTCTTCCGCGGCCGAGCGCCATGAGATGTTGCGTCTCTGGGAAAGCACAGATCCCCACTGCTGTTGTGCCTGTAGATAGGGCGCCAAGGCACCGTGAAGGGCAGCAAGAGCTTTCAGGGCTGGGCCCTTCCTTGTGGGAGAAGGAGCCGGACGTTTGTCTTTTCAACAAGAGGCTCTGCCGCGGCCGAGCGCAATGAGATGTTGCGTCTCTGGGAAAGCACAGATCCCCACTGCTGCTGTGCCTGTAGATAGGGCGCCAAGGCACCGTGAAGAGCAGCAACAGCTTTGAGGGCTGGGCCCTTCCTTGTGGGAGAAGGAGCCGGACGTTTGCCTTTTCGGCAAGAGGCGCTGCCGCGGCCGAGCGCCATGAGATCTTGCATCTCTGGGAAAGCACAGATCCCCACTGCTGTTGTGCCTGTAGATAGGGCGCCAAGGCACCGTGAAGAGCAGCAACAGCTTTGAGGGCTGGGCCCTTCCTTGTGGGAGAAGGAGCCGGACGTTTGCCTTTTCGGCAAGAGGCGCTGCCGCGGCCGAGCGTCATGAGATGTTGCGTCTCTGGGAAAGCACAGATCCCCAGTGCTGTTGTGCCTGTAGAAAGGGCGCCAAGGCACCGTGAAGAGCAGCAACAGCTTTCAGAGATGGGCCCTTCCTTGAGGGAGAAGGAGCCGGACGTTTGCCTTTTCGGCAAGAGGCTCTGCCGCGGCCGAGCGCCATGAGATGTTGCGTCTCTGGGAAAGCACAGATCCCCAGGGCTGTTGTGCCTGTAGATAGGGCGCCAAGGCACCGTGAAGAGCAGCAACAGCTTACAGGCCTGGGCCCTTCCTTGTGGGAGAAGGAGCCGGACTTTTGCCTTTTCAACAAGAGGCGCTGCCGTGGCTGAGCGCAATGAGATGTTGCGTCTCTGGGAAAGCACAGATCCCCACTGCTGCTGTGCCTGTAGATAGGGCGCCATGGCACCGTGAAGAGCAGCAAGAGCTTTCAGGGCTGGGCCCTTCCTTGTGGGAGAAGGAGCCGGACGTTTGCCTTTTCGGCAAGAGGCTCTGCCGCGGCCGAGCGCCATGAGATGTTGCGTCTCTGGGAAAGCACAGATCCCCAGGGATGTTGTGCCTGTAGATAGGGCGCCAAGGCACCGTGAAGGGCAGCAAGAGCTTTGAGGGCTGGGCCCTTCCTTGTGGGAGAAGGAGCCGGACGTTTACCTTTTCAACAAGAGGCTCTGCCGCGGCCGAGCGCAATGAGATGTTGCGTCTCTGGGAAAGCACAGATCCCCACTGCTGCTGTGCCTGTAGATAGGGCGCCAAGGCACCGTGAAGAGAAGCAAGAGCTTTCAGGGCTGGGCCCTTCCTTGTAGGAGAATGATCCGGACGTTTGCCTTTTCGGCAAGAGGCGCTGCCGCGGCCGAGCGCCATGAGATGTTGCGTCTCTGGGAAAGCACAGATCCCCACTGCTGTTGTGCCTGTAGATAGGGCGCCAAGGCACCGTGAAGAGCAGCAAGAGCTTTGAGGGCTGGGCCCTTCCTTGAGGGAGAAGGAGCCGGACGTTTGCCTTTTCGGCAAGAGGTTCTGTCGCCGCCGAGCGCCATGAGATGTTGCGTCTCTGGGAAAGCACAGATCCCCACTGCTGTTGTGCCTGTAGATAGGGCGCCAAGGCACCGTGAAGAGCAGCAACAGCTTACAGGGCTGGGCCCTTCCTTGTGGGAGAAGGAGCCGGACGTTTGCCTTTTCAACAAGAGGCGCTGCCGCGGCCGAGCGCCATGAGATGTTGCGTCTCTGGGAAAGCACAGATCCCCACTGCTGCTGTGCCTGTAGATAGGGCGCCAAGGCACCGTGAAGAGCAGCAAGAGCTTTCAGGGCTGGGCCCTTCCTTGTGGGAGAAGGAGGCGGACGTTTGCCTTTTCGGCAAGAGGCTCTGCCGCGGCCGAGCGCCATGAGATGTTGCGTCTCTGGGAAAGCACAGATCCCCACTGCTGTTGTGCCTGTAGATAGGGCGCCAAGGCACCGTGAAGGGCAGCAAGAGCTTTCAGGGCTGGGCCCTTCCTTGTGGGAGAAGGAGCCGGACGTTTGTCTTTTCAACAAGAGGCTCTGCCGCGGCCGAACGCCATGAGATCTTGCGTCTCTGGGAAAGCACAGATCCCCACTGCTGCTGTGCCTGTAGATAGGGCGCCAAGGCACCGTGAAGAGCAGCAACAGCTTACAGGGCTGGGCCCTTCCTTGTGGGAGAAGGAGCCGGACGTTTGCCTTTTCGGCAAGAGGCGCTGCCGCGGCCGAGCGCCATGAGATCTTGCATCTCTGGGAAAGCACAGATCCCCACTGCTGTTGTGCCTGTAGATAGGGCGCCAAGGCACCGTGAAGAGCAGCAACAGCTTACAGGCCTGGGCCCTTCCTTGTGGGAGAAGGAGCCGGACGTTTGCCTTTTCGGCAAGAGGCGCTGCCGCGGCCGAGCGCCATGAGATGTTGCGTCTCTGGGAAAGCACAGATCCCCACTGCTGTTGTGCCTGTAGATAGGGCACCAAGGCACCGTGAAGAGCAGCAACAGCTTTCAGGGCTGGGCCCTTCCTTGTGGGAGAAGGAGCCGGACGTTTGCCTTTTCGGCAAGAGGCGCTGCCGCGGCCGAGCGCCATGAGATCTTGCGTCTCTGGGAAAGCACAGATCCCCAGGGCTCTTGTGCCTGTAGATAGGGCGCCAAGGCACCGTGAAGAGCAGCAACAGCTTTCAGGGCTGGGCCCTTCCTTGAGGGAGAAGGAGCCGGACGTTTGCCTTTTCGGCAAGAGGCGCTGCCGCGGCCGAGCGCCATGAGATGTTGCGTCTCTGGGAAAGCACAGATCCCCACTGCTGTTGTGCCTGTAGATAGGGCGCCAAGGCACCGTGAAGAGCAGCAAGAGCTTTCAGGGCTGGGCCCTTCCTTGTGGGAGAAGGAGCCGGACGTTTGCCTTTTCGGCAAGAGGCGCTGCCGCGGCCGAGCGCCATGAGATGTTGCGTCTCTGGGAAAGCACAGATCCCCACTGCTCTTCTGCCTGTAGATAGGGCACCAAGGCACCGTGAAGAGCAGCAAGAGCTTTCAGGGCTGGGCCCTTCCTTGTGGGAGAAGGAGCCGGACGTTTGCCTTTTCGGCAAGAGGCGCTGCCGCGGCCGAGCGCCATGAGATCTTGCGTCTCTGGGAAAGCACAGATCCCCACTGCTGTTGTGCCTGTAGATAGGGCGCCAAGGCACCGTGAAGAGCAGCAAGAGCTTTCAGGGCTGGGCCCTTCCTTGTGGGAGAAGGAGCCGGACGTTTGCCTTTTCGGCAAGAGGCGCTGCCGCGGCCGAGCGCCATGAGATGTTGCGTCTCTGGGAAAGCACAGATCCCCACTGCTCTTCTGCCTGTAGATAGGGCACCAAGGCACCGTGAAGAGCAGCAAGAGCTTTGAGGGCTGGGCCCTTCCTTGTGGGATAAGGAGCCGGACGTTTGCCTTTTCGGCAAGAGGCGCTGCCGCGGCGCAACGACATGAGATCTTGCGTCTCTGGGAAAGCACAGATCCCCACTGCTGTTGTGCCTGTAGATAGGGCGCCAAGGCACCGTGAAGGGCAGCAAGAGCTTTGAGGGCTGGGCCCTTCCTTGTGGGAGAAGGAGCCGGACGTTTACCTTTTCAACAAGAGGCTCTGCCGCGGCCGAGCGCAATGAGATGTTGCGTCTCTGGGAAAGCACAGATCCCCACTGCTGCTGTGCCTGTAGATAGGGCGCCAAGGCACCGTGAAGAGAAGCAAGAGCTTTGAGGGCTGGGCCCTTCCTTGTAGGAGAATGATCCGGACGTTTGCCTTTTCGGCAAGAGGCGCTGCCGCGGCCGAGCGCCATGAGATGTTGCGTGTCTGGGAAAGCACAGATCCCCACTGCTGTTGTGCCTGTAGATAGGGCGCCAAGGCACCGTGAAGAGCAGCAAGAGCTTTGAGGGCTGGGCCCTTCCTTGAGGGAGAAGGAGCCGGACGTTTGCCTTTTCGGCAAGAGGTTCTGTCGCCGCCGAGCGCCATGAGATGTTGCGTCTCTGGGAAAGCACAGATCCCCACTGCTGTTGTGCCTGTAGATAGGGCGCCAAGGCACCGTGAAGAGCAGCAACAGCTTACAGGGCTGGGCCCTTCCTTGTGGGAGAAGGAGCCGGACGTTTGCCTTTTCAACAAGAGGCGCTGCCGCGGCCGAGCGCCATGAGATGTTGCGTCTCTGGGAAAGCACAGATCCCCACTGCTGCTGTGCCTGTAGATAGGGCGCCAAGGCACCGTGAAGAGCAGCAAGAGCTTTCAGGGCTGGGCCCTTCCTTGTGGGAGAAGGAGGCGGACGTTTGCCTTTTCGGCAAGAGGCTCTGCCGCGGCCGAGCGCCATGAGATGTTGCGTCTCTGGGAAAGCACAGATCCCCACTGCTGTTGTGCCTGTAGATAGGGCGCCAAGGCACCGTGAAGGGCAGCAAGAGCTTTCAGGGCTGGGCCCTTCCTTGTGGGAGAAGGAGCCGGACGTTTGTCTTTTCAACAAGAGGCTCTGCCGCGGCCGAACGCCATGAGATCTTGCGTCTCTGGGAAAGCACAGATCCCCACTGCTGCTGTGCCTGTAGATAGGGCGCCAAGGCACCGTGAAGAGCAGCAACAGCTTACAGGGCTGGGCCCTTCCTTGTGGGAGAAGGAGCCGGACGTTTGCCTTTTCGGCAAGAGGCGCTGCCGCGGCCGAGCGCCATGAGATCTTGCATCTCTGGGAAAGCACAGATCCCCACTGCTGTTGTGCCTGTAGATAGGGCGCCAAGGCACCGTGAAGAGCAGCAACAGCTTACAGGCCTGGGCCCTTCCTTGTGGGAGAAGGAGCCGGACGTTTGCCTTTTCGGCAAGAGGCGCTGCCGCGGCCGAGCGCCATGAGATGTTGCGTCTCTGGGAAAGCACAGATCCCCACTGCTGTTGTGCCTGTAGATAGGGCACCAAGGCACCGTGAAGAGCAGCAACAGCTTTCAGGGCTGGGCCCTTCCTTGTGGGAGAAGGAGCCGGACGTTTGCCTTTTCGGCAAGAGGCGCTGCCGCGGCCGAGCGCCATGAGATCTTGCGTCTCTGGGAAAGCACAGATCCCCAGGGCTCTTGTGCCTGTAGATAGGGCGCCAAGGCACCGTGAAGAGCAGCAACAGCTTTCAGGGCTGGGCCCTTCCTTGAGGGAGAAGGAGCCGGACGTTTGCCTTTTCGGCAAGAGGCGCTGCCGCGGCCGAGCGCCATGAGATGTTGCGTCTCTGGGAAAGCACAGATCCCCACTGCTGTTGTGCCTGTAGATAGGGCGCCAAGGCACCGTGAAGAGCAGCAAGAGCTTTCAGGGCTGGGCCCTTCCTTGTGGGAGAAGGAGCCGGACGTTTGCCTTTTCGGCAAGAGGCGCTGCCGCGGCCGAGCGCCATGAGATGTTGCGTCTCTGGGAAAGCACAGATCCCCACTGCTCTTCTGCCTGTAGATAGGGCACCAAGGCACCGTGAAGAGCAGCAAGAGCTTTCAGGGCTGGGCCCTTCCTTGTGGGAGAAGGAGCCGGACGTTTGCCTTTTCGGCAAGAGGCGCTGCCGCGGCCGAGCGCCATGAGATCTTGCGTCTCTGGGAAAGCACAGATCCCCACTGCTGTTGTGCCTGTAGATAGGGCGCCAAGGCACCGTGAAGAGCAGCAAGAGCTTTCAGGGCTGGGCCCTTCCTTGTGGGAGAAGGAGCCGGACGTTTGCCTTTTCGGCAAGAGGCGCTGCCGCGGCCGAGCGCCATGAGATGTTGCGTCTCTGGGAAAGCACAGATCCCCACTGCTCTTCTGCCTGTAGATAGGGCACCAAGGCACCGTGAAGAGCAGCAAGAGCTTTGAGGGCTGGGCCCTTCCTTGTGGGATAAGGAGCCGGACGTTTGCCTTTTCGGCAAGAGGCGCTGCCGCGGCGCAACGACATGAGATCTTGCGTCTCTGGGAAAGCACAGATCCCCACTGCTGTTGTGCCTGTAGATAGGGCGCCAAGGCACCGTGAAGGGCAGCAAGAGCTTTGAGGGCTGGGCCCTTCCTTGTGGGAGAAGGAGCCGGACGTTTACCTTTTCAACAAGAGGCTCTGCCGCGGCCGAGCGCAATGAGATGTTGCGTCTCTGGGAAAGCACAGATCCCCACTGCTGCTGTGCCTGTAGATAGGGCGCCAAGGCACCGTGAAGAGAAGCAAGAGCTTTGAGGGCTGGGCCCTTCCTTGTAGGAGAATGATCCGGACGTTTGCCTTTTCGGCAAGAGGCGCTGCCGCGGCCGAGCGCCATGAGATGTTGCGTGTCTGGGAAAGCACAGATCCCCACTGCTGTTGTGCCTGTAGATAGGGCGCCAAGGCACCGTGAAGAGCAGCAAGAGCTTTGAGGGCTGGGCCCTTCCTTGAGGGAGAAGGAGCCGGACGTTTGCCTTTTCGGCAAGAGGTTCTGTCGCCGCCGAGCGCCATGAGATGTTGCGTCTCTGGGAAAGCACAGATCCCCACTGCTGTTGTGCCTGTAGATAGGGCGCCAAGGCACCGTGAAGAGCAGCAACAGCTTACAGGGCTGGGCCCTTCCTTGTGGGAGAAGGAGCCGGACGTTTGCCTTTTCAACAAGAGGCGCTGCCGCGGCCGAGCGCCATGAGATGTTGCGTCTCTGGGAAAGCACAGATCCCCACTGCTGCTGTGCCTGTAGATAGGGCGCCAAGGCACCGTGAAGAGCAGCAAGAGCTTTCAGGGCTGGGCCCTTCCTTGTGGGAGAAGGAGGCGGACGTTTGCCTTTTCGGCAAGAGGCTCTGCCGCGGCCGAGCGCCATGAGATGTTGCGTCTCTGGGAAAGCACAGATCCCCACTGCTGTTGTGCCTGTAGATAGGGCGCCAAGGCACCGTGAAGGGCAGCAAGAGCTTTCAGGGCTGGGCCCTTCCTTGTGGGAGAAGGAGCCGGACGTTTGTCTTTTCAACAAGAGGCTCTGCCGCGGCCGAACGCCATGAGATCTTGCGTCTCTGGGAAAGCACAGATCCCCACTGCTGCTGTGCCTGTAGATAGGGCGCCAAGGCACCGTGAAGAGCAGCAACAGCTTACAGGGCTGGGCCCTTCCTTGTGGGAGAAGGAGCCGGACGTTTGCCTTTTCGGCAAGAGGCGCTGCCGCGGCCGAGCGCCATGAGATCTTGCATCTCTGGGAAAGCACAGATCCCCACTGCTGTTGTGCCTGTAGATAGGGCGCCAAGGCACCGTGAAGAGCAGCAACAGCTTACAGGCCTGGGCCCTTCCTTGTGGGAGAAGGAGCCGGACGTTTGCCTTTTCGGCAAGAGGCGCTGCCGCGGCCGAGCGCCATGAGATGTTGCGTCTCTGGGAAAGCACAGATCCCCACTGCTGTTGTGCCTGTAGATAGGGCACCAAGGCACCGTGAAGAGCAGCAACAGCTTTCAGGGCTGGGCCCTTCCTTGTGGGAGAAGGAGCCGGACGTTTGCCTTTTCGGCAAGAGGCGCTGCCGCGGCCGAGCGCCATGAGATCTTGCGTCTCTGGGAAAGCACAGATCCCCAGGGCTCTTGTGCCTGTAGATAGGGCGCCAAGGCACCGTGAAGAGCAGCAACAGCTTTCAGGGCTGGGCCCTTCCTTGAGGGAGAAGGAGCCGGACGTTTGCCTTTTCGGCAAGAGGCGCTGCCGCGGCCGAGCGCCATGAGATGTTGCGTCTCTGGGAAAGCACAGATCCCCACTGCTGTTGTGCCTGTAGATAGGGCGCCAAGGCACCGTGAAGAGCAGCAAGAGCTTTCAGGGCTGGGCCCTTCCTTGTGGGAGAAGGAGCCGGACGTTTGCCTTTTCGGCAAGAGGCGCTGCCGCGGCCGAGCGCCATGAGATGTTGCGTCTCTGGGAAAGCACAGATCCCCACTGCTCTTCTGCCTGTAGATAGGGCACCAAGGCACCGTGAAGAGCAGCAAGAGCTTTCAGGGCTGGGCCCTTCCTTGTGGGAGAAGGAGCCGGACGTTTGCCTTTTCGGCAAGAGGCGCTGCCGCGGCCGAGCGCCATGAGATCTTGCGTCTCTGGGAAAGCACAGATCCCCACTGCTGTTGTGCCTGTAGATAGGGCGCCAAGGCACCGTGAAGAGCAGCAAGAGCTTTCAGGGCTGGGCCCTTCCTTGTGGGAGAAGGAGCCGGACGTTTGCCTTTTCGGCAAGAGGCGCTGCCGCGGCCGAGCGCCATGAGATGTTGCGTCTCTGGGAAAGCACAGATCCCCACTGCTCTTCTGCCTGTAGATAGGGCACCAAGGCACCGTGAAGAGCAGCAAGAGCTTTGAGGGCTGGGCCCTTCCTTGTGGGATAAGGAGCCGGACGTTTGCCTTTTCGGCAAGAGGCGCTGCCGCGGCGCAACGACATGAGATCTTGCGTCTCTGGGAAAGCACAGATCCCCACTGCTGTTGTGCCTGTAGATAGGGCGCCAAGGCACCGTGAAGGGCAGCAAGAGCTTTGAGGGCTGGGCCCTTCCTTGTGGGAGAAGGAGCCGGACGTTTACCTTTTCAACAAGAGGCTCTGCCGCGGCCGAGCGCAATGAGATGTTGCGTCTCTGGGAAAGCACAGATCCCCACTGCTGCTGTGCCTGTAGATAGGGCGCCAAGGCACCGTGAAGAGAAGCAAGAGCTTTGAGGGCTGGGCCCTTCCTTGTAGGAGAATGATCCGGACGTTTGCCTTTTCGGCAAGAGGCGCTGCCGCGGCCGAGCGCCATGAGATGTTGCGTGTCTGGGAAAGCACAGATCCCCACTGCTGTTGTGCCTGTAGATAGGGCGCCAAGGCACCGTGAAGAGCAGCAAGAGCTTTGAGGGCTGGGCCCTTCCTTGAGGGAGAAGGAGCCGGACGTTTGCCTTTTCGGCAAGAGGTTCTGTCGCCGCCGAGCGCCATGAGATGTTGCGTCTCTGGGAAAGCACAGATCCCCACTGCTGTTGTGCCTGTAGATAGGGCGCCAAGGCACCGTGAAGAGCAGCAACAGCTTACAGGGCTGGGCCCTTCCTTGTGGGAGAAGGAGCCGGACGTTTGCCTTTTCAACAAGAGGCGCTGCCGCGGCCGAGCGCCATGAGATGTTGCGTCTCTGGGAAAGCACAGATCCCCACTGCTGCTGTGCCTGTAGATAGGGCGCCAAGGCACCGTGAAGAGCAGCAAGAGCTTTCAGGGCTGGGCCCTTCCTTGTGGGAGAAGGAGGCGGACGTTTGCCTTTTCGGCAAGAGGCTCTGCCGCGGCCGAGCGCCATGAGATGTTGCGTCTCTGGGAAAGCACAGATCCCCACTGCTGTTGTGCCTGTAGATAGGGCGCCAAGGCACCGTGAAGGGCAGCAAGAGCTTTCAGGGCTGGGCCCTTCCTTGTGGGAGAAGGAGCCGGACGTTTGTCTTTTCAACAAGAGGCTCTGCCGCGGCCGAACGCCATGAGATCTTGCGTCTCTGGGAAAGCACAGATCCCCACTGCTGCTGTGCCTGTAGATAGGGCGCCAAGGCACCGTGAAGAGCAGCAACAGCTTACAGGGCTGGGCCCTTCCTTGTGGGAGAAGGAGCCGGACGTTTGCCTTTTCGGCAAGAGGCGCTGCCGCGGCCGAGCGCCATGAGATCTTGCATCTCTGGGAAAGCACAGATCCCCACTGCTGTTGTGCCTGTAGATAGGGCGCCAAGGCACCGTGAAGAGCAGCAACAGCTTACAGGCCTGGGCCCTTCCTTGTGGGAGAAGGAGCCGGACGTTTGCCTTTTCGGCAAGAGGCGCTGCCGCGGCCGAGCGCCATGAGATGTTGCGTCTCTGGGAAAGCACAGATCCCCACTGCTGTTGTGCCTGTAGATAGGGCACCAAGGCACCGTGAAGAGCAGCAACAGCTTTCAGGGCTGGGCCCTTCCTTGTGGGAGAAGGAGCCGGACGTTTGCCTTTTCGGCAAGAGGCGCTGCCGCGGCCGAGCGCCATGAGATCTTGCGTCTCTGGGAAAGCACAGATCCCCAGGGCTCTTGTGCCTGTAGATAGGGCGCCAAGGCACCGTGAAGAGCAGCAACAGCTTTCAGGGCTGGGCCCTTCCTTGAGGGAGAAGGAGCCGGACGTTTGCCTTTTCGGCAAGAGGCGCTGCCGCGGCCGAGCGCCATGAGATGTTGCGTCTCTGGGAAAGCACAGATCCCCACTGCTGTTGTGCCTGTAGATAGGGCGCCAAGGCACCGTGAAGAGCAGCAAGAGCTTTCAGGGCTGGGCCCTTCCTTGTGGGAGAAGGAGCCGGACGTTTGCCTTTTCGGCAAGAGGCGCTGCCGCGGCCGAGCGCCATGAGATGTTGCGTCTCTGGGAAAGCACAGATCCCCACTGCTCTTCTGCCTGTAGATAGGGCACCAAGGCACCGTGAAGAGCAGCAAGAGCTTTCAGGGCTGGGCCCTTCCTTGTGGGAGAAGGAGCCGGACGTTTGCCTTTTCGGCAAGAGGCGCTGCCGCGGCCGAGCGCCATGAGATCTTGCGTCTCTGGGAAAGCACAGATCCCCACTGCTGTTGTGCCTGTAGATAGGGCGCCAAGGCACCGTGAAGAGCAGCAAGAGCTTTCAGGGCTGGGCCCTTCCTTGTGGGAGAAGGAGCCGGACGTTTGCCTTTTCGGCAAGAGGCGCTGCCGCGGCCGAGCGCCATGAGATGTTGCGTCTCTGGGAAAGCACAGATCCCCACTGCTCTTCTGCCTGTAGATAGGGCACCAAGGCACCGTGAAGAGCAGCAAGAGCTTTGAGGGCTGGGCCCTTCCTTGTGGGATAAGGAGCCGGACGTTTGCCTTTTCGGCAAGAGGCGCTGCCGCGGCGCAACGACATGAGATCTTGCGTCTCTGGGAAAGCACAGATCCCCACTGCTGTTGTGCCTGTAGATAGGGCGCCAAGGCACCGTGAAGGGCAGCAAGAGCTTTGAGGGCTGGGCCCTTCCTTGTGGGAGAAGGAGCCGGACGTTTACCTTTTCAACAAGAGGCTCTGCCGCGGCCGAGCGCAATGAGATGTTGCGTCTCTGGGAAAGCACAGATCCCCACTGCTGCTGTGCCTGTAGATAGGGCGCCAAGGCACCGTGAAGAGAAGCAAGAGCTTTGAGGGCTGGGCCCTTCCTTGTAGGAGAATGATCCGGACGTTTGCCTTTTCGGCAAGAGGCGCTGCCACGGCCGAGCGCCATGAGATGTTGCGTGTCTGGGAAAGCACAGATCCCCACTGCTGTTGTGCCTGTAGATAGGGCGCCAAGGCACCGTGAAGAGCAGCAAGAGCTTTGAGGGCTGGGCCCATCCTTGTGGGAGAAGGAGCCGGACGTTTGCCTTTTCGGCAAGAGGTTCTGTCGCCGCCGAGCGCCATGAGATGTTGCGTCTCTGGGAAAGCACAGACCCCACTGCTGTTGTGCCTGTAGATAGGGCGCCAAGGCACCGTGAAGAGCAGCAACAGCTTACAGGGCTGGGCCCTTCCTTGTGGGAGAAGGAGCCGGACGTTTGCCTTTTCGGCAAGAGGCGCTGCCGCGGCCGAGCGCCATGAGATGTTGCGTCTCTGGGAAAGCACAGATCCCCACTGCTGCTGTGCCTGTAGATAGGGCGCCAAGGCACCGTGAAGAGCAGCAAGAGCTTTCAGGGCTGGGCCCTTCCTTGTGGGAGAAGGAGCCGGACGTTTGCCTTTTCGGCAAGAGGCTCTTCCGCGGCCGAGCGCCATGAGATGTTGCGTCTCTGGGAAAGCACAGATCCCCACTGCTGTTGTGCCTGTAGATAGGGCGCCAAGGCACCGTGAAGGGCAGCAAGAGCTTTCAGGGCTGGGCCCTTCCTTGTGGGAGAAGGAGCCGGACGTTTGTCTTTTCAACAAGAGGCTCTGCCGCGGCCGAGCGCAATGAGATGTTGCGTCTCTGGGAAAGCACAGATCCCCACTGCTGCTGTGCCTGTAGATAGGGCGCCAAGGCACCGTGAAGAGCAGCAACAGCTTTGAGGGCTGGGCCCTTCCTTGTGGAGAAGGAGCCGGACGTTTGCCTTTTCGGCAAGAGGCGCTGCCGCGGGCCGAGCGCCATGAGATCTTGCATCTCTGGGAAGCACAGATCCCCACTGCTGTTGTGCCTGTAGATAGGGCGCCAAGGCACCGTGAAGAGCAGCAACAGCTTTGAGGGCTGGGCCCTTCTTGTGGGAGAAGGAGCCGGACGTTTGCCTTTTCGGCAAGAGGCGCTGCCGCGGCCGAGCGTCATGAGATGTTGCGTCTCTGGGAAAGCACAGATCCCCAGTGCTGTTGTGCCTGTAGAAAGGGCGCCAAGGCACCGTGAAGAGCAGCAACAGCTTTCAGAGATGGGCCCTTCCTTGAGGGAGAAGGAGCCGGACGTTTGCCTTTTCGGCAAGAGGCTCTGCCGCGGCCGAGCGCCATGAGATGTTGCGTCTCTGGGAAAGCACAGATCCCCAGGGCTGTTGTGCCTGTAGATAGGGCGCCAAGGCACCGTGAAGAGCTGCAACAGCTTACAGGCCTGGGCCCTTCCTTGTGGGAGAAGGAGCCGGACTTTTGCCTTTTCAACAAGAGGCGCTGCCGTGGCTGAGCGCAATGAGATGTTGCGTCTCTGGGAAAGCACAGATCCCCACTGCTGCTGTGCCTGTAGATAGGGCGCCATGGCACCGTGAAGAGCAGCAATAGCTTTCAGGGCTGGGCCCTTCCTTGTGGGAGAAGGAGCCGGACGTTTGCCTTTTCGGCAAGAGGCACTGCCGCGGGCCGAGCGCCATGAGATGTTGCGTCTCTGGGAAAGCACAGATCCCCAGGGATGTTGTGCCTGTAGATAGGGCGCCAAGGCACCGTGAAGGGCAGCAAGAGCTTTGAGGGCTGGGCCCTTCCTTGTGGGAGAAGGAGCCGGACGTTTACCTTTTCAACAAGAGGCTCTGCCGCGGCCGAGCGCAATGAGATGTTGCGTCTCTGGAAAGCACAGATCCCCACTGCTGCTGTGCCTGTAGATAGGGCGCCAAGGCACCGTGAAGAGAAGCAAGAGCTTTCAGGGCTGGGCCCTTCCTTGTAGGAGAATGATCCGGACGTTTGCCTTTTCGGCAAGAGGCGCTGCCGCGGTCCGAGCGCCATGAGATGTTGCGTCTCTGGGAAAGCACAGATCCCCACTGCTGTTGTGCCTGTAGATAGGGCGCCAAGGCACCGTGAAGAGCAGCAAGAGCTTTGAGGGCTGGGCCCTTCCTTGAGGGAGAAGGAGCCGGACGTTTGCCTTTTCGGCAAGAGGTTCTGTCGCCGTCCGAGCGCCCATGAGATGTTGCGTCTCTGGGAAAGCACAGATCCCACTGCTGTTGTGCCTGTAGATAGGCGCCAAGGCACCGTGAAGAGCAGCAACAGCTTACAGGGCTGGGCCCTTCCTTGTGGGAGAAGGAGCCGGACGTTTGCCTTTTCAACAAGAGGCGCTGCCGCGGCCGAGCGCCATGAGATGTTGCGTCTCTGGGAAAGCACAGATCCCCACTGCTGCTGTGCCTGTAGATAGGGCGCCAAGGCACCGTGAAGAGCAGCAAGAGCTTTCAGGGCTGGGCCCTTCCTTGTGGGAGAAGGAGGCGGACGTTTGCCTTTTCGGCAAGAGGCTCTGCCGCGGCCGAGCGCCATGAGATGTTGCGTCTCTGGGAAAGCACAGATCCCCACTGCTGTTGTGCCTGTAGATAGGGCGCCAAGGCACCGTGAAGGGCAGCAAGAGCTTTCAGGGCTGGGCGAAGGAGCCGGACGTTTGTCTTTTCAACAAGAGGCTCTGCCGCGGCCGAACGCCATGAGATCTTGCGTCTCTGGGAAAGCACAGATCCCCACTGCTGCTGTGCCTGTAGATAGGGGCGCCAAGGCACCGTGAAGAGCAGCAACAGCTTACAGGGCTGGGCCCTTCCTTGTGGGAGAAGGAGCCGGACGTTTGCCTTTTCGGCAAGAGGCGCTGCCGCGGCCGAGCGCCATGAGATCTTGCATCTCTGGGAAAGCACAGATCCCCACTGCTGTTGTGCCTGTAGATAGGGCGCCAAGGCACCGTGAAGAGCAGCAACAGCTTACAGGCCTGGGCCCTTCCTTGTGGGGAAGGAGCCGGACGTTTGCCTTTTCGGCAAGAGGCGCTGCCGCGGCCGAGCGCCATGAGATGTTGCGTCTCTGGGGAAAGCACAGATCCCCACTGCTGTTGTGCCTGTAGATAGGGCACCAAGGCACCGTGAAGAGCAGCAACAGCTTTCAGGGCTGGGCCCTTCCTTGTGGGAGAAGGAGCCGGACGTTTGCCTTTTCGGCAAGAGGCGCTGCCGCGGCCGAGCGCCATGAGATCTTGCGTCTCTGGGAAAGCACAGATCCCCAGGGCTCTTGTGCCTGTAGATAGGGCGCCAAGGCACCGTGAAGAGACAGCAACAGCTTTCAGGGGCTGGGCCCTTCCTTGAGGGAGAAGGAGCCGGACGTTTGCCTTTTCGGCAAGAGGCGCTGCCGCGGTCCGAGCGCCATGAGATGTTGCGTCTCTGGGAAAGCACAGATCCCCCACTGCTGTTGTGCCTGTAGATAGGGCGCCAAGGCACCGTGAAGAGCAGCAAGAGCTTTCAGGGCTGGGCCCTTCCTTGTGGGAGAAGGAGCCGGACGTTTGCCTTTTCGGCAAGAGGCGCTGCCGCGGCCGAGCGCCATGAGATGTTGCGTCTCTGGGAGAAAGCACAGATCCCCACCTGCTCTTCTGCCTGTAGATAGTGGCACCAAGGCACCGTGAAGGAGCAGCAAGAGCTTTCAGGGCTGGGCCCTTCCTTGTGGGAGAAGGAGCCGGACGTTTGCCTTTTCGGCAAGAGGCGCTGCCGCGGCCGAGCGCCATGAGATCTTGCGTCTCTGGGAAAGCACAGATCCCCACTGCTGTTGTGCCTGTAGATAGGGCGCCAAGGGCACCGTGAAGAGCAGCAAGAGCTTTCAGGGCTGGGCCCTTCCCTGTGGGAGAAGGAGCCGGACGTTTGCCTTTTCGGCAAGAGGCGCTGCGCGGCCGAGCGCCATGAGATGTTGCGTCTCTGGGAAAGCACAGATCCCCACTGCTCTTCTGCCTGTAGATAGGGCACCAAGGCACCGTGAAGAGCAGCAAGAGCTTTGAGGGCTGGGCCCTTCCTTGTGGGATAAGGAGCCGGACGTTTGCCTTTTCGGCAAGAGGCGCTGCCGCGGCGCAACGACATGAGATCTTGCGTCTCTGGGAAAGCACAGATCCCCACTGCTGTTGTGCCTGTAGATAGGGGCGCCAAGGCACCGTGAAGGGCAGCAAGAGCTTTGAGGGCTGGGCCCTTCCTTGTGGGAGAAGGAGCCGGACGTTTACCTTTTCAACAAGAGGCTCTGCCGCGGCCGAGCGCAATGAGATGTTGCGTCTCTGGGAAAGCACAGATCCCCACTGCCTGCTGTGCCTGTAGATAGGGCGCCAAGGCACCGTGAAGAGAAGCAAGAGCTTTGAGGGCTGGGCCCTTCCTTGTAGGAGAATGATCCGGACGTTTGCCTTTTCGGCAAGAGGCGCTGCCACGGCCGAGCGCCATGAGATGTTGCGTGGTCTGGGAAAGCACAGATCCCCACTGCTGTTGTGCCTGGAGATAGGGCGCCAAGGCACCGTGAAGAGCAGCAAGAGCTTTGAGGGCTGGGCCCATCCCTTGTGGGAGAAGGAGCCGGACGTTTGCCTTTTCGGCAAGAGGTTCTGTCGCCGCCGAGCGCCATGAGATGTTGCGTCTCTGGGAAAGCACAGACCCCACTGCTGTTGTGCCTGTCGATAGGGCGCCAAGGCACCGTGAAGAGCAGCAACAGCTTACAGGGCTGGGCCCTTCCTTGTGGGAGAAGGAGCCGGACGTTTGCCTTTTCGGCAAGAGGCGCTGCCGCGGGCCGAGCGCCATGAGATGTTGCGTCTCTGGGAAAGCACAGATCCCCACTGCTGCTGTGCCTGTAGATAGGGCGCCAAGGCACCGTGAAGAGCAGCAAGAGCTTTCAGGGCTGGGCCCTTCCTTGTGGGAGAAGGAGCCGGACGTTTGCCTTTTCGGCAAGAGGTTCTGTCGCGGCCGAGCGCCATGAGATGTTGCGTCTCTGGGAAAGCACAGATCCCCACTGCTGTTGTGCCTGTAGATAGGGCGCCAAGGCACCGTGAAGGGCAGCAAGAGCTTTCAGGGCTGGGCCCTTCCTTGTGGGAGAAGGAGCCGGACGTTTGTCTTTTCAACAAGAGGCTCTGCCGCGGCCGAGCGCAATGAGATGTTGCGTCTCTGGGAAAGCACAGATCCCCACTGCTGCTGTGCCTGTAGATAGGGCGCCAAGGCACCGTGAAGAGCAGCAACAGCTTTGAGGGCTGGGCCCTTCCTTGTGGGAGAAGGAGCCGGACGTTTGCCTTTTCGGCAAGAGGCGCTGCCGCGGCCGAGCGCCATGAGATCTTGCATCTCTGGGAAAGCACAGATCCCCACTGCTGTTGTGCCTGTAGATAGGGCGCCAAGGCACCGTGAAGAGCAGCAACAGCTTTGAGGGCTGGGCCCTTCCTTGTGGGAGAAGGAGCCGGACGTTTGCCTTTTCGGCAAGAGGCGCTGCCGCGGCCGAGCGTCATGAGATGTTGCGTCTCTGGGAAAGCACAGATCCCCAGTGCTGTTGTGCCTGTAGAAAGGGCGCCAAGGCACCGTGAAGAGCAGCAACAGCTTTCAGAGATGGGCCCTTCCTTGAGGGAGAAGGAGCCGGACGTTTGCCTTTTCGGCAAGAGGCTCTGCCGCGGCCGAGCGCCATGAGATGTTGCGTCTCTGGGAAAGCACAGATCCCCAGGGCTGTTGTGCCTGTAGATAGGGCGCCAAGGCACCGTGAAGCGCAGCAACAGCTTACAGGCCTGGGCCCTTCCTTGTGGGAGAAGGAGCCGGACTTTTGCCTTTTCAACAAGAGGCGCTGCCGTGGCTGAGCGCAATGAGATGTTGCGTCTCTGGGAAAGCACAGATCCCCACTGCTGCTGTGCCTGTAGATAGGGCACCATGGCACCGTGAAGAGCAGCAACAGCTTTCAGGGCTGGGCCCTTCCTTGTGGGAGAAGGAGCCGGACGTTTGCCTTTTCGGCAAGAGGCTCTGCCGCGGCCGAGCGCCATGAGATGTTGCGTCTCTGGGAAAGCACAGATCCCCAGGGATGTTGTGCCTGTAGATAGGGCGCCAAGGCACCGTGAAGGGCAGCAAGAGCTTTGAGGGCTGGGCCCTTCCTTGTGGGAGAAGGAGCCGGACGTTTGCCTTTTCAACAAGAGGCTCTGCCGCGGCCGAGCGCAATGAGATGTTGCGTCTCTGGGAAAGCACAGATCCCCACTGCTGCTGTGCCTGTAGATAGGGCGCCAAGGCACCGTGAAGAGAAGCAAGAGCTTTCAGGGCTGGGCCCTTCCTTGTAGGAGAATGATCCGGACGTTTGCCTTTTCGGCAAGAGGCGCTGCCGCGGCCGAGCGCCATGAGATGTTGCGTCTCTGGGAAAGCACAGATCCCCACTGCTGTTGTGCCTGTAGATAGGGCGCCAAGGCACCGTGAAGAGCAGCAAGAGCTTTGAGGGCTGGGCCCTTCCTTGAGGGAGAAGGAGCCGGACGTTTGCCTTTTCGGCAAGAGGTTCTGTCGCCGCCGAGCGCCATGAGATGTTGCGTCTCTGGGAAAGCACAGACCCCACTGCTGTTGTGCCTGTAGATAGGGCGCCAAGGCACCGTGAAGAGCAGCAACAGCTTACAGGGCTGGGCCCTTCCTTGTGGGAGAAGGAGCCGGACGTTTGCCTTTTCAACAAGAGGCGCTGCCGCGGCCGAGCGCCATGAGATGTTGCGTCTCTGGGAAAGCACAGATCCCCACTGCTGCTGTGCCTGTAGATAGGGCGCCAAGGCACCGTGAAGAGCAGCAAGAGCTTTCAGGGCTGGGCCCTTCCTTGTGGGAGAAGGAGGCGGACGTTTGCCTTTTCGGCAAGAGGCTCTGCCGCGGCCGAGCGCCATGAGATGTTGCGTCTCTGGGAAAGCACAGATCCCCACTGCTGTTGTGCCTGTAGATAGGGCGCCAAGGCACCGTGAAGGGCAGCAAGAGCTTTCAGGGCTGGGCCCTTCCTTGTGGGAGAAGGAGCCGGACGTTTGTCTTTTCAACAAGAGGCTCTGCCGCGGCCGAACGCCATGAGATCTTGCGTCTCTGGGAAAGCACAGATCCCCACTGCTGCTGTGCCTGTAGATAGGGCGCCAAGGCACCGTGAAGAGCAGCAACAGCTTACAGGGCTGGGCCCTTCCTTGTGGGAGAAGGAGCCGGACGTTTGCCTTTTCGGCAAGAGGCGCTGCCGCGGCCGAGCGCCATGAGATCTTGCATCTCTGGGAAAGCACAGATCCCCAGTGCTGTTGTGCCTGTAGATAGGGCGCCAAGGCACCGTGAAGAGCAGCAACAGCTTACAGGCCTGGGCCCTTCCTTGTGGGAGAAGGAGCCGGACGTTTGCCTTTTCGGCAAGAGGCGCTGCCGCGGCCGAGCGCCATGAGATGTTGCGTCTCTGGGAAAGCACAGATCCCCACTGCTGTTGTGCCTGTAGATAGGGCACCAAGGCACCGTGAAGAGCAGCAACAGCTTTCAGAGCTGGGCCCTTCCTTGTGGGAGAAGGAGCCGGACGTTTGCCTTTTCGGCAAGAGGCTCTGCCGCGGCCGAGCGCCATGAGATGTTGCGTCTCTGGGAAAGCACAGATCCCCAGGGCTGTTGTGCCTGTAGATAGGGCGCCAAGGCACCGTGAAGAGCAGCAACAGCTTACAGGCCTGGGCCCTTCCTTGTGGGAGAAGGAGCCGGACTTTTGCCTTTTCAACAAGAGGCGCTGCCGTGGCCGAGCGCCATGAGATCTTGCGTCTCTGGGAAAGCACAGATCCCCACTGCTGCTGTGCCTGTAGGTAGGGCGCCATGGCACCGTGAAGAGCAGCAACAGCTTTCAGGGCTGGGCCCTTCCTTGTGGGAGAAGGAGCCGGACGTTTGCCTTTTCGGCAAGAGGCTCTGCCGCGGCCGAGCGCCATGAGATGTTGCGTCTCTGGGAAAGCACAGATCCCCAGGGCTGTTGTGCCTGTAGATAGGGCGCCAAGGCACCGTGAAGAGCAGCAACAGCTTACAGGCCTGGGCCCTTCCTTGTGGGAGAAGGAGCCGGACTTTTGCCTTTTCAACAAGAGGCGCTGCCGTGGCTGAGCGCAATGAGATGTTGCGTCTCTGGGAAAGCACAGATCCCCACTGCTGCTGTGCCTGTAGATAGGGCGCCATGGCACCGTGAAGAGCAGCAACAGCTTTCAGGGCTGGGCCCTTCCTTGTGGGAGAAGGAGCCGGACGTTTGCCTTTTCGGCAAGAGGCTCTGCCGCGGCCGAGCGCCATGAGATGTTGCGTCTCTGGGAAAGCACAGATCCCCAGGGATGTTGTGCCTGTAGATAGGGCGCCAAGGCACCGTGAAGAGCAGCAAGAGCTTTGAGGGCTGGGCCCTTCCTTGTGGGAGAAGGAGCCGGACGTTTGCCTTTTCAACAAGAGGCGCTGCCGCGGCCAAGCGCAATGAGATGTTGCGTCTCTGGGAAAGCACAGATCCCCACTGCTGCTGTGCCTGTAGATAGGGCGCCAAGGCACCGTGAAGAGCAGCAATAGCTTTCAGGGCTGGGCCCTTCCTTGTGGGAGAAGGAGCCGGACGTTTGCCTTTTCGGCAAGAGGCTCTGCCGCGGCCGAGCGCCATGAGATGTTGCGTCTCTGGGAAAGCACAGATCCCCACTGCTGTTGTGCCTGTAGATAGGGTGCCAAGGCACCGTGAAGAGCAGCAACAGCTTTCAGGGCTGGGCCCTTCCTTGAGGGAGAAGGAGCCGGAAGTTTGCCTTTTCGGCAAGAGGTTCTGTCGCCGCCGAGCGCCATGAGATGTTGCGTCTCTGGGAAAGCACAGACCCCACTGCTGTTGTGCCTGTAGATAGGGCGCCAAGGCACCGTGAAGAGCAGCAACAGCTTACAGGGCTGGGCCCTTCCCTGTGGGAGAAGGAGCCGGACGTTTGCCTTTTCAACAAGAGGTGCTGCCGCGGCCGAGCGCCATGAGATGTTGCGTCTCTGGGAAAGCACAGATCCCCACTGCTGCTGTGCCTGTAGATAGGGCGCCAAGGCACCGTGAAGAGCAGCAAGAGCTTTCAGGGCTGGGCCCTTCCTTGTGGGAGAAGGAGCCGGACGTTTGCCTTTTCGGCAAGAGGCGCTGCCGCAGCCGAGCGCCATGAGATGTTGCGTCTCTGGGAAAGCACAGTTCCCCACTGCTGTTGTGCCTGTAGATAGGGTGCCAAGGCACCGTGAAGGGCAGCAAGAGCTTTGAGGGCTGGGCCCTTCCTTGTGGGAGAAGGAGCCGGACGTTTGCCTTTTCGGCAAGAGGCGCTGCCGCGGCCGAGCGCCATGAGATGTTGCGTCTCTGGGAAAGCACAGATCCCCACTGCTGTTGTGCCTGTAGATAGGGCGCCAAGGCACCGTGAAGAGCAGCAACAGCTTTCAGGGCTGGGCCCTTCCTTGGGGGAGAAGGAGCCGGACGTTTGCCTTTTCAACAAGAGGCGCTGCCGCGGCCGAGCACCATGAGATGTTGCGTCTCTGGGAAAGCACAGATCCCCACTGCTGTTGTGCCTGTAGATATGGCGCCAAGGCACCGTGAAGAGCAGCAAGAGCTTTCAGGGCTGGGCCCTTCCTTGTGGGAGAAGGAGCCGGACGTTTGCCTTTTCGGCAAGAGGCTCTGCCGTGGCCGAGCGCCATGAGATGTTGCGTCTCTGGGAAAGCACAGATCCCCACTGCTGCTGTGCCTGTAGATAGGGCACCAAGGCACCGTGAAGAGCAGCAAGAGCTTTCAGGGCTGGGCCCTTCCTTGTGGGAGAAGGAGCCGGACGTTTGCCTTTTCGGCAAGAGGCGCTGCCGCGGCCGAGCGCCATGAGATGTTGCGTCTCTGGGAAAGCACAGATCCCCACTGCTGTTGTGCCTGTAGATAGGGCGCCAAGGCACCGTGAAGAGCAGCAACAGCTTTCAGGGCTGGGCCCTTCCTTGTGGGAGAAGGAGCCGGACGTTTGCCTTTTCGGCAAGAGGCTCTGCCGTGGCCGAGCGCCATGAGATGTTGCGTCTCTGGGAAAGCACAGATCCCCACTGCTGCTGTGCCTGTAGATAGGGCACCAAGGCACCGTGAAGAGCAGCAAGAGCTTTCAGGGCTGGGCCCTTCCTTGTGGGAGAAGGAGCCGGACGTTTGCCTTTTCGGCAAGAGGCGCTGCCGCGGCCGAGCGCCATGAGATGTTGCGTCTCTGGGAAAGCACAGATCCCCACTGCTGTTGTGCCTGTAGATAGGGCGCCAAGGCACCGTGAAGAGCAGCAACAGCTTTCAGGGCTGGGCCCTTCCTTGAGGGAGAAGGAGCCGGAAGTTTGCGTTTTCGGTAAGAGGTTCTGTCGCCGCCGAGCGCCATGAGATGTTGCGTCTCTGGGAAAGCACAGACCCGACTGCTGTTGTGCCTGTAGATAGGGCGCCAAGGCACCGTGAAGAGCAGCAAGAGCTTTCAGGGCTGGGCCCTTCCTTGTGGGAGAAGGAGCCGGACGTTTGCCTTTTCAACAAGAGGCGCTGCCGCGGCCGAGCGCCATGAGATGTTGCGTCTCTGGGAAAGCACAGATCCCCACTGCTGTTGTGCCTGTAGATAGGGCGCCAAGGGTAGGTGAAGAGTAGCAAGAGCTTTGAGGGCTGGGCCCTTCCTTGTGGGAGAAGGAGCCGGACGTTTGCCTTTTCGGCAAGAGGCACTGCCTCGGCCGAGCGCCATGAGATCTTGCGTCTCTGGGAAAGCACAGATCCCCACTGCTGTTGTGCCTGTAGATAGGGCGCCAAGGCACCGTGAAGAGCAGCAAGAGCTTTCAGGGCTGGGCCCTTCCTTGTGGGAGAAGGAGCCGGACGTTTGCCTTTTCGGCAAGAGGCTCTGCCGCGGCCGAGCGCCATGAGATGTTGCGTCTCTGGGAAAGCACAGATCCCCAGTGCTGTTGTGCCTGTAGAAAGGGCGCCAAGGCACCGTGAAGAGCAGCAACAGCTTTCAGAGATGGGCCCTTCCTTGAGGGAGAATGAGCCGGACGTTTGCCTTTCGGCAAGAGGCTCTATCGCGGCCGAGCGCAATGAGATGTTGCGTCTCTGGGAAAGCACAGATCCCCACTGCTGTTGTGCCTGTAGATAGGGCGCCAAGGCACCGTGAAGAGCAGCAACAGCTTTGAGGGCTGGGCCCTTCCTTGTGGGAGAAGGAGCCGGACGTTTGCCTTTTCAACAAGAGGCGCTGCCGCGGCCGAGCGCAATGAGATGTTGCGTCTCTGGGAAAGCACAGATCCCCACTGCTGCTGTGCCTGTAGATAGGGCGCCAAGGCACCGTGAAGAGCAGCAATAGCTTTCAGGGCTGGGCCCTTCCTTGTGGGAGAAGGAGCCGGACGTTTGCCTTTTCGGCAAGAGGCTCTGCCGCGGCCGAGCGCCATGAGATGTTGCGTCTCTGGGAAAGCACAGATCCCCACTGCTGTTGTGCCTGTAGATAGGGTGCCAAGGCACCGTGAAGAGCAGCAACAGCTTTCAGGGCTGGGCCCTTCCTTGAGGGAGAAGGAGCCGGAAGTTTGCCTTTTCGGCAAGAGGTTCTGTCGCCGCCGAGCGCCATGAGATGTTGCGTCTCTGGGAAAGCACAGACCCCACTGCTGTTGTGCCTGTAGATAGGGCGCCAAGGCACCGTGAAGAGCAGCAACAGCTTACAGGGCTGGGCCCTTCCCTGTGGGAGAAGGAGCCGGACGTTTGCCTTTTCAACAAGAGGTGCTGCCGCGGCCGAGCGCCATGAGATGTTGCGTCTCTGGGAAAGCACAGATCCCCACTGCTGCTGTGCCTGTAGATAGGGCGCCAAGGCACCGTGAAGAGCAGCAAGAGCTTTCAGGGCTGGGCCCTTCCTTGTGGGAGAAGGAGCCGGACGTTTGCCTTTTCGGCAAGAGGCGCTGCCGCAGCCGAGCGCCATGAGATGTTGCGTCTCTGGGAAAGCACAGATCCCCACTGCTGTTGTGCCTGTAGATAGGGCGCCAAGGGTAGGTGAAGAGTAGCAAGAGCTTTGAGGGCTGGGCCCTTCCTTGTGGGAGAAGGAGCCGGACGTTTGCCTTTTCGGCAAGAGGCTCTGCCGCGGCCGAGCGCCATGAGATGTTGCGTCTCTGGGAAAGCACAGATCCCCAGTGCTGTTGTGCCTGTAGAAAGGGCGCCAAGGCACCGTGAAGAGCAGCAACAGCTTTCAGAGATGGGCCATTCCTTGAGGGAGAATGAGCCGGACGTTTGCCTTTCGGCAAGAGGCTGTATCGCGGTCCGAGCGCCATGAGATGTTGCGTCTCTGGGAAAGCACAGATCCCCACTGCTGTTGTGCCTGTAGATAGGGCGCCAAGGCACCGTGAAGAGCAGCAAGAGCTTTGAGGGCTGGGCCCTTCCTTGTGGGAGAAGGAGCCGGACGTTTGCCTTTTCGGCAAGAGGCTCTGCCCGGTCCCGAGCGCCATGAGATGTTGCGTCTCTGGGAAAGCACAGATCCCCACTGCTGTTGAGCCTGTAGATAGGGCGCCAAGGCACCGTGAAGGGCAGCAAGAGCTTTCAGGGCTGGGCCCTTCCTTGTGGGAGAAGGAGCCGGACGTTTGCCTTTTCGGCAAGAGGCGCTGCCGCGGCCGAGCACAATGAGATGTTGCGTCTCTGGGAAAGCACAGATCCCCACTGCTCTTCTGCCTGTAGATAGGGCACCAAGGCACCGTGAAGAGCAGCAACAGCTTTGAGGGCTGGGCCCTTCCTTGTGGGAGAAGGAGCCGGACGTTTGCCTTTTCGGCAAGAGGCGCGTGCCGCGGCACAGCGCCATGAGATCTTGCGTCTCTGGGAAAGCACAGATCCCCACTGCTGTTGTGCCTGTAGATAGGGCGCCAAGGCACCGTGAAGAGCAGCAACAGCTTTCAGGGGCTGGGCCCTTCCTTGTGGGAGAAGGATCCGGACGTTTGCCTTTTCGGCAAGAGGCACTGCCGCGGCCGAGCGCCATGAGATGTTGCGTCTCTGGGAAAGCACAGATCCCCACTGCTGTTGTGCCTGTAGATAGGGCGCCAAGGCACCGTGAAGAGCAGCAACAGCTTTGAGGGCTGGGCCCTTCCTTGAGGGAGAAGGAGCCGGACGTTTGCCTTTCGGCAAGGAGGCTCTATCGCGGCCGAGCGCCATGAGATGTTGCGTCTCTGGGAAAGCACAGATCCCCACTGCTGTTGTGCTTGTAGATAGGGCGCCAAGGCACTGTGAAGAGCAGCAACAGCTTACAGGGCTGGGCCCTTCCTTGGGGGAGAAGGAGCCGGACGTTTGCCTTTTCAACAAGAGGCGCTGCCGCGGCCGAGCGCAATGAGATGTTGCGTCTCTGGGAAAGCACAGATCCCCACTGCTGTTGTGCCTGTAGATATGGCGCCAAGGCACCGTGAAGGGCAGCAAGAGCTTTCAGGGCTGGGCCCTTCCTTGTGGGAGAAGGAGCCGGACGTTTGCCTTTTCAACAAGAGGCTCTGCCGCGGCCGAGCGCAATGAGATGTTGCGTCTCTGGGAAAGCACAGATCCCCACTGCTGCTGTGCCTGTAGATAGGGCGCCAAGGCACCGTGAAGAGAAGCAAGAGCTTTCAGGGCTGGGCCCTTCCTTGTGGGAGAAGGAGCCGGACATTTGCCTTTTCGGCAAGAGGCGCTGCCGCGGCACAGCGCCATGAGATCTTGCGTCTCTGGGAAAGCACAGATCCCCACTGCTGTTGTGCCTGTAGATAGGGCGCCAAGGCACCGTGAAGAGCAGCAAGAGCTTTCAGGGCTGGGCCCTTCCTTGTGGGAGAAGGATCCGGACGTTTGCCTTTTCGGCAAGAGGCACTGCCGCGGACCGAGCGCCATGAGATGTTGCGTCTCTGGGAAAGCACAGATCCCCACTGCTGTTGTGCCTGTAGATAGGGCGCCAAGGGCACCGTGAAGAGCAGCAACAGCTTTGAGGGCTGGGCCCTTCCTTGAGGGAGAAGGAGCCGGACGTTTTGCCTTTCGGCAAGAGGCTCTATCGCGGGCCGAGCGCCATGAGATGTTGCGTCTCTGGGAAAGCACAGATCCCCACTGCTGTTGTGCCTGTAGATAGGGCGCCAAGGCACTGTGAAGAGCAGCAACAGCTTACAGGGCTGGGCCCTTCCTTGTGGGAGAAGGAGCCGGACGTTTGCCTTTTCAACAAGAGGCGCTGCCGCGGGCCGGAGCGCAATGAGATGTTGCGTCTCTGGGAAAGCACAGATCCCCACTGCTGTTGTGCCTGTAGATAGGGCGCCAAGGCACCGTGAAGAGCAGCAACAGCTTTGAGGGCTGGGCCCTTCCTTGTGGGAGAAGGAGCCGGACGTTTGCCTTTTCAACAAGAGGCGCTGCCGCGGCCTGAGCGCAATGAGATGTTGCGTCTCTGGGAAAGCACAGATCCCCACTGCTGCTGTGCCTGTAGATAGGGCGCCAAAGGCACCGTGAAGAGCAGCAATAGCTTTCAGAGCGGGCTTGGGCCCTTCCTTGTGGGAGAAGGAGCCGGACGTTTGCCTTTTCGGCAAGAGGCTCTGCCGCGGCCGAGCGCCATGAGATGTTGCGTCTCTGGGAAAGCACAGATCCCCACTGCTGTTGTGCCTGTAGATAGGGGTGCCAATGGCACCGTGAAGAGCAGCAACAGCTTTCAGGGCTGGGCCCTTCCTTGAGGGAGAAGGAGCCGGAAGTTTGCCTTTTCGGCAAGAGGTTCTGTCGCCGCCGAGCGCCATGAGATGTTTGCGTCTCTGGGAGAAGCACAGACCCCACTGCTGTTGTGCCTGTAGATAGGGCGCCAAGGCACCGTGAAGAGCAGCAACAGCTTACAGGGCTGGGCCCTTCCCTGTGGGAGAAGGAGCCGGACGTTTGCCTTTTCAACAAGAGGTGCTGCCGCGGTCCGAGCGCCATGAGATGTTGCGTCTCTGGGAAAGCACAGATCCCCACTGCTGCTGTGCCTGTAGATAGGGCGCCAAGGCACCGTGAAGAGCAGCAAGAGCTTTCAGGGCTGGGCCCTTCCTTGTGGGAGAAGGAGCCGGACGTTTGCCTTTTCGGCAAGAGGCGCTGCCGCAGCCGAGCGCCATGAGATGTTGCGTCTCTGGGAAAGCACAGATCCCCACTGCTGTTGTGCCTGTAGATAGGGCGCCAAGGGTAGGTGAAGAGTAGCAAGAGCTTTGAGGGCTGGGCCCTTCCTTGTGGGAGAAGGAGCCGGACGTTTGCCTTTTCGGCAAGAGGCTCTGCCGCGGCCGAGCGCCATGAGATGTTGCGTCTCTGGGAAAGCACAGATCCCCAGTGCTGTTGTGCCTGTAGAAAGGGCGCCAAGGCACCGTGAAGAGCAGCAACAGCTTTCAGAGATGGGCCATTCCTTGAGGGAGAATGAGCCGGACGTTTGCCTTTCGGCAAGAGGCTGTATCGCGGGCCGAGCGCCATGAGATGTTGCGTCTCTGGGAAAGCACAGATCCCCACTGCTTGTTGTGCCTGTAGATAGGGCGCCAAGGCACCGTGAAGAGCAGCAAGAGCTTTGAGGGCTGGGCCCTTCCTTGTGGGAGAAGGAGCCGGACGTTTGCCTTTTCGGCAAGAGGCTCTGCCGCGGGCCGAGCGCCATGAGATGTTGCGTCTCTGGGAAAGCACAGATCCCCACTGCTGTTGAGCCTGTAGATAGGGCGCCAAGGCACCGTGAAGGGCAGCAAGAGCTTTCAGGGCTGGGCCCTTCCTTGTGGGAGAAGGAGCCGGACGTTTGCCTTTTCGGCAAGAGGCGCTGCCGCGGCCGAGCGCAATGAGATGTTGCGTCTCTGGGAAAGCACAGATCCCCACTGCTGTTGTGCCTGTAGATATGGCGCCAAGGCACCGTGAAGGGCAGCAAGAGCTTTCAGGGCTGGGCCCTTCCTTGTGGGAGAAGGAGCCGGACGTTTGCCTTTTCAACAAGAGGCTCTGCCGCGGGCCGAGCGCAATGAGATGTTGCGTCTCTGGGAAAGCACAGATCCCCACTGCTGCTGTGCCTGTAGATAGGGCGCCAAGGCACCGTGAAGAGAAGCAAGAGCTTTCAGGGCTGGGCCCTTCCTTGTGGGAGAAGGAGCCGGACATTTGCCTTTTCGGCAAGAGGCGCTGCCGCGGCACAGCGCCATGAGATCTTGCGTCTCTGGGAAAGCACAGATCCCCACTGCTGTTGTGCCTGTAGATAGGGCGCCAAGGCACCGTGAAGAGCAGCAAGAGCTTTCAGGGCTGGGCCCTTCCTTGTGGGAGAAGGATCCGGACGTTTGCCTTTTCGGCAAGAGGCACTGCCGCGGGCCGAGCGCCATGAGATGTTGCGTCTCTGGGAAAGCACAGATCCCCACTGCTGTTGTGCCTGTAGATAGGGCGCCAAGGCACCGTGAAGAGCAGCAACAGCTTTGAGGGCTGGGCCCTTCCTTGAGGGAGAAGGAGCCGGACGTTTGCCTTTCGGCAAGAGGCTCTATCGCGGACTGCCGAGCGCCATGAGATGTTGCGTCTCTGGGAAAGCACAGATCCCCACTGCTGTTGTGCCTGTAGATAGGGCGCCAAGGCACTGTGAAGAGCAGCAACAGCTTACAGGGCTGGGCCCTTCCTTGTGGGAGAAGGAGCCGGACGTTTGCCTTTTCAACAAGAGGCGCTGCCGCGGCCGAGCGCAATGAGATGTTGCGTCTCTGGGAAAGCACAGATCCCCACTGGTGCTGTGCCTGTAGATAGGGCGCCAAGGCACCGGTGAAGAGCAGCAACAGCTTTTGAGGGCTGGGCCCTTCCTTGTGGGAGAAGGAGCCGGACGTTTGCCTTTTCAACAAGAGGCGCTGCCGCGGGCCCGAGCGCAATGAGATGTTGCGTCTCTGGGAAAGCACAGATCCCCACTGCTGCTGTGCCTGTAGATTAGGGCGCCAAGGCACCGTGAAGAGCAGCAATAGCTTTCAGGGCTGGGCCCTTCCTTGTGGGAGAAGGAGCCGGACGTTTGCCTTTTCGGCAAGAGGCTCTGCCGCGGCCGAGCGCCATGAGATGTTGCGTCTCTGGGAAAGCACAGATCCCCACTGCTGTTGTGCCTGTAGATAGGGTGCCAAGGCACCGTGAAGAGCAGCAACAGCTTTCAGGGCTGGGCCCTTCCTTGAGGGAGAAGGAGCCGGAAGTTTGCCTTTTCGGCAAGAGGTTCTGTCGCCGCCGAGCGCCATGAGATGTTGCGTCTCTGGGAAAGCACAGACCCCACTGCTGTTGTGCCTGTAGATAGGGCGCCAAGGCACCGTGAAGAGCAGCAACAGCTTACAGGGCTGGGCCCTTCCCTGTGGGAGAAGGGAGCCGGACGTTTGCCTTTTCAACAAGAGGTGCTGCCGCGGCCGAGCGCCATGAGATGTTGCGTCTCTGGGAAAGCACAGATCCCCACTGCTGCTGTGCCTGTAGATAGGGCGCCAAGGCACCGTGAAGAGCAGCAAGAGCTTTCAGGGCTGGGCCCTTCCTTGTGGGAGAAGGAGCCGGACGTTTGCCTTTTCGGCAAGAGGCGCTGCCGCAGCCCGAGCGCCATGAGATGTTGCGTCTCTGGGAAAGCACAGATCCCCACTGCTGTTGTGCCTGTAGATAGGGCGCCAAGGGTAGGTGAAGAGTAGCAAGAGCTTTGAGGGCTGGGCCCTTCCTTGTGGGAGAAGGAGCCGGACGTTTGCCTTTTCGGCAAGAGGCTCTGCCGCGGCCGAGCGCCATGAGATGTTGCGTCTCTGGGAAAGCACAGATCCCCAGTGCTGTTGTGCCTGTAGAAAGGGCGCCAAGGCACCGTGAAGAGCAGCAACAGCTTTCAGAGATGGGCCATTCCTTGAGGGAGAATGAGCCGGACGTTTGCCTTTCGGCAAGAGGCTGTATCGCGGCCGAGCGCCATGAGATGTTGCGTCTCTGGGAAAGCACAGATCCCCACTGCTGTTGTGCCTGTAGATAGGGCGCCAAGGCACCGTGAAGAGCAGCAAGAGCTTTGAGGGCTGGGGCCCTTCCTTGTGGGAGAAGGAGCCGGACGTTTGCCTTTTCGGCAAGAGGCTCTGCCGCGGCCGAGCGCCATGAGATGTTGCGTCTCTGGGAAAGCACAGATCCCCACTGCTGTTGAGCCTGTAGATAGGGCGCCAAGGCACCGTGAAGGGCAGCAAGAGCTTTCAGGGCTGGGCCCTTCCTTGTGGGAGAAGGAGCCGGACGTTTGCCTTTTCGGCAAGAGGCGCTGCCGCGGCCGAGCGCAATGAGATGTTGCGTCTCTGGGAAAGCACAGATCCCCACTGCTGTTTGTGCCTGTAGATAGGGCGCCAAGGCACCGTGAAGAGCAGCAAGAGCTTTCAGGGCTGGGCCCTTCCTTGTGGGAGAAGGAGCCGGATGTTTGGCCTTTTCGGCAAGAGGCGCTGCCGCGGCCGAGCACAATGAGATGTTGCGTCTCTGGGAAAGCACAGATCCCCACTACTGTTGTGCCTGTAGATAGGGTGCCAAGGGCACCGTGAAGGGCAGCAACAGCTTTCAGGGCTGGGCCCTTCCTTGTGGGAGAAGGAGCCGGACGTTTTGCCTTTTCGGCAAGAGGTGCTGCCGCGTCCCAGCGCCATGAGATGTTGCGTCTCTGGGAAAGCACAGATCCCCACTGCTCTTCTGCCTGTAGATAGGGCACCAAGGCACCGTGAAGAGCAGCAACAGCTTTGAGGGCTGGGCCCTTCCTTGTGGGAGAAGGAGACCGGACGTTTGCCTTTTCGGCAAGAGGCGCTGCCGCGGCACAGCGCCATGAGATCTTGCGTCTCTGGGAAAGCACAGATCCCCACTGCTGTTGTGCCTGTAGATAGGGCGCCAAGGCACCGTGAAGAGCAGCAACAGCTTTCAGGGCTGGGCCCTTCCTTGTGGGAGAAGGATCCGGACGTTTGCCTTTTCGGCAAGAGGCACTGCCGCGGCCGAGCGCCATGAGATGTTGCGTCTCTGGGAAAGCACAGATCCCCACTGCTGTTGTGCCTGTAGATAGGGCGCCAAGGCCACCGTGAAGAGCAGCAACAGCTTTGAGGGCTGGGCCCTTCCTTGAGGGAGAAGGAGCCGGACGTTTGCCTTTCGGCAAGAGGCTCTATCGCGGTCCGAGCGCCATGAGATGTTGCGTCTCTGGGAAAGCACAGATCCCCACTGCTGTTGTGCTTGTAGATAGGGCGCCAAGGCACTGTGAAGAGCAGCAACAGCTTACAGGGCTGGGCCCTTCCTTGGGGGAGAATGGAGCCGGACGTTTGCCTTTTCAACAAGAGGCGCTGCCGCGGCCGAGCGCAATGAGATGTTGCGTCTCATGGGAAAGCACAGATCCCCACTGCTGTTGTGCCTGTAGATATGGCGCCAAGGCACCGTGAAGGGCAGCAAGAGCTTTCAGGGCTGGGCCCTTCCTTGTGGGAGAAGGAGCCGGACGTTTGCCTTTTCAACAAGAGGCTCTGCGCCGCGGGCCGAGCGCAATGAGATGTTGCGTCTCTGGGAAAGCACAGATCCCCACTGCTGCTGTGCCTGTAGATAGGGCGCCAAGGCACCGTGAAGAGAAGCAAGAGCTTTCAGGGCTGGGCCCTTCCTTGTGGGAGAAGGAGCCGGACATTTGCCTTTTCGGCAAGAGGCGCTGCCGCGGCACAGCGCCATGAGATCTTGCGTCTCTGGGAAAGCACAGATCCCCACTGCTGTTTGTGCCTGTAGATAGGGCGCCAAGGGCACCGTGAAGAGCAGCAAGAGCTTTCAGGGCTGGGCCCTTTCCTTGTGGGAGAAGGATCCGGACGTTTGCCTTTTCGGCAAGAGGCACTGCCGCGGCCGAGCGCCATGAGATGTTGCGTCTCTGGGAAAGCACAGATCCCCACTGCTGTTGTGCCTGTAGATAGGGCGCCAAGGCACCGTGAAGAGCAGCAAGAGCTTTCAGGGCTGGGCCCTTCCTTGTGGGAGAAGGATCCGGACGTTTGCCTTTTCGGCAAGAGGCACTGCCGCGGCCGAGCGCCATGAGATGTTGCGTCTCTGGGAAAGCACAGATCCCCACTGCTGTTGTGCCTGTAGATAGGGCGCCAAGGCACTGTGAAGAGCAGCAACAGCTTACAGGGCTGGGCCCTTCCTTGTGGGAGAAGGAGCCGGACGTTTGCCTTTTCAACAAGAGGCGCTGCCGCGGCCGAGCGCAATGAGATGTTGCGTCTCTGGGAAAGCACAGATCCCCACTGCTGTTGTGCCTGTAGATATGGCGCCAAGGCACCGTGAAAGGGCAGCAAGAGCTTTCAGGGCTGGGCCCTTCCTTGTGGGAGAAGGAGCCGGACGTTTGCCTTTTCAACAAGAGGCTCTGCCGCGGGCCGAGCGCAATGAGATGTTGCGTCTCTGGGAAAGCACAGATCCCCACTGCTGCTGTGCCTGTAGATAGGGCGCCAAGGCACCTGTGAAGAGAAGCAAGAGCTTTCAGGGCTGGGGCCCTTCCTTGTGGGAGAAGGAGCCGGACGTTTGCCTTTTCGGCAAGAGGCTCTGCCGCAGCCGAGCGACATGAGATGTTGCGTCTCTGGGAAAGCACAGATCCCAACTGCTGTTGTGCCTGTAGATAGGGCGCCAAGGCACCGTGAAGAGCAGCAACAGCTTTCAGGGCTGGGCCCTTCCTTGTGGGAGAAGGAGCCGGACGTTTGCCTTTTCGGCAAGAGGCGCTGCCGGCGGCCCGAGCGCCATGAGATGTTGCGTCTCTGGGAAAGCACAGATCCCCACTGCTCTTCTGCCTGTAGATAGGGCACCAAGGCACCGTGAAGAGCAGCAACAGCTTTGAGGGCTGGGCCCTTCCTTGTGGGAGAAGGAGCCGGACGTTTGCCTTTTCGGCAAGAGGCGCTGCCGGCGGGCCGAGCGCAATGAGATGTTGCGTCTCTGGGAAAGCACAGATCCCCACTGCTGTTGTGCCTGTAGATAGGGCGCCAAGGCACCGTGAAGAGCAGCAAGAGCTTTGAGGGCTGGGCCCTTCCTTGTGGGAGAAGGAGCCGGATGGATGTTTGCCTTTTCGGCAAGAGGCGCTGCCGCGGCCTAGCACAATGAGATGTTGCGTCTCTGGGAAAGCACAGATCCCCACTACTGTTGTGCCTGTAGATAGGGTGCCAAGGCACCGTGAAGGGCAGCAAGAGCTTTCAGGGCTGGGCCCTTCCTTGTGGGAGAAGGAGCCGGACGTTTGCCTTTTCGGCAAGAGGCTCTGCCGCGGCCGAGCGCCATGGGATGTTGCGTCTCTGGGAAAGCACAGATCCCCAGGGATGTTGTGCCTGTAGATAGGGCGCCAAAGCACCGTGAAGAGCAGCAACAAGCTTTCAGGGCTGGGCCCTTCCTTGTGGGAGAAGGAGGCGGACCGTTTGCCTTTTCGGCAAGAGGCGCTGCCGCGGCCGAGCTCCATGAGATCTTGCATCTCTGGGAATTCACAGATCCCCACTGCTCTTCTGCCTGTAGATAGGGCGCCAAGGCACCGTGAAGAGCAGCAATAGCTTTCAGGGCTGGGCCCTTCCTTGTGGGAGAAGGAGCCGGACGTTTGCCTTTTCGGCAAGAGGCTCTGCCGCGGCCGAGCGCCATGAGATGTTGCGTCTCTGGGAAAGCACAGATCCCCACTGCTGTTGTGCCTGTAGATAGGGCGCCAAGGCACCGTGAAGAGCAGCAACAGCTTTCAGGGGCTGGGCCCTTCCTTGTGGGAGAAGGAGCCGGAAGTTTGCCTTTTCGGCAAGAGGTTCTGTCGCCGCCGAGCGCCATGAGATGTGGCGTCTCTGGGAAAGCACAGACCCCACTGCTGTTGTGCCTGTAGATAGGGCGCCAAGGCACCGTGAAGAGCAGCAACAGCTTACAGGCCTGGGCCCTTCCTTGTGGGAGAAGGAGCCGGACGTTTGCCTTTTCGGCAAGAGGCGCTGCCTGCGGCCCCGAGCGCCATGAGATGTTGCGTCTCTGGGAAAGCACAGATCCCCAGGGCTGTTGTGCCTGTAGATAGGGCACCAAGGCACTGTGAAGAGCAGCAACAGCTTTGAGGGCTGTGCCCTTCCTTGAGGGAGAAGGAGCCGGACGTTTTGCCTTTTCGGCAAGAGGCTCTGCCGCGGCCGTGCGCCATGAGATGTTGCATCTCTGGGAAAGCACAGATCCCCACTGCTGTTGTGCCTGTAGATAGGGCTCCAAGGCACCGTTGAAGAGCAGCAAGAGCTTACAGGGCTGGGCCCTTCCTTGTGGGAGAAGGAGCCGGACGTTTGCCTATTTCAACAAGAGGCGCTGCCGCAGCCGAGCGCAATGAGATGTTGCGTCTCTGGGAAAGCACAGATCCTCACTGCTGCTGTGCCTGTAGATAGGGCGCCAAGGCACCGTGAAGAGCAGCAAGAGCTTTCAGGGCTGGGCCCTTCCTTGTGGGAGAAGGAGCCGGACGTTTGCCTTTTCGGCAAGAGGCTCTGCCGCGGCCGAGCGCCATGAGATCTTGCGTCTCTGGGAAAGCACAGATCCCCACTGCTCTTCTGCCTGTAGATAGGGCACCAAGGCACCGTGAAGAGCAGCAACAGCTTATAGGGCTGGGCCCTTGT